>NW_028270141.1:153536892-153860892 GCF_037043375.1 Chiloscyllium plagiosum
GCTCTGTCCTTGGGCCTCTACTGTTTGTAATTTTTATTAATGACTTGGATGAGGGGATTGAAGGATGGGTCAGCAAGTTTGCAGATGATACAAAGGTTGGAGGTGTCGTTGACAGTATAAAGGGATGTTGTAGGCTGCAGTGGGACATTGACAGGATGCAGAGTTGGGCTGAGAAGTGGCAGATGAAGTTCAACCTGGATAAATGCAAGGTGATGCATTTTGGAAGGTCGAATTTGAAAACTGAGTACAGAATTAAGGATAGGATTCTTGGCAGTGTGGAGGAACAGAGGGATCTTGGTGTGCAGGTACATAGATTCCTTAAAATGGCCACCCAAGTGGACAGGGTTGTTAAGAAAGCATATGGTGTTTTGGCTTTCATTAACAGGGGGATTGAGTTTAAGAGTCATGAGATCTTGTTGCAGCTCTATAAAACTTTGGTTAGACCACACTTGGAATACTGCGTCCAGTTCTGGTCGCCCTAATATAAGAAAGATGTGGATGCTTTGGAGAGGGTTCAGAGGAGGTTTACCAGGATGCTGCCTGGACTGGAGGGCTTATCTTATGAGGAGAGGTTGACTGAGCTCGGACTTTTTTCATTGGAGAAAAGGAGGAGAAGAGGGGACTTAATTGAGGTATACAAGATAATGAGAGGCATAGATAGAGTCGATAGCCAGAGACTATTTCCCAGGACAGAAATGACTAACACGCGGGGTCATAGTTTTAAGCTGGTTGGAGGAAAGTATAGAGGGGATGTCAGAGGACGGTTTTTTACACAGAGAGTTGTGAGAGCATGGAATGCGTTGCCAGCAGCAGTTGTGGAGGCAGGGTCATTGGGGACATTTAAGAGACTCCTGGACATGTTATGGTCACACAAAAAAGGATCAGTGGTCGGCACAACATCATGGGCTGAAGGGCCTGTTCTGTGCTGTACTGTTCTATGTTCTATGTTCTAATTTGTGGAGAGAAAACAGAGTTAACGTTTCATGTCCAGTGAATGTTCTCCAGCAAACTCTGTTTTTGTGTGCCTCAGATTTTTGGGTTGGTCCTCTGGACTACTAATTAATAGCACTATCTCTAAAACACCATCTCCATCCAGTGTAAAATAAAATTAATGTGCCAATTTCAGGAAACTTCCATCTTTTTCATTTAATTCACTCGTGGGATGTGGACGTTGCTGGCTGGCCAGCATTTATTTTCCATTCCTATTTGGACACGGTCCATCTTAGATCTCCAAATGAAGTGGAAGATGGCCCTGGTGACTGCGACAGCACAGGTTCAGGGAAAAAGGCCAGACCTGCGCCAAGTATAACAACACTGAGAGCATCTGACGACCATAAGTTTTCCCACGATGGCGAGCAACTGTTGCTCTCATCTGTCCAGTTTCTGCCTCACTTTAGTGACATGCTCCTCCCAAGACTTGGCGCATGCCCCAGCCCCTCTGAACCAAATACCTGGAACCTTCAGGTGGCTGTCCTGACAGTGAAGGGGACAGATGATTGTTGGCCCAGTTTCGAAAGGGCATGGCCTCGCTCTTGCCTCAATTTACCTTGATTACTGAGGCCTGTTCAAACTGGTCCCAGATGCATATGAATCTGCGCACTGACAGCGGACTCAAGCGAAAACAGAGACGCCATCCATGTAAACCTGTAGGCTCCCATGCCAGGAATAGTCACCCCTCTTAGGCTCGCATCCTTCCTGATGAAGTCGGCAAATGGCTCTCTACTTCACACAAACAAAAAAGCAGCAGAAAGTGGGCAGCCCTGCCTGACTCCAGATCTGACTGGAAAGCTTTCTGATTCTCACCTGTTGATTGAAACTGCACTCACAATATTGGTAGTCAGATCCAATTGCAGATTCCCTCCCATTTGGACTGAATATCTCTCCTGTATGTGTATGATATCCTGTCAAAGGCATTCTCTTGATCCAGGCTCATAAGGCAAGTGTTCACGCCCTGTCCTGCATGTTGGCGATCGTATCCCTGAGGAGTGCAAGACTCTCAGCGATCTCCCTGCCCGGTACAGTACAGGTTTGGTCAGGGTGAATCACCGATCCCAGGGCAGGCTTGACCTGGTTGGCAATGAACTTTAACAAGATTTTGTAGTCCACATTTAATAGTGAAGTTGGTTGCCAATTTCCAATTTTGTCCCTTTCCCCCTTCTGCTTGTAGATGTGGGTGAAGATGCCTTGGGTGAAGATGCCTTTCCTCAGGGATTTGCTCATGGTACCTGCCAGAAGCATACTGACATACACTTCTAGCATGTCCTGGTCGATCAAGTCCCAGAGAGCAGAATAGAACTCGACTAATAAGCTATCGCCTCCCAGAGTTTTATTCTTCTCAAAGGATTCAAGGGCCTTGGTCATCTCATCCAGAGATAGCAGCTGGCCTAGCCTCTCCCATGTGCTGCAGTCTAAGACCTCCATGATAGAGGACAGGAATGACTGGGAAACTGCACTGTCAGTTGGCTTAAATGCATACAGACAGGCATAGAAGGATTTGTTGACTCACATGATGTCAGCCTGAGATGACATTATCGAGCCATCTTCTTCCTTCAAGCTGCTGAGCATGCAGCTCTCCTTTTGCACCTTCTGGAAGAAGAAATGTGACCACATCTCGTCCTGCTCCATGGACCGGACTTTGGACTGGAAGGTTATCTTGGAGGTCTCTGAGCCAAAGAACAAGGCTTGCGGGCCCTTCATCTCCTGGATGTCCTCCGTGACATTGACCCCCATCGTCTGCAGCAGGAGCAAGTTCTGCATACTTTCCTTGAGTTTGGACAGTTTTCCCCACCTCTCTCTTGCCTTCTGAACACCTTTGAGGATGAAGAATCTCTTGGTGAGAGTAGGGAGGCATGGACAAGATTTCATTGTCACAGGAATGTGCTTGTGGATAGCATGCTAGTTTGAAGTGTGTCTACTTCAATGCCAGTAGTATCCGAAATAAGGTAGGTGAGCTTGCAGCATGGATAGATACCTGGGACTTTGATGTTATGGTCATTTCGGAGACATCGATAGAGCAAGGTCAGGAACGGATATTGCAGGTTTCAGGATTTAAGTCTTTCATTCAGAACAGGGAAAGTGGTAAAAGAGGGGTAGGTGTGGCCTTGTTAGTCAAGGACAATAAAACGGTGGCTGAAAGAACTATTGACAAGGACTCGTGTACTGAGGTAGTATGGGCTGGAAACAGGAGAGGAAAGGTCACACTGTTGAGAGTTTTTTATTGGCCTCCACAGAGTTCCAGGGAGGCGGAGAAGAGGATACGCAAAATGATTCTGGGTAGGAATGAAAGGAACAGAGTAGTCATTATGAGGGACTTTAACTTTCCCAACATTGACTGAAAATGCTATAACTCTAGTACGTCGGATGGATCAGTTTTTGTCCAATGTATGACGGAGGGTTCCTAACACAGTAAGTTGAAGGGCTGACAAGAGGGGAGGACACACTGGATCTGGTACTTGGTAATGAATCAGGCCAGGTGTTTGATTTAGTGGTAGGTGAGCACTTTGGAGACAGTGACTACAATTCGGTTACATTTAGTTTAGCGATGGAAAGGGATGGGTACATGCCACAGGGCAAGAGTTATCGATGGGGCAAGGGCAATTATAATGCGATTAGGCAAGACTCAGGATGCCTAGAAGGGGGTAGCAAAATGCAGGGGATGGGGTCAATCAAAATGTGGAGCTGGTTTAAGGAACAGATATTGCGTGTCCTTGATAGGTATGTCCCTGTCAGGTAGGGAGGCAGTGATAAGGTGAGGGAATCGTGGTTTACTAAAGAAACTGCATTTCTTGTTAAGTGGAAGAAGGAGGCATATGTAACATTGAGATGAGATGGTTCTGATGAGGCGATGGAGAGTTACAGATTAGCGAGGAAGGATTTAAAGAGAGAGTTAAGAAGAGCAAGAAGAGGACATGAGCAGTCTTTAGCAGGGAGAATAAAGGAGAACCCTAAAGCTTTCTATAGGTACGTGAGGAATAAAAGGATGACTAAGGTAGGAATAGGGCCAGTCAAAGATAGAAGTAGAAAGTTGTGTGTGGACGCTGTGGAGATCAGAGAGGTGCTAAACGAATATTTCTCCTTGGTTTTCACCTAGGAAAAGGAGAATATTATAGAGGAGAAGAATGAGATACTGGCTATTAGACTTGAAAGGATTCAGGTTAGTAAGGAGGAGGTGTTATCAATTCTAGAACGAGTGAAAATCCTAAGTCCCCTTGGCCAGATGGGATTTATCCGAGGATTCTTTGGGAAGCTATAGAGGAGGCATTGGAGCCTTCAGCCTTGGTCTTTGAGTCATCATTGTCTACGGTTTTAGTACCAGAGGACTGGAGGATTGCAAATGTTGTGCCCTTGTTCAAGAAGGGCAATAGAGATAACCCAGGTAATTATAGACCAGTGAGCCTTACGTCTGTTGTAGGAAGAGTTCTGGAAAGGATTATAAGAGATAGGATTTATAATAATCTAGCAAGCAACAATTTGATTTCAGATAGTCAACATGGTTTCGCCAAAGGCAGAGTCATGTCTCACAAACCTCATTGTGTTTTTTATGAAGGTGACTAAGTATGTGGATGAGGGTAGGGCAGTTGAGGTGGTGTACATGGACTTTAGTAAAGTCTTTACTAATGTTCCACATGGTAGCTGTTGGAGAAAATGCAGAGGCATGGGATTGAGGGTGATTTAGCAGTTTGGATGAGAAACTAACTTTCTGTAAGAAGGCAGCGAGTGGTGGTTGATGGAAAATATTTAACCTGGAGTCCGGTTACTAGTGGTGTGCCACAAGGATCTGTTTTGGAACCACTGCTGTTTGTCATTTTTATTAATGACTTGGACGCAGGCACAGGATGGATGAGTTAGTAAGTTTGCAGATGACACTAAAGTCGGTGAAGAATGTTGCAGGTTTCAGGGAGACTAGGGTAAACTGCAAAATTGGGCTAAGAGGTGGCATATAAAATTCAATGCAGATAAATGTGAGGTAATTCACTTTGGGAAGAATAACTGGGTCAATGGAAAGACTCTTGGTAGTGTGGATGCGCAGAGGGATCTTGGAGTCCATGTACATGGATACCTGAATGTGGCTGCCCAGGTTGATAGTGCTGTTAAGAAGGCATATAGTGTGTTAGGTTTTATTGGTAGAGGGATTGAGTTCCAGAGCCGTAATGTCTTGCTGCAACTATATAAAACACTAGAGCGGCTGCACTTGGAATATTGTGTACAGTTCTAGTTGCCCCATTACAGGAAGGGGCCATTTTGGAGACATGGGTAGAGCAAGGACACTACGCGCTGACCACTTCTTGATAGGAAGGATGTGGAAGTATTGGAAAAGGTGCAGAAGAGATTTACCAGGATGTTACCTGGTCTGGAGGGAAGGTCTTCTGAGGAAAGGCTGAGAGACTTGGGTTTGTTCTCACTGGCGAGAAGAAAGCTAAGAGGGGATTTGATAGAGACATACAAGATGATCAGAGGATTAGATAGGGTAGGCAGTGAAAGTCTTTTTCTAAGGATAATGACGTCAGCTTTTATGAGGGGGCATAGCTACAAATTGAGGGGTGATAGATTTATGACACATGTCAGAGGCAGGTTCTTTACTCAGGGAGTGGTGAGGGCATGGAATGCCCTGCCTGCCAATATCGTTAACTCAGCCAAATTAGGGGCATTCAAACACTCCTTGGATAAGCACATGGATAATGATGGGATAGTGTAGAGGGATGGGCTTAGATTAGTTCACAAGTCAGTGTAATATCGAGGGCCGAAGGGCCTGTTCTGCGCTGTATTGTTCTATGTTCTATGTTCCCTTTTATCGTTTTCCACCAGTCTGCTGGAGACTCAAAGAGGGGCTTCATGGTTCTCCAACTTGTGTAATCCCTCCTGAGCCTCTCAATGTTTTCTGTGGTCAACAACTTTGTGTTCAGCTTCTATGTTCCTTTTCCAGCCTGCTGCTCGTCCTATGGGTGACAGTTGGCCAGCAGGAGACAATGGTCAGAGAAGAACACCGGCTTGATGTCAGTGGATCTGACCGAGAACACTTGGGACACAAACAGGTAATGTATCCTTGAGCGGATAGACCCGTTTACCAGTGACCAGGTGTAGCTAGGCTGCGCTTCGTCTGTAGGGGTGCTGAAGATGTACAGCTTGTCTTCTTTGACCGTTTCCATCAGGCCTCTGGATGTGGCATTCAGTTTACTGTACCCACCACCAAATTGTCCATTTTCATCAACGATGCAGTGGAAGTATCTGGTCAGAATGACCAGGCTGGATGCAGACAGCAACAGTGGAAGCTGCTGCAGGACGACCAATGGCTCACTCTTTCCTGCTGGAGCGTACACATTAATTAGTCACAGGAGAGCATTTCTGTACATAACATCTGTCACAAGGAGGCACCCGCCCATCACCTCCTTAACCTCGGAGACGGTGAAATTGCCTCCTTGCAGGATACCTAGGCTGGAGGAGCAGTTATCATTACTTCCCCATCAAACTGACAGCCGTAGGCCCACAAGCTTGACCATCACCTGTAGCTGCTGAGGTGCAGTTTCCCACACCCCTTTTGTACATCTGCTTTAATGTTGGCTAGGAAAGCCTTGTAGATGTCACCAGCTTCTCCACACAGGTTACAGCTTTTGGACTCCTTGGTCAGGTGACCTTCCTGTTGCAGTTCCTGCAGACGGTCACCTTACAGTCCGCTGCCTTATATCCTGCCCTTCCGCAGGTTCGGCACATTCTAGGCTGCCCTGCAAATGTCAGGTAGCCCCTGATCGGTCCAATTGTGAAGATGGAGAGCGGGTGCAGGATGCTGTCACTGGTGTCTACCATCAGGGTCAACTTGACCTGCCATTTGCTGGTCCAGATTCCAAATGGTTCCACAACGTTGGCGCTGTCTCCTTCAAGCTACACATACCTCCCCAGAAAGGTCTGGGCATCTCCTGCTGGGACACTGGGGTCATACATATGGACTATAACAACCCAGCTCCTCTGTGCAGGGAGAACACACACCAGTACTACAAATAGGATGGAGAACAGAGCCTCCCCTTCATTTTCCTTGAATACCTTCAGGAGACACTCACATTGCTTCACACTCCTGAAGGTCACTGGGAAAACCCTGCAGGCAGTAGATATCTGCTTTTTTTTTTCTCAAAAATATACTTTATTCATAAATAATTTGATGGTCTGTACAATTGGTCATGCCATACGTATGTAAACATTTATATACAGAGATCAAAACTTATCATTTTTATACAGGTCTGTACATTTTTTGATCATATGCCCATATAATTAGCTGAGGCGTCAGCAGAGCCCAAATGACTGCATGGGCCCTCTGTTCTTCGTTAGGCAGGCAGACTTTACACAGTGGTCTTTCCCCACCGCGCCTTGGCGGCAGCTGCCCCAAGCTTCAGCGTGTCCCTCAACACGTAGTCCTGGACCATGGAATGTGCCAGTCTGCAACACTCAGTCGGGGTCAACTCCTTCAGCTGGAAGATCAGCAGGTTTCGGACCGCCCAGAGAGCGCCTTCACCGAGTTGATGATCCTCCAGGCACAGTTGATGTTCGTCTCGGTGTGCGTCCCGGGGAACAGGCCGTAGAGCACGGAGTCCCGCGTCACGGCGCTGCTCGGGACGAACCTCGACAAACACCACTGCATTCCTCTCCAGACTTCCTCTGCATAGGCACATTCCAGAAGGAGGTGTGTGACAGTCTCGTCCCCCCCGCAGCCGCTTCGAGGGCAGCGTGCGGTGCGGCTGAGAGTCCGGGCGTGCATAAAGGATCTCACAGGCAGAGCCCTTCTCACCACCAGCCAAGCCATGTCTTGGTGCTTGTTGGAAAGTTCTAGCGATGAGGCATTCTGCCAAATGGCTTTTGACAGTCTGCTCAGGGAACCGCTCGATAGGATCCACCCTCTCCTTTTCCCGAAGGGTCTCAAGGACACTACGTGCTGACCACTTCCTAATGGACTTGTGGTCAAAGGTATTCTTCTTCATAAATTTCTCCACGAAGGACAGGTGATACGGAACGGTCCAAATACTCGGAGCGTTCCGCGGCAGCGAGGCCAGGCCCATCCTTCGCAACACTGGGGACAGGTAGAACCTCAGTACGTAGTGACACTTGGTGTTTGCATACCGGGAATCCACGCATAGCTTGATGCAGCCACACACAAAGGTGGCCATCAGGGTAAGGGTGGCATTGGGTGTATTTTTTCCCCCATTGCCCAGATCTTTATACAGTGAGTCCCTTCGGACCCGGTCCATCTTTGACCTCCATATAAACTGGAAGATGGCCCGGGTGACTGCAGCGGCACAGGTTCTGGGAATAGGCCAGACCTGTGCCACGTATAATAGCAATGACAGTGCCTCACACCTGATGACCAGGTTTTTTCCCGCGATGGAGAGCGACCTTCGCTTCCATCTGCCCAGTTTCTGCCTCACTTTGCTGATACGCTCCTCCCAAAACTTGGCGCACGCCCCAGCCCCTCCGAACCAAATACCCAGCACCTTCAGGTGGTCGGTCCTGACAGTGAAGGGGATCGAGGATTGGTCGGCCCAGTTCCCGAAGAGCATGGCCTCACTCTTGCCTCGGTTTACCTTGGCCCCCGAGGCCCGTTCAAACTGGTCACAAATGCACATGAGTCTGCCGACGGACAGTGGATCCGAGCAGAAAACGGCGACGTCATCCATGTACAGGGAGGCCTTAACCTGCAGGCCCCCGCTGCCAGGAATAGTCACCCCTCTCAGGCTCGCATCCTTCCTGATGGATTCGGCAAATGTCTCTATGCAGCACACAAACAAGGCAGGAGAGAGAGGGCAGCCCTGCCTGACTCCAGATCTGACTGGGAAGCTATCTGATTCCCACCCGTTGATTGAGACTGCACTGACAATGTTGGTGTAGAGCAGTCTGATCCAATTGCAGATTCCCTCCCAAAAGCCCATTTTGGAGAGAACATCTCTCATATACGTGTGTGATATCCTGTCAAAGGCTTTCTCCTGGTCCAGGCTGATCAGGCAGGTGTCCAACCCTCTGTCCTGCACGTAGACGATTGTATCCCTGAGGAGTGCGAGACTCTCAGCGATCTTCCTGTCCGGCACAGCACAGGTTTGGTCAGGGTGAATCACCGGCCCCAGAGCAGACCTGACCCGGTTGGCGATTACCTTTGACAGAATTTTGTAATCTGCATTCAACAGTGAGATTGGTCTCCAATTTTTGAGTTCCTCCCTCTCCTCCTTCCGCTTGTAGATAAGGATGATGATGCCTTTCCTCATGGATTCACTCATGGTACCTGCGCGAAACATACTGACATACACCTCCAGCAGGTCCTGGCCAATCAAGTCCCACTCGCTTCCGGGAGTTTTATTCTTTTCGAAGGACTCGAGGGCCTTGGTCAGCTCGTCCAGAGATAGCGGCTGGTCCAGCCTCTCCTGTGTTCTGTCGTCTAAGACCTCCGTGATAGAGGACAGGAACGACTGGGAGGCCACGCTGTCGGTCGGCTTCGCGTCATACAGACTGGCGTAGAAGGATTTGATATCTGCTGCTTGGAAGCCACATCACTGCAACAAAATCCTGTCCACAAAAAACATCTGATCGACCAGTGTACATTCCTCCAACTTCTTTACAGTCACCCTGACTGTGTTCTGGATTCCCTGGCCTGGGCTGCAAGTGGCAGCTGAGGCAATAGCTCTAGGTTGAGTTTTCCTGATTTGGCGTTAGACCAAAGTCAGCATGAAGATCCACCAAGAGCAGGTCAGCACAAACGATCCTCCAATGTCCAATCACGATCCAGCGATGATCTCACCAGTTCTGATGACTTGCAACTTGACTCCCATTCTGATAAGAATGGACACCTGATCTTGGTCAAAAGGCTGAGAAGCAATCTTTTAAACCGTACATGCTGCTACTACTGGAGGGAGTGAATGTTTTTGGATGTGGTGCTAATCAAACACGCTGCTTTGCCCTGAATAGTGTCCATCTTCTTGAGTGTTGTTGGAATGCTGTGCTCATCCAGGCAAGTGGAAAGTATTCCATCACATTCCTGATTTGTGCCTTGTAGACGATGGACATGATTTTGAGTGTCAGGAGCTGAGCTACTTGTGGCAAGATTCCTAGCTTTTGACCTTCTCATATACTCATTATATTCAGATGGCTGGTCCAGTTCTGTTTCTGGCCAATGACAGCCTCCAGTATGTTGATCATTGGGATTTAGTGATTGTATTGTTAGATTCACAATTGCTTGTAAATGCCTGGCACTTGTGTGTCGTGAATGGTACTTGACAATTGAAAACACTGGATATTATCCAATTCTTTCTGTATTTGGTCATGGTGCTGGAAAAGCGCAGCCGGTTAGGCAACATCCAAGGAGTAGGAGAGTTGATGTTTCAAGGATAAGCTCTTCATCAGGAATGAGGGGGTGGCCCAATGGGGATGAGAGATAAATGGGAGGGTGGGTGGAGTTGGTGGGAAGGTAGCTGGGAATGCGACAGGTAGATAAAGGTGGAGGTGAAGATGATAGGTTGGAGAAGAGGGTGGAGTGGATAGGTGGGAAGGAAAATAGACAGCATAGTTCAAGAGGACGATGTCAAGTTGAAAGGTTGGATCTGGGATAAGGTGGGGGAGGGGAAATGGGGAAACTGGTGAAATCGACATTGATCCAGTGTGATTGGAGGGTCCCAAGGTGGAAGATGAGGTGTTCTTCCTCCAGACATCGGGTGGCTAGAGTTTGGCAGTGGAGGAGGCCCAGGACTTGCATGTCCTTCTTGGAGGAGCAAGGGGAAATTGAAGTGCTCAACCACAGGGCTGTGGTGTTGCTTAGTGTGTGTGTCCCAGAGATGTTCTCTGAAACTCTTCGACTCTGATCTCCAACATCTGCAGTCCTCACTTTCTCCTGTATTTGGTCATGGACTGCTTCAGTATCTGAGAAGTCACAAATGTTGGTGAACTATACCTGCACCTACCACTTCCTTTTGCAAACATTAGCAATAATCTCCACTTCTGAATCTTATGAAGGAGGAAAGATCATTGATGAAGCAGTTGAGATGATTGGGCCTAGGATACTATTCTGAGCCACATCTGTGGAGATGTCATGGAGCTGAGATAATTGTCCTCCAATTACAACCATCTTACATCCCTCGCATCACTCCAAGCAGTGGAGAGCTTTTGCCCAAAAAACCTTGTTTCCAGTTTTGCAGGGTCCTTTTGATGCTATACTCAGTCAAATGCAGCCTTGACAGCCAGGAGCTATCAGTCTCACCTTACCTCTGGAAATCACCTCTTTTATCCATGTTTGAAACAAGGCTGTGATGAAGTTAGGAGCTGAGTGGTCCTGGTGGAACTCAATCTGGATGTCAGTGGATGCTAGCTCTTGACTTGTAGTTTGGCCAAGCAGAATTTTCTTTTCAAAATCCATACCTGCTTAACTAGCTTATCATAGCTGAAGAAACCTGAAGCTTTTACCAGGCCATTGCTTTTAATACTTTATACAGCATTAGGATTAAAAAGATGTGGATCTGTATTCCAAAAGTGAGAGATACCACTGAAGGTTAACTAGTGTCTTTAGGAATAGCAGATAGGTTTAACATAGCTATCTAAAACATAAATGTAAAGCTAATTGATTGAAGTTAAATGTCTAAATATAGATGTTACCATTCAAATGTGCATTCTGCATAGCCAGTGGACTGTGGATATTGAAGAGAGGAGGAAATATATGTCCTTACACATCTTGACAGGATGCACTAGTGTACAGTGACTGTTGTTGGATAAGATTTTCTTTGGAACATCAAATGTATTGAATATGGTGGCTAATTTATCAAAACTGCTCCACCAGTGGTATCTTGATTTTTTTCAAAGGGGAATTTGAGAATGCAGCCATATCTTGGCCAAAAGAAATCAGTTGTAATGTTGTACCATGGCTCAGAAGGAATCACATGAGGCCCTCCCTATGGGTACTGAACTTAGCTATCAGCCTCTGCTTGGCCACTTTCCTTCAGTGGTCCAGGACATTTAGTCTCGGACCTTCGGGTGACCATCCTCCAAGGTGGACTTCGGGACAGGCAGCAGAGGATAGTGGCCAAGCAGAGGCTGATAGCTAAGTTCGGTACCCATAGGGAGGGCCTCAACCGGGACCTTGGGTTCATGTCACACTACAGGCGATCACCATTGCACTACACACACACAGATATTCCTACACACACGCACTCTCACATACACACGGACACAGGTACACACAGACGCGCGCACAGACACCCACACACACCCTTATAGACACACACACTCCCACACTCACACATGCACCCCCTCACAGACTTAAGACACTCTGCACTTGCTACACACACACACACACACACTTTCTCACACTCACAACCCCCACCCCAGACAGACAGACACACACAGACAAAGACCCACATGCACACATATATTTTGTGGGGTGAATTTGTATTTGCAGAGTTACATTGCACTTTGCTCAAAAACTGCATTCATTCATGTAGAACTCTGAGCTCAAAAACTGCATGAATTTATATAAAACTCTGTTATCTCACTTTTTAGATTAGAATCAATCTAAACATCAGGTCATAGACAGAGAACACAGGGGGCTAACACCTTCAACATATTGTCCAACTACCACCATTGTTAACAGCTAACCCGAGAATGCAACTTTAAAAAAAGGTTTTGTGATATACACATGAAAGAAATGAAACCATCACTGTATTCTAACAGATGAAAGGCTTAACAGACAATCAATTTTTCAATGTTTCATTTCAGTTACACCACACTGCAATTTTTGACAAAAATTTCTGTGTTACGATCGAGCCCTCCACTATCACCTGATGAAGGAGCGTCGCTCCGAAAGCTAGTGTGCTTCCAATTAAACCTGTTGGAATATAACCTGGTATTGTGTGGTTTTAAATTTGTACAACCTAGTAGAGGAAGTGACCAAGTTGATAGATGAACGAAGGGATTTAGATATCATATACATGAACTTTAGTAAGGTGTTTGATAAGGTTCCCCATGGTAAACTAATGGAGAAAGTGAAGTCATGTGGTGTGCATGGTGTTTGAGCTAGGTCGATTAAAAACTGGTTGAGCAACAGGAGAGAAGAGAGTAGTAGTTGAAGGGAGTTTCTTGAAATGGAGAAAGGTGACTAGTGGTGTTCCACAGGGATTAGTGCAGGCGCCACTGTTGTTTGTGATATACTTAAATGATCTGGAAGAGAGCATTGTTGGTCTGATCAGTAAGTTTGCAGATGACATGAAGATTGGTGAAGTAGCAGAAAGCATAGGGGACTGTCAAAGAATACAGGAATATATAGATAGACTGGAGAGTTTGGCAGAGAAGTGGCAGATGGAGTTCACTCCAAGCAAATGTGAGGTGATGCATTTTGGGAAGACTAATTCTAGAGCGAACTGTACTGGAAATGGAAGAGCCTAAGGAAAAGTAGATCTGGGAGTTTAGGTCCATTGTCCTCTGAAGGCGATTGAACAGGTGGATAGAGTGGTCAAGAAGGCATATGGTACGCTTGCCTTCATCGGACGGGGTATTGAGTGTAAGAACAGGCAGGTCATGTTAAAATTGTACAAGACATTGGTTTGGTTGCATTTAGAATACTGTGTACAGTTCTGGTCGCTACATTATCAAAAGGATGTCGACGCTTTGGATAGGGTGCAGAGAAAGTTTAAGAGGATGTTGCCTGGTACGGAAAGTACTAGCTATGAAGAGAGGTTAAATAGGTTAGGATTGTTTTCATTAGAAAAAAGGAAATTGAGGGGGGACCTGATTGAGGTCTACAAAATCATGAAGGATATAAACAGGGTAGGTAGAGATAAGCTTTTTCTCAGGGTGAAGGATTCAATAACGAGAGGTCACACGTTCAAGGTGACACGTGAAAAGTTTAAGGGGGATACACGCGGCAACTACTTTACACAGAGGGTGGTAGGTGCCTGGAATGCATTGCCGGCAGAGGTAGTAGAGGCAAGCATAGTAGATTCATTTAAGGTGTGTCTGGACAGATGCATGAGTAGGTGGGAAGTAGAGGGATACAGATGCTTAGGAATTGGATGATAGGTTTAGATCGTGGATTTAGATCGGCTCAGGCTTGGAGGGCCGAAGGGCCTGTTCCTGGTCTGTAAAATATCTGTGTTCTTGCATTGGTCATGGGAGGTGTAGGGTTATTGGGTAAACGGATGGATCTGGGTGGGATGCTCTTTGGAGGGTCAGTGTGGACTTGGTGGTCAGGATGGTCTGCTTCCACACTGTAGGGATTCCAGCGTCCTAACCTCATTCTCAATTAAGGCAGCAACCCCACCTCCCTTACCTACTTGCCTATCCTTCCTGATTACCTGTTACCCTTGGATATTCAATTCCCAGTCATCACCACCCTGCAACCACGTTTCTGTAACAACAACTAAATCATACCTCTTTGTATGGATTTGCACAGGTTCATCGACTTGGTTTCAAATACTACAGGGATTCAGATAAAGTGCCCTGAAACAAATTATCCCTTTAGAATCTAGCAATCTTTTGCATATGATACTGTTACCCAATTTTACTTTCCTCTTTTTTTCCTTTTTGCTCTGGTCTCTGGTTTCTTAGAGGAGAAAGTGAGGTCTGCAGATGCTGGAGATCAGAGATGGAAATGTGTTGCCGGAAAAGCGCAGCAGGTCAGGCAGCATCTAGGGAACAGGAGAATCGACATTTCGGGCATTAGCCCTTCTTCAGGAATGAGGAAAGTTGGTCCAGCAGGCTAAGATAAAAGATAGGGAGGAGGGACATGGGGGAGGGGCGTCGGAAATGTGATAGGTGGAAAGAGGTCAAGGTGAGGGTGATAGGTCAGACTGGGGTGGGGGCGGAGAGGTCGGGAAGAAGATTGCAGGTTAGGAAGGCGGTGCTGAATTTGATGGATTTGACTGAGACAGGCTGGGGGGAGGGGAAATGAGGAAACTGGTGAAATCCGAGTTCATCCCTTGTGGTTGGAGGGTTCCTAGCCGGAAGATGAGGCGTTCTTCCTCCAACCGTCGTTTCGCTGTGGTCTGACGATGGAGGAGTCCAAAGACCTGCATATCCTTGGTGGAGTGGGAGGGGGAATTGAAATGTTGAGCTACAGGGTGGTTGGGTTGGTTGGTCCGGGTGTCCCAGAGGTGTTCTCTGAAACGCTCCGCAAGGAGCCCATGGCTACTCCTACGAAAGGAGTAGCCATGGGCACCCGCATGGGCCCCAGCTATGCCTGCCTCTTCGTAGGATATGTGGAACAATCCATCTTCCGCAACTACACTGGCCCCACCCCCCACCTTTTCCTCCGCTACATCGATGACTGTATCAGCACCGCCTCGTGCTCCCACGAGGAGGTTGAACAGTTCATCCACTTCACCAACACCTTCCACCCCGACCTCAAATTCACCTGGACAGTCTCAGATTCCTCCCTCCCCTTCCTCGACCTTTCTATTTCTATCTCAGGCGACCGAATCAACACGGACATCTACTACAAACCGACCGACTCCCACAGCTACCTGGACTACACCTCTTCCCATCCTGCCCCCTGTAAAAACGCCATCCCATTCTCCCAATTCCTTCGACTCCACCGCATCTGCTCCCAGGAGGACCAGTTCCAAAAACGCACATCCCAGATGGCCTCCTTCTTCAAGGACCGCAATTTCCCCCCCCGACGTGGTCGACGATGCCCTCCACCGCATCTCTTCCACTTCCCGATCCTCCGCCCTTGAACCCCGCCCCTCCAACCGCCACCAGGACAGAACCCCACTGGTCCTCACCTACCACCCCACTAACCTCCATGTACAGCGCATCATCCGCCGTCATTTCCGCCACCTCCAAACGGACCCCACCACCAAGGATATATTTCCCTCCCCTCCCCTATCAGCATTCCGTAAAGACCACTCCCTCCGTGACTCCCTCGTCAGATCCACACCCCCCACCAACCCAACCTCCACTCCCGGCACCTTCCCCTGCAACCGCAGGAGGTGCAAGAGTTGCGCCCACACCTCCCCCCTCACCTCCCTCCAAGGCCCCAAAGGAAACTTCCATATCCGCCACAGATTCACCTGTACCTCCACACATATCATCTATTGCATCCTTTGCACCCGATGTGGCCTCCTCTATATTGGGGACACAGGCCGCCTACTTGCGGAGCGTTTCAGAGAACACCTCTGGGACACCCGGACCAACCAACCCAACCACCCTGTAGCTCAACATTTCAATTCCCCCTCCCACTCCACCAAGGATATGCAGGTCTTTGGACTCCTCCATCGTCAGACCACAGCGAAACGACGGTTGGAGGAAGAACGCCTCATCTTCCGGCTAGGAACCCTCCAACCACAAGGGATGAACTCGGATTTCACCAGTTTCCTCATTTCCCCTCCCCCCAGCCTGTCTCAGTCAAATCCATCAAATTCAGCACCGCCTTCCTAACCTGCAATCTTCTTCCCGACCTCTCCGCCCCCACCCCAGTCTGACCTATCACCCTCACCTTGACCTCTTTCCACCTATCACATTTCCGACGCCCCTCCCCCATGTCCCTCCTCCCTATCTTTTATCTTAGCCTGCTGGACCAACTTTCCTCATTCCTGAAGAAGGGCTAATGCCCGAAATGTCGATTCTCCTGTTCCCTAGATGCTGCCTGACCTGCTGCGCTTTTCCAGCAACACATTTCCATCTCTGGTTTCTTACCTTTGCTCTGGCATTGCTTTGTTATGTTTTTCTGCCTGGACTCCCATCCTCTTGCCATTTTACTCTATCCTTCCTCACAGTCTCTCTAATCGTTGCATCTACCTTTAAATCAACTGCTGCATCTTCTGACCTGATGCTCTGGTTCCCACCCTTCTGCTAACCTAGTTTAAAGCTTCCCCAACAGCTCTAGCTTTAGTAAAAGGAAGATGGTTTAGTATGGAAATAAGGAGATACTTCTTTAGCCAGAGCGGTGAATCTATGGAATTCATTGCCACAGAAGGCTGTGGAGGCCATGCTATTAACTATATTTAAGACTGAGATAGTTAGGTTCTTGAGCATCAAGTGGATCAAGGATTACAAGGACAAAGCGGGAGAATGGGGTTGAGAAACATATCAGGCATGATTGAATGGAAGAGCAGACTTGATGGGCTGGATGACCTAATTTCTGCTCCTATACCTTATGGCTGAATGACCTGCTTGTACATTGTAGGGATTCTATGATTTTAAATCCATCAACTCCTGAAAGGTTTTATAATCTGGTGCCTCAGGGAAAGGTAGGCTGCTAATAACTGACAAAGCTGTTGATCCACCAGCTGTCAGGAGAATTACTCATTGTTTTTCATTTGCCGCAAGTCCCTTTCCTGAAAACAAAATGCATATTTTTCATATATTGGGTCCACTCTTCAACAGCAGGATCAAAGCAGTCAACTACCAATCCAACCTACAAGTTTACCTTTAAGAGAAACCTGGACTATGGCTCCCAAGTCCCTTTGCACTTCAGATTTCTGAATTTTCTCCCTATTTCGAAAATAGCCCAAGACTTTATTCTTCCTACAAAAGTGCATGACCTCACACGTTCCCACATTGTATTTTATCTGCCACTTCTTTGCCCACTCTCCTAACCTGTCTAAATCTTTTTGCAGCCTCCTCCACCTCCTCAATACTACCAGCTCCTCCACCTATCTTTGCATCATCTGCCAACTTCATCTAGATCGTAAATGTATGAAGTGAAAGGTTGTGGTCCCAATACCTACCTTTGCGGAACACCACTAGCTTTTGGCTTCCATCCTGAGAAGGACCCTTTCATCCCTACTCTCTTGCCTTCTGCCAGACAGCCAATCTTCTATTCACACTAGTACCTGGCCTCTAACAGCAAGGGCACCTAATCTTACGCAGCAGCCTCCCGTGTGACATCTTATCAAAGGCATTCTGGAAGTCCAGATAGATAACATCCATTGGCTCTCCTGCCCGTTACCTCCTCAAAGAATTCTAACAGATATGTCAAAAATGACTTCCCCTTGACGAAACCGTGCTGACTTTGCCATATTTTACCATACCAAGTATCCAGAAATCTCATCCTCCACAATGGATTCCAGAATCTTACCCACGACTGAGGTTAGGAAAATTGGTCTGTAAGTTTCAATCTTTTGCCTTGCTCCATTCTTCAACAGGGGAGTGTTTCATTAGCGATTTCCAGTCCTCTGCAACCCTGACTCCAGTGATATCTGAAAGGTTACTACTAAAGCCTCCATTATCTTTTCAGCTATTTTCTTTAGAAATATAGGGTCCAAGCGATTTATCCTCTTTCAGTTTTTCTAGGACCTTCTCCTTGGTGGTGGCCACCATACTCATCTCTGTCCCTTGCCTCTCTCGATTTTTTGGGGGTATTACTCATGTCATCCACCACAAAGACTGACACAAAATACTTATTCAGTTCCTCAGTCATTTATTTGTTCCCCATTACTATTTCTCCAGCATCATTTTCCAGCTGCCCAATGTCCACTTTTGCCTCTCTTTTGCCCTTTGTATATATAAGGAGACTCTTGCAATCTTTCCTAATATTACCAATTAAGCTTACACTCATATTTAATCTTCTCCCTCCTTATGTTTTCTTTGTTGTCCTCTGTTGATCTTTGTTGGCTTCCCAATTCTCTGACTTCCCACTGACTTTTTTATCACATTATTTGCTTTCTCCTTTGCTTTTACGCTGTCCCTGACTTCCTTGGTCAGCCATGGTTATCTCATCATCCCTTTAATAAGCTTCTTTTTCCTCCAGATGAATTTTTGATGTGTCTCTCGAATTACTCACAGAATCTCCTGCCATTGCTGTTCCACTGTCTTTCCTGCTAGGCCCTTATCCGCATCAATTCTGGTCAGCACCTCCCTCATGTCTCTCTAGTTGCCTTTACATCTGATTCCATCTTTTCTCTCTCAAATAGCAGAGTAAATTCTATTATGTTATGGTCACAGCCTCCTAAGGGTTCCTTTACCTTAAGCTCCCTTATCAAGTCTGCCTCGTTGCACAACACTAGATCCAGAAAGGCCTGTTCCCTAATGGGCTCCACCACAAGCTGCTCCAAAAAGCCACCTTATAGATATTCCTCAAATTCCTTTTCTTGTTATTCACTACCAACCTGGTTTTCCAGTCCATCTGTATGTTGAAATCCCCCATAATCACTGTAACCTTGCCTTTCTTACGTGCCTTTTCCATCTCCTGGTGCATCTTATGCTCCAAATCCTGACTATATTTGGAGGCCTGTAGATAACTTCCATTACGGTTTTCTCACCTGTGCACTTCCTCAACTCTGCCCACACAAATTCTACCCTATCTGACCCTACTTCATTTATTATTATTGGGTTAATTTCATTTTTTATTAACAAGGCAACCCCACCTACTTTGCCCACCTGCCTGTCTTTTCAATAGGATGTATATTATAGAAACATAGAGTCATAGAGATGTACAGCACGGAAATGGACCCTTCAGTCCAACTTGTCCATGCTGACCAGATATCATAACCTAATATAATCCCATTTGCCAGCACTTGGCCCATCTCCCTCCAAACCCATCTTATTCATCCACTCATCTAGATGCCTTTTAAATGCTGAATTGTACCAGTCTCCACCACTTCCTCTGGTAACTCATTCCATACACACACCACCCTCTGCATGAAAAAGTTGCCCATTATGTCCCTTTTATATCTTTCCCCCCTCACCCTAAACCTATGCCCTCTAGTTCTGGACTTGCCCATCCCAGGGAAAAGACCTGGTCTCTTTGTCCTATCCATGCCCCTCATGATTTTATAAACCTCTCTAAGGTCACCCCTCAGCCTCCGACGCTCCAGGGAAAATAGTATCAGTCTATTCAGCCTCTCTCCGTAGCTCAAATCCTCCAAGCCTGGCAACATCCTTGTAAATCTTTTCTGAACCCTTTCAAATTTCACAACATCCTTCCGAAAGGAAGACCAGAGCTGCACGCAATATTCCAAAAGTGGCTTAACCAATGTCCTGTACAGCCACAACATGACCCCCCCAATTCCTATACTCAATGGTCTGACCAATAAAGGAAAGCATACCAAATGCCTTCTTCACTATCATATCTACCTGAGACTCTACTTTCAAGGGACTATGAACCTGCATCTCGCCATAATCCACATCACTCAGACCTCTATACCATTTTGCCCACAGTCTAAGCAAACATTAGTTTGATCCTTAGATATTTAGCTCCGAATCCTGATCCCCGAGCAGCAACTTCTCCGTGAATACCACCATATTATATCTGCCAGTTTCAATCTGAGCCACAAGCTCATTTACCTTATTTTGTTTACTGTGCACATTCAGATACAACACCTTCAGTCCTGTATTGACCATGATTATCATGAATTTTCATCCATAAAGATATTGATGGAATTTTCTGACTTCAGCTCTGAACTCAGATGTATAATAACTGCCTAGCAAATAATCTTTAAGAACTACCATAGCTTCTATTACCTTTAGTGCACATTTGCTACTACTACGATGTTAAATGGTTTTCTATATTTCAGACCGTGACATTTATCACAGAGACTCTGCTGTTAGATGTTGGATGTCAACTTTAGTTCTGAATTCAGATAGAGGATGGACGATGGTGAGGAGAATTTTCACAGCTGTCATTATTGTTATCACCATTTCAATCTTCAGTACCAGCTTGCTGTGACAAGCTTCTAGTGCCTGCTTGTTGCCCATATGTCCACTTGCAACCAGTATGATTTTCAATATGCCAGGCCACATACCATATAAAACAAAGCCTAAGATAGATACCTTGAAGTTCATTAATAACTGTGTACACTATTATGACATCTCAGGTTTACATATATAATTTGGGTTAAATGCTTAGTTATGCTACTGTTACACTATGTACTTAGTGTCCAACTGACTTCTGGATTAGTGGTGCTGGAAGAGCACAACAGTTCAGGCAGCATCCAAGGAGCTTCGAAATCGACGTTTCGGGCAAAAGCCCTTCATCAGGAATAAAGGCAGTGAGCCTGAAGCGTGGAGAGATAAGCTAGAGGAGGGTGGGGGTGGGGAGAAAGTAGCATAGAGTACAATGGGTGAGTGGGGGAGGGGATGAAGGTGATAGGTCAGGGAGGAGAGGGTGGAATGAATAGGTGGAAAAAGAGATAGGCAGGTAGGACAAGTCCGGACAAGTCATGGGGACAGTGCTGAGCTGGAAGTTTAGAACTAGGGTGAGGTGGGGGAAGGGGAAATGAGGAAACTGTTGAAGTCCATATTGATGCCCTGGGAGATGAGGCATTCTTCCTCCAGGCGTCTGGTGGTGAGGGAGCGGCGGTGAAGGAGGCCCAGGACCTCTATGTCCTCAGCAGAGTGGGAGGGGGAGTTAAAATGTTGGGCCACGGGGCGGTGTGGTTGATTGGTGCGGGTGTCCCGGAGATGTTCCCTAAAGCGCTCTGCTAAGAGGCGCCCAGTCTCCCCAATGTAGAGGAGACCGCATCGGGAGTAACGGATACAATAAATGATATTAGTGGATGTACAAGTAAAACTTTGATGGATGTGGAAGGCTCCTTTAGGGCCTTGGATAGAGGTGAGGGAGGAGGTGTGGGCGCAGGTTTTACAGTTCCTGCGGTGGCAGGGGAAAGTGCCAGGATGGGAGGGTGGGTTGTAGGGGAGGCGTGGATCTGACCAGGTAGTCACGGAGGGAACAGTCTTTCCGGAAGGCGGAAAGGGGTGGGGAGGGAAATATATCCCTGGTGGCGGGGTCTGTTTGGAGGTGGTGGAAATGTCGGCGGATGATTTGGTTTATCACCTTCATCCCCTCCCCCACTCATCCATTGTACTCTATGCTACTTTCTCCCCACCCCTACCCTCCTCTAGCTTATCTCTCCACACTTTAGGCTCACTGCCTTTATTCCTGATGAAGGTCTTTTGCCCGAAACGTCGATTTTGAAGCTCCTTGGATGCTGCCTGAACTGCTGTGCTCTTCCAGCACCACTAATCCAGAATCTGGTTTCCAGTATCTGCAGTCATTGTTTTTACTTGTCCAACTGACTTGCGAACAGACTGGCTGCTTTCAGACCACTGTACAGAGTAGCATGGAGACCTTTTATACAACAATGTGTTGTGATGCATCAAGCTACCTTAACACTACAATATCTTTCATAGATCTATGCAACAATGACCGTACCCTTTTGTGAGCTGGTCTCTGCCTAACTATATGCAGATTTTGCCTCTATGCTTGTCTTTAAATGAAATGCAAAGTCAGTACCTGACTTAATGGTTGTATTGCGAAAGTAAGAACAGCATGCCTTAACTGCAATTTTTTTAAACCCTTCCTCTTTTGACTGGGCCGATGCAGTTCTTACATATTTAAAAGGAGAAAATTACAAAGGTTGAATTACAAAAGAACATAAGAATATAAGATCCAACAGTAGAGTAGGCCATCTGGCCCTTCGAGCCTGCTCCGCCTATCAATAAGATCAAGGTTGATTTTTTGTGGCCTCAGATCCACTTATCTACTCTCCCACCATAATCCTTAATTGTTTTACTGTTTAAAAAGTTATCTATCTTAGCTTTAAAAACATTCAATGAGGAATCCTTAACTACTTCACTGGGCAAGGGGTTCCACAGATTCACAACCCTTTGGGTGAAGAAATTTCTCCTCAATTCAGTCCTAAATCTGCTCCCCCTAATTTTGAAGCTATGCCCTCTTGTTCTAGTTTCACCTACCAGTAGAAACTACCTCCCTGCTTCTATCTTATCTTATCTATTCTCCTTATAATTTTATATGTTTCTTTAAGATTTCCCCCCCCATTCTTCTAAATTCCAATTAATATAGAACATAGAATAATACAGCACAGTACAGGCCCTTCGGCCCTCGATATTATGCTGACCTTTTATCCTACCCAAAGGTCAAACTAACCTATTTACCCTTCATTTTACTATCATCCACGTGCCTATCCAAGAGTCATTTAAATGTTCCTAATGTATCTGACTCTACTACCACTGCTGGCTGTGCATTCCACACACCCACCATTCTGTGTGTAAAGCACCGAAATCTGACATCTCCCCTAAACCTTCCACCAATCACCTTAAAATTATGCCCTCTTGTGATTGCCATTTCTGGCCTGGGAAAAAGTCTTTGAATATTCACTCCATCTATGCCTCTCATCATCTTTTACACCTCTATGAAGTCACCTCTCATCCTTCTCGCTCCAATGAGGAAAGCCCTAGCTCCCTCAATCTTTCTTCATAAGACATGCCCTCCAGTCCAGGCAGCATCCTGGTAAATCTCCTCTGCACCCTCTCTAAAGCTGCCACATCCTTCCGATAATGAGGTGACCAGAACTGAATACAGTATTGCAAGTGTGGTCTAACCAGGGCTCTATAGAGCTGCAGCATAACCTCGTGGCTCTTAAACTCAATCCCCCTGCTAATGAAAGCCAAGACACTGTACATCTTCTTAACAACTCTGTCAACTTGGGTGGCACCTCTGAGCGGTCTATGGACATGGACTCCAAGATGCCTCTGTTCCTCCATACTGCCAAGAATCCTGACTTTAACCCTATATTCTGTATTCAAATTCGACCTTCCAAAATGTATCACTTCACACTTTCCCAGGTTGAACGCCATCTGCCACTTATTAGTCTAGCTCTGCACCCTGTCAATGTCCCATTACAACCTACAACAGACCTCGTCACTATCGACTACTCCATCAACCTTCGTGTCATTGGCAAACTTACTAACCCACCCTTCCACTTCCTCATGCATGTCATTGATAAAAATCACAAACAGCAGAGATCCAAGAATATATCCTTGCAGAACACTACTGGTCACTAAGCACCAAGCTTAACACTTACCATCTAATACCACCCTCTGTCTTCTATGGGCCAGCCAATTCTGTATGCAGACAGCTAAATTTCCCTGTATCCCATGTCTCCTTACTTTCACAATAAGTCTACCATGAGGAACCTTTTCAAATACTTTGCTAAAGTCCATATACCACATCCTCTGCTCCACCTTCATCAATGTGTTTTGTCAGATCCTGCATTCTGGCCATGACCAGTTCCACCACAGAACATACCAGATATTCTCCTACTTTAAAGACCACAATTTCCCCTCCCACGTGGTTGATGATATCCTCCAACTCATCTCATCCACTTCCCGCACCTCTGCCCTCGAACCCCACCCCTCCAACCACAACAAGAGCAGAACTACGCTGGTCTTCACCTTTCACCCCACCAATCTCCGTATATATCGTATCATCCTCCGCCATTTCCGCCACCTATAAACGGACCCCACCACCAGAGATATATTTCCCTCCCCACCCCTATCTGCTTTCCGTAAAGACCACTCCCTCCGTGACTACCTTGTCAGATTCACGGCCCCCCAATAACCCACCCTCCCCGCCTGCCACCTTCCCCTGTCACCGTAGGAATTGCAAAACCTGCACCCACACCTCACCTCTCACCTCCATCCAAGGCCCCAAAGGAGCCTTCCACATCCTTCAAAATTTCACCTGCGCTTCCACACATCATTTACTGTATCCGTTGCTCCCGATGCGGTCTCCTCTGTATTGGGGATACAGGATGCCTCCACACAGATTGCTTCAGACAACATTTACCCATTGGGTTTTGAAGAATGAGAAGACATCTTATTTACACATAGGATCACAAAGGGGGGGCTTAGCAGGGTGGTATTAGAGGATGCTGCTCCTTGAGGGGGAAGAGGAGAAATTGGGGTTACAGAATAAGCAGAAGAGGTTTCATCTTTAAGTTGGAAGCAACAAAATTGTGTATTGTAATTTATGTAAAAACAGAGCTGGGCAGAAGGCAGTGATGCATGGTTTTTAGATTAGATTAGATTAGATTAGATTAGATTAGATTAGATTAGATTAGATTAGATTTTTAGATTTAGATTAGATTTGGGCGGCACGGTGGCACAGTGGTTAGCACTGCTGCCTCACAGCACCAGAGACCCGGGTTCAACTCCTGCTTCAGGCGACTGACTGTGTGGAGTTTGCACGTTCTCCCCGTGTCTGCATGAGTTTCCTCCGGGTGCTCCGGTTTCCACCCACAGTCCAAAGATGTGCAGGTCAGGTGAATTGGCCATGCTAAATTGCCCGAAGTGTTAGGTAAGGGGTAAATGTAGGGGTATGGGTGGGTTGCATTTCGACGGGTCGGTGTGGACTTGTTGGGCCAAAGGGCCTGTTTCCACATTGTAATGTAATCTAAAGGCAGTGATGCATGGTTTTACCATGGTGTAATTCACCAAACTAAAAAATAGTGAGGCTGACTGTGCATTTTTTTTTCAAAATCTTGCCAAAATCCTAACTTAGCTTCAGACACCGGCCAGAGATTGAGTATGTGACTTATGAATGGAATTGGTGTCAGGTTTTGTCTTCCAAACATTTCATTGGAGGAGATTTCCTCTCATTTGGTGCAGGATGTCAAACAAGCAGCACAATAATTCAGACTCAGGTTGAGACGTGTTACTGAGATAACACTAGATGTTGTAAGAATGAAGTTGGAAATTGAGATTATCAAATGGAAATAAGTAATTGAACAACAGATAACTGCCAACGAAAGAATACTGACGTAGCAGTATGGAAGCAGGAAGAGAAGCCATTGTCTGGTTATGATAAAACAGGTAACTAGGGACTGTGTTGAGGGCATTCTGTCCAGCTGGACAAGATTAGGGATGGAACAGGATGGTGTAGCCAGAAAGAAAAGTTGTGTGTTCAACTGTTTAGTGAGAATGATGTTACGATAGTAAGTGACGGAACTGATAAACAAGATTTTGTTTTACAGGATGAAATTAAATTAGTTGTGAACATTAACTGAACTTTTCTAAGTGTTTAAAACATTACAATATTAACATACCACATTTGGAATTGCTAAGAGCACTTCAGCCTTCAAAAAGGGAGCAAATTCCTCAACACTGCTTGAGTAGCCAAAGGTTCCTCTTCTGCTTGATGCGTTGAATCAAATGAAATGCGTACATATAAAATAAACATAAAAGTAAATAACATAATGTTTCATGAAACCCTTCATATTTTATTATGAAACTAGCATTTTTTTGTAGTAAGATTCTCCAACCTATGTAAAATTCTGATGTTCATTATAGTTAATGGAGATATTCTGGGATGTAGGTGTCCGACTTGTTAGTAACACAACAATGTTGGTGAGAACCAGATCAAAGTGTAATTGAGCAGTCAGGAAAGAATGTGATACAGAAATATATTTTGAGTCAGGATATTTCTTGGGGTAAAATTTTGGAAAAATCAGTAAAAGAATCTGGAAGGCAGAGGAAACATTTTACAAATTTTTGCGCTCCTCAAGAGTATACTTGAATACAAAGGGTATAGCAAAGATAGGAGATGTGCTAAGGCATAAATAGAAGCACAATAGAATGATATCGTTGATCTGTCATTCCAATCCCTTTTTCTATTTTTGTAATAGCAATGTTCTCGTGATTTGACTTTAAGATGAGAAGGAGAGAATAATAAAAAATGAAGAGGTTGGTAATCATGATCAAGCAAACAATTACAACTGTGAAGAATGATGAAGGATGTTAGAAGGATCTTCAAAGGAGGCCAAATGGATTGAGCTTGAGGACAAAAAAACGGGCTGTAACATTCTATTATGGACCTTAAGAGGAGTACTAGATGGAGACAGAACAGCAAATATGCAAGTAAATCTGAGAAGTGCAAAAACAACAGGTAACTAGAATAGTTTTAGGGAAAAGGAATGAAGGGAACACAGTTTTTGAAAATGGTTCCTCTATCTTTCAGAGTCACTTGTTAAGTTTCTGCCTCTTACTCTCAGTATTGAATTTGCCCACAGTTTCCCTTCCTCTGCTAATCTAGCTGAGGATCTCCTCAACAGCATTAAAAAAGAATATTTATTCTAGACTTGTACAGGTATAAACTGTTCAGCCTCAACAGGTCCTAACTTTCTTAGAATTATTCGAAACATCCCAGAAATCTAATGCCCATCCTCCTATGCCAGCTTTCCAGACATATGTTCAATCATTCAATTCTTCAACAGGATGTCTTGCTGCAATTATACAGGGCCATGAGACCATACCTGGAATTTATGTGTAGTTTTGGTCTTATTTGAGGAAGGATGTTCATGCTTTAGAGGAATGCAGCAAAGTGATTCATAGGATGGCAGGATTGACCAATGAAGAGAGGTTGAATCAGTTAGGATTACATTCACTGGAGTTCAGAAGAAGGAGGGATTTGGACTAAGGGCAGGCAAAAGGGATTGATTTCATTTGGTATCATGTTTGGTACAACATCATGGGCTGAAGATTCGTTCCTGAGCTGTGTAGTTCTATTTCACAAAAACCTACAAAGTTTTAAAAGGAACATATGGGATAGAAAGACGAAAGACATTCCTATTTGCAAGGGAGTCCAGAGCTAGGGGTCAGAGTCTAAGAGTACAGGGTAAACCATTTAGCACTGAGATGACGAGAAATTTCTTCATGCAGAGAGCTGTGAGCCTGTAGAATTTGTAAAAAACAGTCCAGGCTAAAATATTGAATGATTTCACAAAAGGAGTTGGATGCAGCACGTGGGGCTAAAGGATTCAGAGGACATGAGAGAAAAGTGGGAAGAGGCTATTGGACAATCAGCCATAATCTTATTGAGGAGTAGAGCTGGCTTGAGGGGCCGAAGTTTCTACATCTGCCCAACTCTGCACTGGAGCCCAGTTTGAGGGATCAGACCACAACTCAGACTTGACAAAGAAATGGAATGGGGAGGTTCCAGTTGTTGTGGCTCATGTAGGCATCAACAAGATGGTAGAACAAAGAAAGATGTTCTGTGTAGTCAGTCTGTGGAGCTAGGCACCAAATTAAGAAGCAGAACACAAATATTATCTCTATTATGCAAATTGGCCCAAGGAAAATAATAAATTTGATGAAGATGAATTAACATTCACAATCCCTGGGTTAAAATCATAGAATTCCTCTCCTAACTATTTTGTAGCAACAGCTCAAGGACTGCAGCACTTTAGGAAGGTACCTTCACTTTCTCCAAGGCAATTAGTCACCATAAAATATAGGAACAGAAATTGGCCATTCAGGCTATCAAATCGGCTTGAGATCAATGAGATCATAGCTGATCTGATAATCCTTAATACCACTTTCCTGCCTTATCCAATAACCAGTTTCTTCATTTATTGGAAATCAGTTTATCTCAGCCTTGAATATATTTAACGATTTAGCATTGACAGCTTTTTGCTGCAATGAATCACTCAATTCACTGCCCTCAGAGAAGAAATTGCTTTTCAGTCTTAAATGGGTGACCCCTAACATTTGAGATTATACCTTCTGGTCTTAGATGCTCCCACAAAGGGAAATAAACTTTTCGTGCATATACTCTGAAGTCACCCAAGAATCTTGTTCAATAAAATAAAGAACTGTGGATGCTGAAGATGTGAAACAAAAACAGAAATTGCTGGTGAAACAGAGCAGGTCTGGCTGCTTTTGTTAGGAGAAAGCAGAGTTAACATTTTGACTTTGGTGACTCTTCATCAGAACTGATAGCAACAAGTGATTTTTATACTGAAGAAGAGTTGAAGGGTGGGAACGAACTATGCAGAAAGGTGGAGATGGTCCCCACAGAGAGATTTTAAAATTTCCAGTCCTTGGCAGCAGTTGCATCCTTTTCACTGAGGATATGTAAAACCTTTACATGTACATCCCTCATCAAGGCCTGAACGATCCCCATCTATCACCATCTTTCCCCGCCTGACTGAGCTCATTCTCACTTTGAATAATTTCTCCTTTAACTCCTCTCACTCTCTTCATTTCAAAGGTGTAACTATTGATATCTGCATAGGTCCCAGTTATGCCTGTCTCTTTCCAGGGTATGTAGAACATTCCTTATTCCAGTCCTACTTGTGCACCTCCCCACAATTCTTTTCTGGTGCACCAATGACATCATTGATGCTGCTTCACTCCCTCATTCGAAATTGCAAAAAATCATCAATTTCACTTCCAATTTCTACTCTGCTCTCACCACAAGACATAAGATAGAAGAGCAGTATTAGGCCATTTGGCCAATCGAGTCACTATTCTATCATGGCTGATATGTTTCTCAACTCCTATTCTCCTGCCTTTTTCCCATAGATCTTGATTCCCTTACCAATCAAGAACTTATTTATCTCTGTCTTAAATACACTCAATGATTTGGCCTTTACAGTCCTCTGGGGTAATGAATTCTACAGATGAACTACCATCTGGTTGAAGAAATTCTTCCTCATCTCAGTTCTAAAAAGTCGGCACTTTACTCTGAGGTTGTCCCTTCAGGTCTGAGTCTCTCCGACTAGTGGTAACATCTTCTCAATTTCCACTCAATCCCAACCTTTTAGTATTCTGTAAGTTTCAATCAGATCCCCCCCTCATCCTTCTAAACTCCATCAAGTATGCACCCAGAGTCCTCAACCGCTCCTCATATGACAAGTGTTCATCTCTGGACCCGCTCCAATACCAGCACATCCTTCTTCAGTTGCAGGACCCAAAATAAAATTCCAAGCATGGTCTGACCAGAGCCTGAAACAGCTTCAGCAGTGCATCTCCGCTCTTGTATTCTAGGCCTCTTGAAATGAATGCTAACATTGCATTTGACTTTCTAACTGCCAAATGAACCTGCGTGTTAACCTTTAAAGAGTCCTGAACTAGGACTCCCAAATCTCTTTGTGCTTCAGATTTCTGACACCTTTTGCCTTCCAGAAAATAGTTTACTGTCTCTATTCATCCTCCCAAATTGAATAACCTCACGCTTTCCCACAGCGTTTTCTATCTGTCACCTCACTGAGCATGTCCAAGTTCATGTAAACCCTCCCCACTTTCTCAACAATACCTGTTCCCTCACCTATCCTCGTGCCATCTGGAAACAGCACCAATGCCCTCAGTTCATTTGTCTAAATCATTAATGTATAATGTGAATCGTTGTGGTTCCAACCCTCCAGAATTCCACTGGCTGCCATCCTGAAAAATACCTCTTTATCCTCATTCTCCGCTTTCTGCCAGTCAGCCAATCCTTTTATTCATGCCAGTACCTTGCCCCTAACTCTATGTACTCTTATGTTATTCAGCAGTCTCCTGTGAGGTACCCAGATAAAGTCCTTTTGAAAATCCAAATGTATCACATTCACTGGCTCCACTTTGTCTAACTTGCTTGTTACTTCCTCAAGTGATCCTCATAGAATTTCCAGGCCTGACCTCCCTTGATGAACCCTATTTTACCATGCACTTCCACAAATTCCAGAATCTCATCCTTAATAACCTTACCAATGACCAAGGTCAGGTTGGCTGGTCTGTAATTTCCTGTCTTCTATCTCCCACCCTTTTTAAACAAGGGTGTTATATTTGCCATTTTCCAGTCCTCTGGTACCTTCCATAACTCCAGTGATTCCTAAAAAATCACCACCAATACCTCCACAATCTCCTCAGCTATCTCCCTCAGAAACCTGGGGTGTAATCCATCTGGTGTGGGTTAATTATCCATCTTCAGACCTTTCAGTTTCCCTAGCAATTTCTCCTTAATAATGGCCACTACACTCACCTCTGCCCTCCCACTCTCTTAAAGTCCTGGTCTATTGCTGGTATCTTCCACAGTGAAAATTGATACCAATTCAGTTTCTCTGCCATCTTTTTGTTCTGCATTACTATTTCTCCAACATAATTTTTCAGTAGCCCAATGTCCACTCTTGCTTCTCTTACCTTTTAGATATCTCAAAAAGACTCACGCAATCTACTTGTATACCACTGACTTGTTTACTCATATGTTTCATCTTCTCCCAGCTTATTGCTCTTCTAGTCTTCCTCTGCTGGTTTTTAAGGGTTCTCAGTAATTTTCGCCACATTTTATGTTCTTTCTTTTGCTTTCACATTGCCCCTGACTTTCCTTGTTAGCTATGATTGCCTCATCTTTTCCTTAGCATGTTTTTTCTTCCTTGCGATAACTTTCTGCTGTGCCTCCCAAATTTCCCCCTGGAACTCCTGCTCAGAAATATTCAAATTTCTCCTCAATTGCTACTGTGATTGATACAACTGTTGGGCATGTCTTGTTCATCTCCTGCACTCCTGCCTTCACCCTGTCTCCTATCCTCCCACAATAAACCTAGGGTTCGCCTGATCTTCACTTAACACCTCACCTCCATATTCAAAGAATTATAAGCCACCATATCTGTCACTTTCAGCAGGATGCCACAACCAGATACATAGTCCCTGACCCTCCTTGTCAGTCTTCTGCAGGGGCTGTTCCCTCTGGGACATCTCGTTCCATTTCACCCCTCCTTCAATCCACACAGTTTTCCGCACCCCGACAACATCTTGCTATGCAATCACATGTTTGTCCATTTAGTTCCTCTCTCCTCACTGTTCAAGGCCACAGACACACCTTCCAGGTGAAGCAGCGATTTACCTGCACTTCATTCAATCTTGATTACAGGGACAACTAGCCATTTGGATACAGAACTGGCTTGAAGGTAGAAAACAGAGGGTGGTGGCGGAGGGTGGCTTTTCAGACTGAAGGTCTGTAACCAGTGGTGTGCCACAAGGATTGGTGACAGGTCCACTGCTTTTCATCTTTTCTATAACTGATTCGATATAAACATAGGAGGTATATTTAGTAAGCTTGCAGTTGACACCAAAACTGGAGGTGTATTGGACACCAAAGAAGTTTATCACAGAGAAAAACGGGATCTTGGTCAGATGGGCCAATGGGCTGAGGAGTGGCAGATGGAGTTTAATTTCGATAAATGTGAGGGGCTGCATTTTGGACAAGCAAATCAGAGCAGGACTTTTACACTTAATGGTAAAGTCTGGGGAGTGTTCCTGAACAAAGAGACTTTGGAGTACAGGTTTATAATTCCTTGGAAGTATAGTCACAGGTAGATAGGATAGTGAAGTAAGTGTTTGGTATGCTTTCCTTTATTGGTCAGAGTATTGAGTACAGGAGTTGGGAGGTCATTTCACGGTTGTACAGGACATTGAATAGAATAGAATAGAATAGAAGAATACAGCGCAGTACAGGCCCTTTGGCCCTCGATGTTGCGCCGATCCAAGCCCACCTAACCTATACTAACCCACTATCCTCCATATACCTATCCAATGCCCGCTTAAATGCCCATAAAGAGGGAGAGTCCACCACTGCTGCTGGCAGGGCATTCCATGAACTTACGACTCGCTGAGTGAAGAACCTACCCCTAACTTCAGTCCTATATCTACCCCCCCTTAATTTAAAGCTATGCCCCCTTGTAATATCCGACTCCATACGCGGGAAAAGGTTCACACTGTCAACCCTATCTAACCCCCTAATCATCTTGTACACCTCAATCAAGTCACCCCTAAACCTTCTTTTCTCTAATGAAAACAGCCCCAAGTGTCTCAGTCTATCCTCATACGATCTTCCTTCCATACCAGGCAACATCCTGGTAAACCTCCTCTGCACCCGTTCCAGTGCCTCCACATCCTTCCTATAGTATGGCGACCAAAACTGCACTTGGTTAGGCCACTTCTGGAATATTGTGTGCAATTCTGGTCTCCTTTCTATTGGAAGGATGTTGTGAAACTTGATGCAAGGTACCAATTCAGAAAAGATTTATAAGGATGTTGCCAGAGTTGAAGGATTTGAGCTACGGGGAGAGGCTAAATAGGTTGGGGCTGTTTTCCCTGGAGTGTCGGAGGCTGAGGAGTGACCTTACAGAGGTTTATAAAGTCATGAGGGGCATAGATAGGCTAAATAGAAAAGGTCTTTTCCCTGGGGTGGGGATGTCCAGAACTAGAGGGCATAGGTTTAGATGAGAGGGGTAAGATGTAAAAGGAACCTTAGGGGCAACATTTTCACACAGAGGATGGTACGTGTATGGAATGAGCTGCTAGAGGAAGTGGTAGAGGCTGGTACAATTATAGTATTTAAAAAGCATCTGGATGGGTATATGAATAGGAAGGGTATGAGCCAAGTGCTGGCAAATAGGATGTAGGTTTGCTCGCTGAGCTGGAAGGTTCATGTTCAGCGAGCAAACCTACATCCAGAACTTCAACCTGAGCTACAAATCTTCTCAAAATTCGCAAGGTCTAGATTAGGTTAGGATATCTGGTCGACATAGATGAATTCGACCGAAGGGTTTGTTTCCATGCTGTACATCTCTATGACTCAACTGTATTCGCTATTTACAGTGTGAATTCCTCTATATTCAGGACATGAAACACAGACTGCTTTGTAGAACATGTACATTCTGTCCATAAGAATGATCCCCGAATTTCCAGTTGAATGCACTTCTATACACTACCGTGTTCCCACGCAAAAGTTTCTGTCACAGACCTGCTGCAATATTCAAGTAAGTTTAGCTGAAGAACAGCATCTCATTTTCTATTTGGGAACCCTGCAACCTTGAGGACTCAACATCAAGTTCAATAAATTTAGAATATGATTCTGTCCTTCCATGTTTTTTACCCACCCTCACAGTTGTTCCTGTTCTGACATGAGTTGGTTTTAGTATGGCCAACCCATTCTCTTCTACTCTCAGATCTCATGATTACTAATTGAACTTTTCTTCTGTCCCGGCCGACTATCAATAATCTCCTTGTCTGCCTACCACTTTCATATCATATCTCTCTCTGGGCTCCATGTCCACCCATCCACTTATCTCTTCCTCCATATCCCTAAACCTTGTGGTCAGTATAAATACCAAATTTTCTTAGCTGCTATTGGTCTTGATGAAGAGTCACTGGACTCAAAACATTGACTCTGCTTTCTCTCAATAGATGCTGCCAGACCCGCTGCGTTTTGCAACCTAAGAATCTTACATGTTTTAATAAGATTGCCTTTTATTCTTCTAAACTCTGTTGAGTACAAAATCAATCTACTCAACCTTTTTGCACATGAAATTTCCTCCAAGACCAGGGTCAACAGAGCGAATATTGGTCAACAGAGCGAATATTGGTCAACAGAGTGAATATTCTCTGAATGCCCAATTCTGGTTAAATCTTTCCTTAGATAAGGGAACCAATAGAGGATTCCAGCTGTTTTCTGACTAGTGCCTTGTGTAGTATTAGCAAGACCTTTGAAATGAAGGCAAACAGTCAATTTGTCTTTCTATAACCTACTGAACATTGATTCTAGTTTTGTGTGATTCATAAACATGGACCCTCAAAGAATTCAGCATTCTGTAGTCTCTCTCCATTTAAATAAAATGCTACTGTTGTATTCCCCCTGCCAAACTACATGACCTCACATTTTCCTACATTACATTCCATCTGCAAAATATATTTTGCAGATGGAATGTAATGTAGGAAAATATATTTTGCAGATGTACAGCAAGGAAACAGACCCTTTGGTCCAAACCGTCCATGCCGACCAGATATCCCAATCCAATCTAGTCCGACCTGCCAGCACCCGGCCCATATCCCTCCAAACCCTTCCTATTCATATACCCATCCAAATGCCTCTTTAATGTTGCAATTGTATCAGCCTCCACCACATCCTCTGGCAGCTCATTCCATACATGTACCATCATCTGTGTGAAAAAGCTGCCCCTTAGGACTCTTTTATATCTTTCCTCTTTCACCCTAAACCTATGCCCTCTAGTTCTGGACTCTCCGACCCCAGGGAAAAGACTTTCTCTATTTATCCTATCCATGCCCCTCATAATTTTGTAAACCTCATAAGGTCACCCCTCAGCCTCCGACGCTACAGGGAAAGCAGCCCCAGCCTGTTCAGCCTCTCTCTATAACTCAAATCCTCCAACCCTGGCAACATCCTTGTAAATCTTTTCTGAACCCTTTCAAGTTTCACAACATCTTTCCGATAGGAAGGAGACCAGAACTGCACGCAATATTCCAACAGTGGCCTAACCAATGTCCTGTACAGTGCAACATGACCTCCCGACTCCTGTACTCAAAACTCTGACCAATAAAGGAAAGCATACCAAATGCCTTCTTCACTATCCTATCTACCTGCGACTCCACTTTCAAGGAGCTATGAAGCTGCACTCCAAGGTCTCTTTGTTCAGCAACACTCCCTAGGACCTTACCATTAAGTGTATAAGTTCTGCTAAGGTTTGCTTTCCCAAAATGCAGCAGCTCACATTTATCTGAATTAAACTCCATCTGCCACTTCTCAGCCCATTGGCCCATCTGTCAAGATCATGTTGAAATCTGATGTAACCCTCTTTGCTGTCCACGACACCTCCAATTTTGGTGTCATCTGCAAACTTACTAACTGTACCTCTTATGCTCGCATCCAAATCATTTATGTAAATTACTAAAAGTACAGGACCAGCACAGATCCTTGTGGCACTTCACTGGTTACAAGCCTCCAGTCTGAAAAACAACCCTCCACCACCACCTCTGTCTTCTACCTTCTATCCAAATGGCTAGTTCTCCCTGTAGTCCCTCTCTAAACTTTTCCTGTTATTCTCAGCACTTGCTTCCCAATTTATTTTTGTGTTATCTGCAAATCTAACTTATGGACCTTCATTTCCATCATCCAAGTCATTATATTGCAAATAATTATGGCCCAGGTTACCCTCCTGAAAACGGTCTCTATGTTATAACTCTCTATCTTTTATTAAGTCAGAAGTCAAGTTTGAAATACACAACAATGCAGAATCACTGAGCAGAAACTGTACTCATGAGGACAGCTTCAACCATGATCTCTGGTACCATCTTGCTTTGATTATTTGTAATTATCTCTCTGCCTTAATTAATCTATCTCTCTGATTTCCTCCCAGAGTCCAAAGATGTGTAGGTTAGGTGGTTTGGCCATGCCAAATTGCCCATAGTGTACAGGGATATCCAGGTTAGCTGGATTAGCTATTAAAAATGCAGGTCAGGCAGCATCTGAGCAGCAGGATTTTCTTGCTCCTTGGATGCTGCCTGACCTGCTGTGCTTTTCCAGCACCACTCTAATCTTGACTCTGATCTCCAGCATCTGCAGTCCTCACTTTTGCCTATGGAAAATGCAGGGTTACACAGATAGGATAGAGGGGTGGGTCTCGTTGGGCTGCTCTTCAGAGGGCTGGTATGGACTTGATGGGCTGAATGGCCTACTTCTAGGGACTCTATGATTCTATACCCGCGAAGCCACTTTCAATGAACTATGTACCTCCCAGGCCTTACCATGAACTGTGTAAGTCCCGCCCTGGTTTGTCTTATCAAAATACAATACCTCATTTATCCGAATTAAACTCCATCTGCTATTTCTCTGCCCTCTGGCTCAATTGATCAAGATCCCGCTGGACGCTGAGATAGCCTTCTTCACTATCCACTATACCACCAAGTTGGTGTCATCCACAAACTTACAACCATGCCTCCTAAGTTCTCATCCAAATTATTTATGTAAAATGATTAACAACAATGGACTCAGCACTGCTAGTCACAGCCCTTCAGTCTGAAAAACAACACTCTATCATTACCCTCTGTCTCCTAATGTCAAGTTAATTTTGAATCCAATTCGCTAGCTTTCCCTGGATCCCTTGATCTAACCTCACCAAACAGTTTCATGCGAAGTCTTGTTGAAGGCCTTGGAAAAGTCCACATTGACAACATCTACTGCTGTGCCTTCATCTAACATCAAAAATACTCAATCAAGAATGTAAGGTATGATGTCCCATGCAAAATGCCATGCTGACTATCTCAAATCAGACTTTGCCTTTCCAAATGCATGAAAATCCTCTCTCTCAGAATCCCTCTAACAACTTACTGACCACTGACATCAGGCTCACCAGTTTCTCGTTTCTTGACCTCTCCTTGCATCCTTTCTTAAATAATAGCACAACATTAGCCATCTTCCAGTCTTTTGGTACCTCACCTGTGGCTGTTGTTGACACAAATATCTCCGCTAGGCTTCCCACAACTTTTTTCCCTAGCTTCCCACAGTGCTCCCTATTCCTGTCCTCCTTGCCTTTCTCACCAGCAGGAATATGGTCCTGAACTCTTGTTATGTCAGAAGTACCATTATCTCCCCCAATTAACTTTTGAAAGCTCATATCTAATATCATCAAAATTGTTTTTTTCCCAACTTCAAACTTTAAGTTGTGGACTCAAGCTATCCTTGAACCACTTTTCCATTTCCTGTCTCCTCAGTACTATTTCCACCGTAATATTATTATAGGAATCCATGTTCACTTTTGGATTTCTCTTTCTTTTTTAAATACTTACAGAAGTTCTTTCTGTCCATTATGATACTATTTGATAGTTTACCCTCATTGCTTATTTTCTCCCTTTTTTGTCATTTTTTTTGGATTTTAAAACTTTCCCAATTCTCTGCTTTGTCACTAATTTTTTGCCACATTGTATGCATTTCTCTTTCAATTTGATATACAGCCATAGAGTCATAGAGTTATACAGCATGGAAACAGACTCACTCATGTCGACCAGATATTCTAAACTGATCAAGTCCTATTAGCCAGCATTTGACCCATATCCCTCTAACCCTTTCCTACTCATGTACCTATCTAGATGTCTTTTAAATGTTGTAATTGTGCCCGCCTCCATTACATTCTCTGGCAGCTCGTTTCATGTACGCACAACCCTCCATGTGAAAAAGTTGCCCTTCAAGTCCCATTTAAATCTTTCCCCCCTCACTATAAAATTATGTCCTCCCGTTTTGAACTCCGTATCCTGGGGAAAAAGACTTTACCTATTCACCCAATCTATACCCATCATGATTTTATAAACCTCTTATAAGGTCATCCCTCAGCCTCCTATGCTACAAGGTCAGAAGTCCCAGCCTAATCAGCCTCTCCTTATATCTCAAACCAGTCTCCGTACCATCCTTATAAATCTTTTTTGCACCCTTTCCAGTTTAATAACATCCTTACTATAGCAGGCCGACCAGAGTTGTATGCAGTGCTCCAAATGTGGCCTCACCAATGTCTTGTACTGTCCCAATTGCTGTAATCAAGGCTCTGACCAAATGTGCCAAATGCCCTTTTCATTTCCAAATCCACCTGTGACACCAGTTTCAAAGAGCTATGTACCCGCACCTCTCAGCCTCTCTGTTCAAGAACACTCTGCAGGGTCCTAACATGAATGTGTAAGTCCTGCCTGGTTTGTCTTACCAAAATAAAACGCCATGCATTCATCTAAATTGAACTCCAGTGACCCAGTTGATCAAGATCCTGTTGTACATTTAGATAATGTTCTTCACCATCCACTATAACCACTAATATTGGTGTTATCCACAAACGTACTAACGTTGCCTCCTTTATTCTCATTCAAATTGTTTAGATATGTGATGAACAACAGTGGACCCAGCACTGACCCTTGTGACACACCAGTAATCACAGATCTCCAATCCGAACAACCTTCTGGCACCACCCTCTGTCTCATACCATCAAGCAAATTTTGTATTCAATTGTCTAGCTCTCCTTGGGTCCCATATTATCTAACCTGACTAACCAGTCTACCATACGGAACCTTGTTGAAGGACTTGACAAAGTCCACTTGGACAACATCTGCTATTCTGCCTTCATCTATCTTCTTGGTCATCTCTTCAAAAAACTCAATCAAGTTTGTGAGACATGATTTCCTATGTAGAAAGTCACGGTGGCTATGCCTAATAGCTCCTTGCCTTTCCCAATGCGTGTAGAATTTGTCTTTTAGAATCCCCTCCACTGATGCCATCGGTCTATAGTTCCCTAGCTTTTCCTTGCAGCTTTTCTTAAATAATAGCATAACATAGCCACCTCAGCTGTGGCTGTTGATGGTACAAAAATGCCTGCCAGGGCTCCTTAATTTCTTCCCAAGCTTCCCACAATGTCCTGGGATACTTTTGATTAGGTCTCAGGGATTTTTAAGACCGTTAGCACCTCCTCTTCTGTAATTTGGACTCTTTTCAAGACATAACTGTTTATTTGTCCACATTCCCTAGCTTCCATGTTATTTTCCACAGTAAATACTAATGTGAAATACTCATTTAGGATCTTACCCATTTCCCATGGTTCCACACATTGATCTTTCAGGGGCCCTATTCTCTCCTTAATTATTGTTTTGCACTTAATATACTTTACATTCTCTCTTTGGATTTTCCTTAACTTTATCTGCCAAAGCTATCTCATGTCCCCTTTTTGCCCTCATGATTTTCCTCTTAAGTGTACTCCTACACCTCCTATTCTCCTTAAGGGATTCAATTGATCTACCTATATATTACTGATACATGCCTCCTTCTTTTTCATGACCAGATTCTCAATAGCTCGAGTCATCCACTGTTCCCTAGTCCTGCCAGTCTTGCTCTTCACACGAGCAGCAACATGCTATCCCTGAACTCTCAGTATCTCACTTTTGAAAGCCTCCCACTTGCCAATGTCCCTTTTCTCCTGCCCTAAAACAAATTTTGAAAGTTCCTGTCTAAGACTATCAAAATTGGCCTTACCCCAATTTAGAACTCCATGACCAGGCCTATCCTTTCCCATTACTATTTTAAAACTAATACAATTATGGTCACTGGTCCCAAAGTGCTTCTCCACTAACACCTCAGTCACTTGCCCTGCCCTATTTCTCAAGAACAGGTTGAGTGTTGCTCCTTCGCTGGTAGGATCATCTACATATTGATTGACAACTTTTTTCTTGAACACATGTAATAAATTCCTCCCATCCAAACCCATAACACTTTGGTAGTCCTAATCTATCTTTGGGAAATTAAAATCCCCTATTAGAACCCTATTATTCTCACAGCTATCTGTAATAATTGCTGGATATTTGCTCTTCAATTTCCTGTTGACTACTGGGGAGCCTATAATAATTACTATCAAGTGATCACCCTCTCTTATTTCTAAGTTCCACCCATTTGGCTTCACTGGATGATCCCATAGGAATATCCTCTAAGTACTGCTATGATGTTTTCCCTCATCAAAAACTCCACTTTCCTCCCTCCTTTCTTACCTCCCTTTCCATCCTTCCTATAGCATCTATATTCCAGAACATTGACCTATTGGACTTGTCCCTCCCTCAGCCATGTTAATGTAATAGCTATGATATCTCAGTACCATATTTCCATCCATGCCCTGAGTTCTTCTGCCTTACTTGTCAGGCCTCTTGCTTTGAAATAGATGTAATTTAATGCATCAGTTTCCCTCATTCTCTGCAATCCTTTTGCCTTACTTATTTATTTTACTTGCTCTTTTAATTTCTGTACCAGCCTCAATCTTCTCTCTTGTCTCAAAACTGCTTAGGGTCCCACCCCTAAGGACTAGTTTAAACCCTTCCAATAGCTCTAGCAAATCTTCCCAACAGGATATTGGTCCCTTTCCTGATCAGGTACAACCCAGCCGTCTTGCACAGGTCACTTCTGCCCAGAAGAGATCCCAATGATCCAGAAAATCCAAATTCCTGCCTCCTGTACCAATTTGATTTTATTCACATTAAAAGCTGTTTTAAAATCATTTTTTTAAGGAATTTATCTTGACTGATCTCATTTAATCCAGTGATATGTGATTCATGTTGCCTGCCCTCAGCAGATCTGAGTCTGATTTGGTTCATCAATAGCACATTTGGCAGATTTCCACTACCGTGGAAATATCTCATGCACACCTGCACCTCAAACGTTTCACCACAGTGAAGTTCTATTGCAGAAGAGTGATTTCGGAAAATTATTCCTATACCCAAAAAATAAAATTTGAAAACAATTAATCAGAAAACACTTACTTGAAGATTCTTCTTTTCAGTGTATCTAAAGACAGTGATGTTGATTTCACTAATGCATCAATGAAATGATGGCTAAAATATGCATAAAGCTCTTTAACATCCTGAAACACAGAAAATAAAGGCATTACAAACAAGTTCCAGGAGATCAATTATTAATGACAAAAAGACCATTGACCATATTGACTCATAGAAATTTAAAGTCCACTCAGGGGTCACTTAACTCATTAGTGAGGTTTCAGCCGTCAAAGACCCATTCATCCTAAATGAGGGATTGAGATGATTTTGAAAGGACAGGGTGGTCAGTGATTAGAAGATACAAAGGGCATCCGCAGAATTGGAGGCTGCAATCACTTAGGCAATCAGGAAACAAGTAGGAAGAACAGTCAGTGTTTGAATCTAATGGGTGATGTGGGGTTGTGATGGTGGAGAGACAAAACAATGCAGCAAACTTTTGAGTGGTAACAGAGTCTTGGGAGGAAACAAGTGATAGTATGATGAAAAGACACAACCTGACACTATTTCTATTTTGATAAATGTTGCCAAGACTTTGCATTTTGCTTTTGCAACATTTTCTGCATCCTCATCTCTCTTCTGGCATTCAATTCTATTTTCTAGGTTCAGGATCAAAACTTCTGAATGATAGTTTCTGGTGGAACCAAGCGGTGCAGCAGTGATGGTAGCAGTAATGACAATTTCTAATAATTGGGAAAAGGCAATGCCCGAAACATCGATTCTCCTGTTCCCTGGATGCTGCCTGACCTGCTGCGCTTTTCCAGCAACATATTTCCAGCTCTGACCTCCAGCATCTGCAGACCTCACTTTCTCCTAAAAGGCAATGATATTTAAGACAAAGATATTTACCTGTGCTCGACTGACTGTGGAGAAATTGACTCCTGCAGATGAAGTGGTGCACTTGCATCACATCACATTTACTTGTTTTGCAACTCATTTTAAATAATTGCCCTCTTGATCTTGATCTCTTACAAACATGAACACTTTCTCCCTACTTAGTTTATCCAGTTCCCCCATGAATTTGAAAATTACTATCAGATCTCCTCTTAGTTTTTTTTTATTCAGGGAGAACTGTCTCTAATGAAGTTTCTTATCCCCAGAATTATTCTTGAAATTTTCTTCTGCACACTTTCCAATATATTCACATCATTCCTATAGTGTGGCACTAGAACTGTACACAATATCCTAGCTGAATAATATCCATACATATTTAAATATTCTCCTACATTGGCTACACCTCTGCAGTAAAAGGTAGTACAGAATATCTTGTACTACCCTGTGGCAACATTATTTTACCTCTAACTCTCAAACCCTTATTGCCTCTTAATTAGCAGTTTAATATCCCAGTACGCGATGAGTAGAAACTTCTTCCAATAAAATCTTGAGAACACTAAAGCCATTGTCTTTGTGGCCATTGCGAAGGAGATGTTGGGGAAGCTGAAAGATCTGAAGTGGATAAATCACCAGGACACGATGGACTACAGTGGAGGATATGAAGGAGATAGCCGAAGAGAATGTGGAGGTGAACTTTCAAGAATCGCTGGAATCAGGTAAGGTCTCAATGGCTAATGTAACAATCCTGTCTAAAAAGGGAGGGAAATAGAAGACAAGAAACTATAGGCCAGTTAGCCTGACTTCGGCTGTTGGTAAGATTTTACAGTCCATATGAAAGATGAAATTGTGGAGTACTTGGAAGTGCATTGTAAAATAGAGCTTAGCAGTATGCCTTCAACAAAGGGAGGTCATGGCTGACAAAACTGTTAGATTCTTTGAGGAGACAATGTGCAAGTAAACAAAGGAAAGTGCATGGATGTGATTTAATTTAAATTTCCATAAGGCTTTGACAGGGTGCCACACAAGAGACTGCTAAATATGATTTGAGCCCATGGACTTAGGGGCAAGATACTGGCACAGGTAGAGGATTGGCTTACAGGCAGAAAAGGTAAAAACAATGACTGCAGATGCTGGAAACCAGATTCTGGATTAGTGGTGCTGGAAGAGCACAGCAGTTCAGGCAGCATCCAAGGAGCTTCGAAATCGACGTTTCGGGCAAAAGCCCTTCCTGTGAAGGGCTTTTGCCTGAAATGTCGATTTCGAAGCTCCTTACAGGCAGAAAGCAGACAGTGAGGATAAAGAGGCCTTTTTCAGGATAGCAGTCAGTGACTGGCAGAGTTTTGCAGAGGTTCGTGTTGGGATGAAAACTATTCACTTCATATATTAACAATCTGGACAAATGAACTGAGGGCATTGTTGCATTTGAGGGAAATCAGAATTGTACATAATATTCCAAAAGTGGCCTAACCAATGTCCTGTATAGCCACAACATGATGTCCCAACTCCTATATTCAATGCCATGACCAATAAAGATAAGGATACTAAATGCCTTCTTCATTACCCTATCTATCTAAGATTCCACTTTCAAGGAGCTATTAAACTACACTCCAAGGTCTCTTTTTTCAGCAACACTGCCCAGGACATTAACATTAAGGTGCATAAGTCCTGCCCTGATTTTCCTTTCCAAAATGTAGCAACTCACATTTATCTAAATTAAACTCCATCTGCCACTCCTTGACTATTTGGCCCATCTGAACAAGATCTCATTGTACTCTGAAGTATCCTTCTTTGCTGTCCACTACATCTCCAATTTTGGTGTCATCTGCAAACTTACTAATTACACCTCCTATGTTCACATCCAAATCGTTGTTTGAATGATGAAAAGCAGTGGATCCAGCACTGATCCTTGTGGCACGCCTAACGTGCTATCGTAAGGACAGACTGACTGGCAGAGGGGGTGGGGTGGCCCTGTTGGTAAGGAATGATATTCAGTCCCTTGTGCGGGGTGATCTAGAATCAGGGGATGTAGAGTCAGTATGGATAGACCTGAGAAATTCTAAGGGTAGAAAGACTCTAATGGGAGTTATCTACAGGCCTCCAAACAGTAGCCTGGATGTAGTGTGTAAGTTGAAAAAGGAGCTGAAATTAGCCTGTCGCAAAGATATTACTACAGCTGTTATGGGGGATTTCAACATGCAGGTAGACTGGAGAATAAGGATGGTACTGGATCCCAAGAAAGAGAGTTTGTGGAGTGCCTCCGAGACGGATTCTTAGAACAGCTTGTGCTGGAGCCTACCAGGGAGAAAGCAATTCTGGATCTGGTGTTGTGCAACGAACCGGATTTGATCAGCGACCTCAAAGTAAAGGAGCCATTAGGAGGTAGTGACTACAATACAATAAGCTTTAATCTGCAGTTTGAAAGGGAGACGGTAGAATCGGAAGTGACAATATTTCAGTTGAACAAGGGGAACTATGGAGCTATGAGGGAGGAGCTGGCCAAAGTTCAATGGTGCAATACCCTAGAGGGATGGCAGTGGAACAACAATGGCAGGTATTTCTGGGTATAATGCAGAAGATGCAGAAGATGCAGGATCAGTTCATTCCAAAAAGGAAGAAAGATCCTAAGGGGAGGCAGGGGTGGCCGTGGCTGACGAGGGAAGTTAAGGACCATATAAAAGACAAAAGGGAAAAAGTATAACATAGCAAAGATGAATGGAAAATCAGAAGACTGGGAAGCTTTTAAAGAACAACAGAGGATAACTAAAAAGGTAATATACAAAGAAAAAATAAGTACGAAGGTAAACTGGCCAAAAATATAAAGGAGGATAGTAAAGGCTTTTTTAGGTATGTGAAAAGAAAAAAAAAAGGTTTAGACTAAAATTGGGCCCTTGAAGGCAGAAATGGGTGAATTTATTACGGGGAACAAAGAAATGGCAGAAGAGTTGAATTGGTACTTTACTGGGGAAGACACTAGCAATCTCACAATCTCCTCTAATCTAAAAAAAATGTTCTGAGAGCCCTTTTGCCCGAAACGTCAATTCTCCTGCTTCTCGGATGCTGCCTGGCCTGCTGTGTTTTTCCAGCAACACATTTTTCAACTCTGGTACTCCAGCATCTGCAGTCCTCACTTTCTCCAAGGTAAGGTAACTAGTTTATTTCCTAATCCTTTTTTTTTTAGTAGTCACTTCGGGAGTCAGAATAGTGGGAATGGAGTTTAGGGGAGAGGAATGTTCCTCCTGCAGATTGTGGGAAGTCAGGGTCACCACTAGTGTCCCTGCTGACTACATCTGTGGGAAGTGCACCCAACACCAGCTCCTCGAAAACCGCGTTAGGGAACTGGAGTTGGATAAACTTCGGATCATTCGGGAGGCAGAGGGGGTTATTGACAGGACTTACAGAGAGGTAATCACTCCCTAGATTAAAGAAAAAGACAGATGGCTGACAGTTAGGGGACAGAAAGGGAACCGGCAGGCAGTGCAGGGATCCCCTGTGGCCTTTCCCCTCACCAATAAGTAATAAGCCTGGCCAGGTGTTAGATTTGGAAGTAGGTAAGCACTTTGGAGACAGCAATCACAATTCTGTCAGGTTTACTTTAGTGAAGGAAAGGGATAGGTATACTCCACCGAGCAAGAGTTACAGCTGGGGGAAGGGAAATTACAATGCAATTAGGAAAGATTTAGGAAGCGTAGAATGGGGAAGGAAACTACAGGGGAAGAGCACATTAAATATGTGGAGCTTATTCAAGGAAAAGCTCCTGTGTGTCCTAGATAAGTATGTACCTGTCAGGCAGGGAAGCAGATATAGAACATATGAGCCGTGGTTTACTAAGGAAGTGGAATCCCTGGTCAAGAAGAAGAAGGCTTATGTTAAGACAAAATGTGATAACTCAGTTAGGGCACTTGAGGGATACAAGGAAGTCAGGAAAGACCTAAAAAGAGAACTCAGAAGAGCCAGGAGGAGACATGAGAAGTTGTTGGCGGATAGGATCAGGGTTAACCCGAAGGCTTTCCATAGGTATGTTAGAAATAAAAGAATGACGAGAGTTAAATTAGGGCCAATCAAGGATAATCGTGGGAAAGTCTGTGAGAAGATTTGTAGCTCGGGTGCTCGTTGTCGTGGTTCTGTTCGCCGAGCTGGGAATTTGTGTTGCAGACGTTTCGTCCCCTGTCTAGGTGACATCTTCAGTGCTTGGGAGCCTCCTGTGAAGCGCTTCTGTGAACTTTCCTCTAGCACTTGTAGTGGTTTGAATCTGCCGCTTCCGGTTGTCAGTTCCAGTTGTCCGCTGCAGTGGTCGGTATATTGGGTCCAGGTCGATGTGCTTATTGATTGAATCTGTGGATGAGTGCCATGCCTCATATACTTGCATCGAGACTAGAAGAGATTGATGTTAACAAGGAAGAGGTATTAGAAATACTGCAGAGTGTGAAAATAGACAAGTCCCCTGGGCCAGATGGGATCTATCCTAGGATCCTCTGGGAAGCAAGGGAAGAGATTGCTGAGCCTTTGACATTGATCTTCAAATCATCATTGTCTACAGGAATAATGCCTGAGGACTGGAGGATAGCAAATGTGGTTCCCTTGTTCAAAAAGGGTAGTAGAGACAACCTTGGTAATTACAGACCAGTGAGTCTCACTTCAGTTGTTGGCAAAGTGTTGGAAAAAGTTATAAGAGATAGGATTTATAATCATCTAGAAAAGAATAATCTGATCAGGGACAGTCAGCACGGTTTTGTGAAGGGTAGGTCGTGCCGAACGAATCTTATTGACTTTTTTGACAAAGTGATCAAACAGGTAGATGAGAGTAAACCGGTTAATGTGGTGTATATGGATTTCAGCAAGGCGTTCGATAAGGTTCCCCACAGTAGTCTATTATACAAAATGGGGAGGAATGGGATTGTGGGAGACACAGCAGTTTGGATCAGTAATTGGCTTGCTGAAAGAAAACAGAGGGTTGTAGTTGATGGAACATGTTCATCTTGGTGTCCATTTACTAGTGGTGTACTGCAAGGGTCGGTGTTGGGTCCACTGCTGTTAATCATTTATATAAATGACCTGGATGAGGGCTTAGAAGGTTGGTTAATAAATTTGCGGACGACACTAAGGTCGGTGGAGTTGTGGATAGTGACGAAGGATGTAGTAGGTTGCAGAGAGACATAGATAAGATGCAGAGCTGGGCTGAGAGGTGGCAAATGGAGTTTAATGTGGACAAGTGTGAGGTGATACACTTTGGATGGAGTAATTGGAATGCAAAGTATTAGGCTAATGGTAAGATTCTTGGGAGTGCAGATGAACAGAGAGATCTTGGTGTCCATGTACACAGATCCCTGAAAGTTGCCACCCAGATTGACAGGGTTGTTAAGAAGGCATACAGTGTTTTAGCTTTTATTAATAGAGGGACTGAGTTCTGAAACCAGGAGGTTATGCTGCAGCTGTACAAAGCTTTGGTACGGCCACACTTGGAGTATTGTGTACAGTTCTGGTCACCGCATTATAAGAAGGATGTGGAAGCTTTGGAAAGGGTGCAGAGGAGATTTACTAGGATGTTGCCTGGTATGGAAGGAATGTCTTACGAGGAAAGGCTGAGGGCCTTGAGGCTGTTCTTGTTAGAGAGAAGAAGGTTGAGAGGTGACTTAATAGAAACATACAAGATAATCAGAGGGTTAGATAGGGTGGACAGGGAGAGCCTTTTTCCAAGTATGGGAACAGCAAACATGAGGGGGCACAACTTTAAAGTGAGGGGAGATAGGTATCAGACAGATGTCAGAGGTAGTTTCTTTACTCAGAGAGTAGTAAGGGTATGGAATGCTTTGCCTGCAACGGTAGTAGATTCGCCAAGTTTAAGTGCATTTAAGTCGTCATTGGACAGGCATATGGATGTACATGGAGTAGTGTAGGTTGGATGGGCTTCAGATTAGTATGACAGGGCGGTGCAACATCGAGGGCCGAAGGGCGTGTACTGCACTGTAATGTAATGTTCTATGTTCTATGTAATAGTGGCTGAAGGGAATTTATATTAGACAGGAAATTGTGTTGGAGAAACTATTAGGTCTGAAGGCTGATAAGTCCCCAGGACCTGATGGTCTGCATCCCAGGGTACTGAAGGAGGTGGCTCTAGAAATCGTGGATGCATTGGTGATCATTTTCCAATGTTCTATAGATTCAGGATCAGTTCCTGTGGATTGGAGAGTGGCTAATGTTGTCCCACCTTTTAAGAAAGGAGGGAGAGAGAAAACTGAGAATTATTGACCAGTTAGTCTGACTTCAGTGGTGGGAAAAATGCTGGAGTCAATTATAAAGGACAAAATTACAACACATCTGGACAACAGTAACAGGATAGGTCAGAGTCAGCATGGATTTATGAAGGGGAAATCATGCTTGACTAATCCTCTGGAGTTTTTTGAGGATGTAACTCTGAAGATGGACAAGGGAGATCCAGTGGATGTAAAATACTGACATGGATTGAAAATTGGTTGGCTGACAGGAAACAAAGAGTAGTGATAAACGGCTCCCTTTTGGAATGGCAGGCAGTGACCAGTTGTGTGCCGCAGGGATCGGTTCTGGGACTGCAGCTTTTTACAACGTACATCAATGATATAGATGAAGGTATTAAAAGTAATATTCGCAAATTTGCTGATGACACAAAGCTGGGTGGCAGGGTGAAATGTGAGGAGGGTGTTAGGAGAATACAGGATGACCTGGACAAGCTAGGTGAGTGGATGGATGCATGGCAGATGCAGTTTAATGTGCATAAATGTGTGGTTATCCACTTTGGTGGCAAGAACAGGAAGGCAGATTACTACCTAAATGGAGTCAAGTTAGGTAAAGGGGCAGTACAACGAGACCTAGGTGGTCTTATACATCAGTTAATGAAAGCAAGCATGCAGGTACAGCAGGCAGTGAAGAAAGCTAATAGCAGGCTGGCCTTCGTAACAAGAGAAATTGAGTATAGAAGCAAAGAAGTCCTTCTGCAGCTGTACAGGGCCCTGGTGAGATCGTACCTGGAATGTTGTGCGCAGTTTTGATCTCCAAATTTCAGGAAAGACATTCTGGCTATTGAGGGAGTGCAGCGTAGGTTCATGAGGTCAATTCCCGAATGCAGGACTATCTTACGCTGAAAGATTGGAGCGACTGGGCTTGTATATGCTTGAGTTTAGAAGGCTGAGAGGGGATCTGATTGAGACGTATAAGATTATTAAAGGATTGGACACTCTGGAGGCAGGAAGCATGTTTTCGCTGATGGGTGAGTCCTGAACCAGAGGACACAGTTTAAAAATAAGGGGTAGGCCACTTAGAACAGAGTTGAGGAGAAACTTCTTCACCCAGAGAGTGGTGGGTGTCTGGAATGCTGTGCCCCAGAAGACTGTGGAGGCCAAGTCTCTGGATACTTTCAAGAAAGAGTTGGATAGAGCTCTTAAGGATAGTGGAATCAAGGGTTATGGGGATAAGGCAGGAACAGGATACTGATTGAGGATGATCAGCCATGATCATAATGAATGGTGATGCTGGCTCGAAGGGCAGAATGGCCTACTCCTGAACCTTTTGTCTATTGCCTCTAGTCACAGGCCTCCAGTCTGAAAAGGAACCCTCTACTACCATCCTCTGTCTTCAAGCCAGTTCTGTATCCACATTGTTAGTTCTCCCTCGATTCCCCCATGTGACCTAACCTTGCTAATTAGTCTACCATGAGGAACTTTGTTGAACATTTCGCTGAATGCCATATAAATCATGTCCACTGTTCTGCCCTCATCAATCCTCTTTGTTACTTCTTCAAAAAACTCAATCAAGGTAGTGAGACACGATTTCTCATGCACAGAGCCAAGTTGACTATCCTTAATCAGTCCTTGCCTTCCCAAATACAGGGAAATCCTGTCACTCAAGATTCCCTCCAAGAACTTGCCCACCACCAATGTCAGGCTCACTGGTCTTTAGTTCTCTGGCTTTTCCTTACCATCTTTCTTAGTGGTGCATTGTTGTGAGTGTGTTAACAAGCAATTTAGGATTGTAGGTACTAAAAGATATGTATATTACTACACAGGGTCCTGTTCTTTGTAGACAGAAAGAACATGTAAAAATACTGTGTCTGATTCAAATGAACAAAATAGGTGCTTTGCTGGTTCATTTCTCAGGGCAATGCTCTGACCAAACAGAGTCAGCCTGCCTGGTTTGATATTCCAACAAAGCCTGACAGTTAACTGTAAATCATCAATAAGTGGTGCATTGTCCTTAATACCACTACCATCAATCAAAGTTCATTTGATAATCAGACAGCACACTCCTCTCAAGAAAGAATAATTGTTATGATTTGGAGATGCCGGTGTTGGACTGGGGTGTACAAAGTTAAAAATCACACAACACCAGGTTATAGTCCAACAGGTTTAATTGGAAGCATTAGCTTTCAGAGTGTCGCTCCGTCATCAAGTGGTTAATTTTGCCTTTGAATTGTGGGTGAATTGTTCTGATGAATGAAAGAGGAAAACATGAAAGCACTTCAACAACATGTGTTGTTTTCAACAAAGAAGGCATATGGTGTGTTGGCCTTCATTAGCAGGAGGATTAATTTTAAAAGCCACGAGGTTATGCTGAAGCTCTACAAAGTCCTGGTTAGACCACACTTAGAATATTGTATTCAGTTCTAGTTGCCTCATAGGAAGGATGCGGAAGCTTTAGAGAGGGTGCAGAGGCAATTTACCAGGATGCTGCCTGGACTGGAGGGCATGTCTTATGAAGAAAGACTGAGGGAGCTAGGCCTTTCTCATTGGAGTGAAGAAGGTTGAGAGGTGACTTCATAGAGGTGTACCAGATGATGAGAGGCATAGATAGAGTAGATATTCAGAGACTTTTTCCCAAAGCAGAAATGATTATCATGAGAGGGGATAATTTCAAGGTGATTGGAGGAAGGTTTAAGGGAGAGGTAGGTTCTTTACACAGAATGGTGGGTGTGTGGAATGCACTGCCAGCAATGGTGGTAGAGACAAATACATTAGGGTCATTTAAGTGACTCTTGGATAGGCATGTGGATGATAGCAAAATGAAGGGGATGCAGGCTAGCTTGATCTGAGAGTAGAATAAAAGGTCAGCACAAAATCGAGGACCAATCGATGTCCTGTGCTATACTGTTCTATGTTCTATGTAATATTCAATTTTCATGCTACTAAACAATGATAAGATTACATTCATTGAGTTTGCCAGAAATATTCAAAATATTATATGAATTTATAGAAATCAATTCCATAAGACCATGAGACAGAGGAGCAGAATTTAGGCCATTTGGCCCATCGAGTGGACTCCGCCATTCAATCATGGCTGATAAGTTTCTCAACTCCATTCTCCTGCTTTCTCCCCATGACCTTTCATTCCCTTAACAATCAAAAACCTGTCTGTCTCTGTCTTAATATACTCATACCTGGCCTCCTCAGCATTCTGTGGCAATAAATTCCATAGATTCACCACTCTCTGGCTGAAGAGGTTTCACCTCACCTCTGTCCCTTTACAGTAAGACCTTGCTTTCAAGTCCACGTCTCTCCTGCTAATGGAAACATCTTCCCAACGTCCATTTTAGCCAGGCCTTTCAGTATTCTGTAAGTTACAATTAGATTCCCCAATCATCCTTTAAAACTCCATCAAGTACAGATCCAGAGTCCTCAACTGTTTCTCATATGTTAGGCCTTTCATTCCTGGGCTCCTCTAGACCTGCTCCAGGGCAAGTACATCCTTCCTGAGATATGGGGCCCAAATTGCTCACAATGTTCTAAATGTTCTAAATGACTAGAGCCTTATAGAGCCTCAGACGTACATTTTGCTTTTATATTCTAGTCCACTGGTTGGACTACTTGAAATGGTCACCTTTCAAAAGTGGAAACCGTATAGCACTTCTCAATGCAAAGAGTGTTATAGGTTTATAATTCTTCCATAAATAGCAGCTGATGTTAAGTAATATGTTTTTTTTTGTTAACTAAGATAATTAACAGATATGAGGTAATGGCAGATATAGAGTTTGGTTACAGGTCAGGCATGATTTCTTTGAATGGTGGAATAACACAAGTGGCTAAGAAGCACATTCCCATTTCACTATTCCTAGGTCTTCTAAGGCAACTTCCTGAACTTACAATCAACACTTTCTATCTTTCAATCTCCAATCATTGGAGAAGCAACTCCTTGGAATAACAGAATCAGCAGAGAAGCACAAGAGGCAGCAAATAAGAGAATGCATAAGTGGAAACAATCTTTTTTGCACATTTTGAGATGATTAATTTGATACATTTTGTTATTGACAAGACAGCAAAATGCCAAGATGTGTTGAGTTGGTCCTATTACCAACTATCAATAAACCAATTGGTGCTAAGGCCAAATCAGGGAAAAAGGATTTGGAGCAGCATCCTCCTAAAATAATTTACAGACTGTGCATGCTAGAAGTCTGAAATCAGAAGCAAAAGTGCTGGAAATAGAGTTTGGGCAGGTTCTATGAAGGTTTCAGGTTGAGGGCCTCTCAACAGAACTAAAAAAAAGTGAAATGTCAGAGTTTTAACATTAGTAGAGTGGTGAGGGGAAAGGAAGAGTAAATTAAAAGGTTATTATATAGGGACAGTGAGGGCAGATTAATTAATAAAAGATTTACTGCTGCAGTAACTAAAAAAAATTGGTAATTGATAAAGAAAATAAAGTGTGTCCAAATGTGATATAATGCCTGTATATTTTTTTAAAAATCTGAATGGAACAAGGTGTTTAGCAAGGTTGTCTTCATCAGTCAATACTTGGAGCATAAAAATTGGGACGGCATATTGCGGCTGTACAGAACATTGGCGAAGCCATATTTGGAGTATTGTAGATAGTTCTGGTCACCCTGCCATAGGAAGTATATTATTAAATTGGAAAGGGTGCAGAAAAGATTTACAAGGATGTTGCCAGGACTAGAAGGTTTGAGTTATTAGGAGAGGCTAGATAGGCAAGGACATTTTTCCTGGAGCTTAGGAGGTTGAAGGGTGATGAAGGGCTTATGCCTGAAATGTTGATTCTCCTGCTCCTCGGATGCTGCCTGACCTGCTGTGCTTTTCCAGCACCACACTCCTGACTCTGAAGGATGACCATATAAAGGTTAGAAAATCCTGTGGGGCATACATAATGTGAATAGCAAAGATCTTTTCCCCTGGGTAGGGGAATTGAAAATTAGAGGGCATAGATTTAAGGTAAGGGGTAAAATTTTAAAAAGTACCTGAGGGCAACTTTTTCACACAGAGGGTGGTGCATAGATGGAATGAACTACCAGGGGAAGTGTTAGATGCAGGTACAGTTACAACATTAAAAAGACATTTGGACAGATTCATGACTAGTAAAGATTCAGAGGGACATGGGCCAAATGCAGGCAATGGGATTTGTTTATTTTGGGAAATCTAGTCAGCATGGACAGGTTGGACTGAAGGGTCTGTTTCAGTACTTCATGACTCTGTGACTTTATGGAGAATAATAAGACAAAAATAAAACAAGAGTAAACCAGCAAAACAATAATGTGGAAGAGAAGAATAAACACAAGACAACTTGGAAGAAGAGGTGATGATCTAAAGTTGTTGAACTCAGTGTTGAGTCTTGAAGAATGCCAGAGTTGAAAGATAAGATCCCATACAGAGTGTCGATAATGGGGGGATTCAGCTAATACCATCAAAAATGAAAAAAAAAGGGAGTGAGTGCACAAAAGATGAATAGAAATGGCTCCAGGAGTGACAAGAATCAGTTGATCAAATGAATTGGAGCAAGTTGGGATATTTTATGTTCAAGAATTGAAGGTTGAGAGGAATCTTTATGGTAGCATTTAAAATCACAAAGAGTCTGAATAGATTAGATAGGAAAAAACAGGCATTCATTAATGGAAAGGTTGAGAATTAGAGGCCTCTGAGTTAAGGTAATGATAAAATAAGCAGGACAGCATAAATAATGTCTTTCAATAGTGAGGATCTGGAATATGCTGCTTGAAAGTGTGGTAAGGCAGGTTCAATTGAAATATTAAAAAGAGAATTAGATTACTATCTGAAAAGGAAGGTGGTGAAGGAAGAAAGAGGAGAAGGCAATGGAATGACACCCATTAAATTGCCCTTATAAAAAAATCAGTGTGGCCGTAAAGTGTGCTCCAACGATTCTTTGAACATTGAGGGGCTAGATTCTCACTTGTTTGGTATACCTATTGTCTGGTACTTCTGTAGTGAAAATGTGACATATCAATAACTCAAACCTAGATGCTTCCAAGGTTTTGTTGTACAGAAGAACAAAATGTTTCAGCATCTGAAGGGTTGCAAATGGCAGTGAACATTATGCATTTATCATCAAACTTTCCCACATCTGGCCTTAAGATTGAGGAAGGTCAATCTGGTGAAGCAGCTGAAGATGTGTTGGAGTTAGGTCAAGTACAAGAGATAGTTTTTTTCTTTTTCTTCTGCAGTCTTGTTTCCCCAACTACTTTCACAGATCAGCTTGGGTAGGAGCAGAACAAGGCCGAACAGATGGCAGGTTATTAAGGATTAACAGAGAAGCAGCAAGGAGAAGTAAATGATGGAATAAGAGAAGACAAAAGTTAAGGTAAAGGGAGTATCTTTAAATTATTAGAGAAGTTAGCAACTAAGTCTAAATAAGTTTAAGGTAAAGTTATTGAAAGTGGGGAAAGCTGAATGGAATGTGTACCTTTCATTTGTGGGCTGTCATGGACCACACCAAGTGTCCATAATGACCACATGTACAGGAAGTGCTCTCAACTGCAAAAACTTAAGATCCATGTTTTGGAACTTGAACGGCACTTGAAACAATGTACTACATCTGTGAGGCTGAGAATTAACTGGATAGCCTGTTTAGAGGGATAGTCACACAGCAGCTCAAGGGAACAGATAGTCAGGAATGGAAGAAAGGTAACCATGAGGTGATCAAAGATGATCAGGCAGTTAATGTAGGCCACTCCTTAGAAAGTGGTTTTCTATTTTGGAAGTTGATGAGGGCACTGGTTTCTCGAGGGCATGTAGACAGAGCCAAACATCTGGCACCACAATTGGCCTGATTGTACATTAGGGGATGGAAGAAGAAAACAGAATTGGTAATGATATCAGATTCATAGAACATAGAACATAGAACATAGAAGAATACAGCGCAGTACAGGCCCTTCGGCCCTCGATGTTGCGCCGATCCAAGCCCACCTAACCTACACTAGCCCACTATCCTCCATATGCCTATCCAATGCCCGCTTAAATGCCCATAATGAGGGAGAGTCCACCACTGCTACTGGCAGGGCATTCCATGAACTCACGACTCGCTGAGAAAAGAACCTACCCCTAACATCTGTCCTATACCTAGCCCCCCCTTAATTTAAAGCTATGCCCCTTTGTAATAGCTGACTCCATACGTGGAAAAAGATTCTCACTGTCGACCCTATCTAAACCCCTAATCATCTTATACACCTCTATCAAGTCACCCCTAAACCTTCTTTTCTCCAATGAAAACAACCCCAAGTGCCTCAGCCTTTCCTCATACGATCTTTCTAGCATACCAGGCAACATCCTGGTAAACCTCCTCTGCACCCGTTCCAGTGCCTCCACATCCTTCCTATAGTATGGCGACCAAAACTGCACACAATACTCTAATTGTGGCCGCACCAGAGTCTTATATAACTGCAACATGACCTCAGTACTCCGGAACTCAACTCCTCTACCAATAAAAGCCAGTACGCCATATGCCTTCTTCACCGCCCTATTTACCTGGGTGGCAACTTTCAAAGATTTGTGTACATGGACACCAAGATCCCTCTGCTCATCCACACTACCAAGTATCCGACCGTTAGCCCAGTACCCCATCTTTTTAGTACTCTAGGGGAAGAGACAGGCACCTCTGTGACCATAGATGTGACTCCAGGGTGCTGAATTGCTCCTCAGGTGCCAAAGTCAAGAATGCCACTGAGTGGCTGCAGGACATCTCGAAGGGCAAAGGTGATAAGACAGAGGTCATGGTCCACATTGATACCAATGATATAGGTGGGATGACAGATGAGGCCTTACATCAAGAATTCTGGGAGTGAGCAGTAAACTAAAGAGCAAGGCTACAAAGGTTGTAATCTCTGGACTACTCCCAGTGCCATATGCTAGTGTTTAAAGAAATAGGAGTACACTGGGAGCATTTTGGTCGGACAGGTGTGGTTAGAGCATGAATTGACTTGGTGAATTGTGGTGTTGCTGCCATCACCAAGACATAGAGTCCTAGAGATGTACAGCATAGAAACAGACCCTTCGGTTCAACCTGTCCATGCTGACCAGATATGGGATTCTGGATTAGAGGTGCTTGAAAAGCACAGTAATTGAGGCAGCATCTGTGGAGCAGTAAAATCGACGTTTCGGGCAAAAGCCCTTCATCAGGAATACAGATATCCCAACCCAATCTAGTCCCACCTGCCAGCACCTGGCCCATATCCCTCCAAACCCTTCCTATTCATATACCCATCCAAATGCCTCTTAAATGTTGCAATTGTATCAGCCTCCACCACATCCTCTGGCAGCTCATTCCATACACGTACCACCCTCTGTGTGAAAAAGTTGCCCCTTAGGTCTCTTTTATATCTTTCCCCTCTCACCCTAAACCCATGCCCTCTAGTTCTGGACTCCCCGACCCCAGGGAAAAGACTTTCTCTATTTATCCTATCCATGCCCCTCATAATTTTGTAAACCTCTATAAGGTCACCCCTCAGCCTCCGATGCTCCAGGGAAAACAGCCCCAGCCTGTTGAGCCTCTTCCTGTAGCTCAAATCCTCCAACACTGGCAACATCCTTGTAAATCTTTCCTGAACCCTTTCAAGTTCCACAATGTTTTGCCAGAGCGGCGAGGAAAGAAGGAGTGGTATAGCGAAGGCTGCCGGGAAGGGTGAGTTTTCACGCATTAATAGGGACTTACCTCGCGAGTCGGGCCTCCATTTGCTGAGAGGTGCGAGGGAGAAGCAAAGGACTTCTGGGAAGTCATATATCTGTGTGGTTGCGTTACCTGAAACACGACTCCGGTAGTGTCTCCCACCTATCCTTCTCCTCTAACCAAAACAAAAGGTCTGTGTGCCAGATTGGTAAGGTAACGAGTTTACTTTTTATTCCTTTTTTTTCAACAGTCTCTTTGGGAATTTAGAATCGTGGAAATGGCGGTGAGGACAGTTGAATGTTCCTCCTGCAGAATCTAGGAGGTAAGGGTCACCACTAGAGTCCCTGCTGACTACATCTGCGGGAAGTGAATTCCAGCTCCTCGAAAACCACATTAGGGAACTGGAGCTGAAGCTGGATGAACTTCGGATCATTCGGGAGGCAGAGGGGGTTATTGAGAGGAGTTACAGGGAGGTAGTCACTCCTCAGGTACAAGAAAAGGGCAGATGAGTTATAGTCAGGGGACGGAAAGGGAACCGGCAGGCAGTGCGGGGATCCCCTGTGGCCATTCCCCTCAAGTATACCGTTTTGGATACTGTTGGCGGCAGGGGGGTGGAGAAGGGAAGGGGGAAGAAGAGCAAAGCAGTAGTCATTGGGGACTCCATAGTTAGGGGGACAGATAGGACGTTCTGTAGGGACGAAGACGAGAGAGGCTCATGGTTGGTGTGTTGCCTCCCAGGTGCCAGGGTTCGTGATGTCTCTGATCGTGTTTTTGGATCCTTAAGAGGGAGGGGGAGCAGCTGCAAGTCGTGGTCCACATAGGAAGAGAGATGGGGATTTAAGGCAGAAATTCAGGACCTAGGATGGAAGCTTAGAGCTAGGACGAACAGAGTTGTTGTCTCTGGTTTGTTGCCTGTGCCACGTGCTAGTGAGGCGAGGAATATGGAGAGAGAGGAGTTGAACACGTGGCTACAGGGATTGCGCAGGAGGGACGGTTTTGAATTCTTGGATAATTGGGGCTCTTTCTGGGGTAGGTGGGACCTCTACAAGCAGGATGGTCTTCATCTGAACCAAAGGGGTTCCAATATCCTGGGGGGAAATTCACTAAGGCAATTGGGATGGGTTTAAACTAATCCAGCAGGGGATGGGAACCAAAACTGTAGTTCGAGTATAGAAAAGGTTGGAGAGTAGGGAGGTCCAAAATCAAGTTTTAGGTATGCAAGATGGCACTGGCAAGCAAGAGGTTGGTTTGAATTGTGTCTACTTCGATGCCCCCAGGAGCATCCGGAATAAGTCCATGCTGAACTTGCAGCATGGGTTGATACCTGGGACTTCGATGTTGTGGCCATTTCGGAGACATGGATAGAGCAGGGACAGGAATGGTTGTTGCAGGTTCCAGGATTTGGATGTTTCAGTATGAACAGAGAAGATGGTAAAAGAGGGGGAGGTGTGGCATTGTTGGTCAAGGACAGTATTACAGTTGCAGAAAGGATGTTTGGGGACTCGTCAACTGAGGTAGTATGAACTGAGGTTAGAAACAGGAAAGGAGAGGTCACGCTATTGGGAGTTTTCTATAGGCCTCTGAATAGTTCCAGAGATGTAGAGGAAAGGATAGCAAAGATGATTCTCGATAGGAATGAGAGAGACAGGTAGTTGGGGGACTTCAACTTTCCAAATATTGACTGGGAACACTATAGTACGAGTACTATAGATGGGTCAGTTTTTGTCCAGTGTGTGCAGGAGGGCTTCCTGACACAGTATGTAGACAGGCCAACAAGGGGTGAAGCCACATTAGATTTGGTACTGTGTAATGAGCCCGGCCAGGTGTTAGACTTGGAAGTAGGTGAGCACTTTGGTGATAGCGATCACAATTCTGTTATGTTTACTTTAGTGATAGAAAGGGATAGGTATATACCACTGGGCAGGAGTTACAGCTGGGGGAAAGCAATTACGATGTGATTAGGCAAGATTTAGGAAGCATAGGATGGGGAAGGAAATGGCAGGAGATGGACACATTAGAAATGTGGAGCTTATTCAAGGAAAAGCTCCTGAGTGTCCTAGATAAGAATGTACCTGTCAGGCAGGGAGGAAGCAGTACAGCACGGGAACCGTGGTTTACGAAGGAAGTGGAATCTCTGGTCAAGAGGAAGAAGAAGGCTTATGTTAGGCTGAGATGTGAAGGCTCAGTTCAGGCGCTTGAGAATTACAAGGTAGCCAGGAAAGACCTAAAGAGAGAATTCAGAAGAACCAGGAGGAGACATGAGAAGTTGTTGGCGGATAGGATCAGGATAAACCCTAAGGCTTTCTATAGGTATTTAAGGAATAAAAGAATGACGAGAGTAAGATTAGGGCCAATCAAGGATAGTAGTGGGAAGTTGTGTGTGGAGTCAGAGGAGATAGGGGAAGCACTAAATGAATATTTTTCGACCGTATTCACTCTAGAAAATGACAATGTTGTCGAGGAGAATACTGAGATACAGGCTACTAGACTAGGTGGGATTGAGGTTCACAAGGAAGAGGTATTAGAAATCCTGCAGAGTGTGAAAATAGATAAGTCCCCTGGGTCGGATAGGATTTATCTTAGGATCCTCTGGGAAGCCAGGGAGGAGACTGCCGAGCCTTTGACATTGATCTTTAAATCGTCATTGTGTGCAGTAACAGTGCCAGAAGACTGGAGGATAGGAAATGTGTGTTCAAGAAGGGGAGTAGAGACAACCCTGGTAATTATAGACCAGTGAGCCTTACTTCAGTTGTAGGTAAAGTGTTGGAAAAGGTTATAAGAGATGGGATTTATAATCATCTATAAAAGAAGAATTTGATTAGAGATAGTCATCACGGTTTTGTGAAGGGTAGGTTGTACCTCACAAACGTTAATGAGTTCTTTGAAAAGGTGACCAAACAAGTAGATGAGAATAAACCAGTTGATGTGGTGTATATGGATTTCAGCAAAGCGTTCGATAAGGTTACCCACAGTAGGCTATTGTACAAAATGCGGAGGAATGGGATTGTGGGAGACATAGCAGTTTGGATCAGTAATTGGCTTGCTGAAAGAAAACAAAGGGTGATGGTTAGAGAACATGGAACATAGAACAATACAGCACAGAACAGGCCCTTCGGCCCACGATGTTGTGCCGAACATTTGTCCTAGCTTAAGCACCCATCCATGTACCTATCCAATTGCCGCTTAAAGGTCACCAAAGATTCTGACTCTACCACTCCCACAGGCAGCGCATTCCATGCCCCCATCACTCTCTGGGTAAAGAACCCACCCCTGACATCTCCCCTACACCTTCCACCCTTCACCTTAAATTTATGTCCCCTTGTAACACTCTGTTGCACCCGGGGAAAAAGTTTCTGATTGTCTACTCTATCTATTCCCCTGATCATCTTATAAACCTCTATCAAGTCACCCCTCATCCTTCTCCGTTCCAACGAGAAAAGCCCTAGCACTCTCAACCTATCCTCGTACGACCTATTCTCCATTCCAGGCAACATCCTGGTAAATCTTCTCTGCACCCTCTCCAAAGCTTCCACATCTTTCCTAAAGTGAGGCGACCAGAACTGCACACAGTACTCCAAATGTGGCCTAACCAAAGTCCTGTACAGTTGCAACATCACTTCACGACTCTTGAATTCAATCCCACTGCTAATGAACGCTAATACACCATAGGCCTTCTTACAAGCTCTATCCACCTGAGTGGCAACTTTCAAAGATCTATGAACATAGACCCCAAGATCCCTCTGTTCCTCCACCTCACTAAGAACCCTACCGTTAACCCTGTATTCCGCATTCTTATTTGTCTTTCCAAAATGGACAACCTCACACTTGGCAGGGTTGAACTCCATCTGCCACTCCTCAGCCCAGATGGTTGTTGGGAAATGTTCATCCTGGAGTCCTGTTACTAGTGGTGTACTGCAAGGGTCGGTGTTGGGTCCACTGCTGTTCGTCATTTTTATAAATGACCTGGATGAGGGCGTAGAAGGGTGGGTTAGTAAATTCGCAGATGACACTAAGGTCGGTGGAGTTGTGGATAGTGACAAAAGATGTTGTAGGTTACAGAGAGACATAGATAAGCTGCAGAGCTGGGCTGAGAGGTGGCAAATGGAATTTAATGCGGACAAGTGTGAAGTGATTCACTTTGGTCAGAGTAACTGGAATGCAAAGTACTGGGCTAACGGTAAGATTCTTGGTCGTGTAGATGAACAGAGATCTCGGTGTCCATGTACACAGATCCTTGAAAGTTGCCACCCAGGTTGATAGGGTTGTTAAGAAAGCATACAGTGTTTTAGCTTTTATTACTGGAGGGATAGAGTTCCGGAACCATGAGGTTATGCTACAGCTGTACAAAACTCTGGTGCGGCCTCACTTGGAGTTTTGTGTACAATTCTGGTCACCACATTAGAAGAAGGATGTGGAAGCTTTGGAAAGGGTGCAGAGGAGATTTACTAAGATGTTGCCTGGTATGGAGGGGAGGTCTTACGAGGAAAGGCAGAGGGCCTTGAGGCTGTTTTCATTGGAGAAAAGAAGGTTGAGAGTTGACTTAATAGAGACATACAAGATAATCAGAGGGTTAGATAGGGTGAACAGGGAGAGCCTTTTTCTAAGTATGGTGACAGCGAGCACGAGGTGGTATAGCTTTAAAATGAGGGGTGATAGATATAGGATCGATGTCAGAGGTAGTTTCTTTTCTCAGAGAGTAGTAAGGGTATGGAATGCTTTGCCTGCAACGGTAGTAAATTCGCCAATTTTAAGTGCATTTAAGTCGTCATTGGACAAACATATGGACGTACATGGAATAGTGTAGGTTAGATGGCCTTCAGATTGGTATGACTGGTCGACGCAACATCGAGGGCCGAAGGGCCTGTACTGCACTCTAATGTTCTATGTTCTAACATATTTCCCATAGGAAGGAGACCAGAATTGCACACAATATTCCAACAGTGGTCTAACAATGTCCTGTACAGCCGCAACATGACCTCCCAACTCCTGTACTCAATACTCTGACCAATAAAGGAAAGCATACCAAACGCCTTCTTCACTATCCTATCTATCTGCGACTCCACTTTCAAGGAGCTATGAACCTGTACTCCAAAGTCTCTTTGTTCAGCAACACTCCCTCGGACCTTTCCATTAAGTGTATAAGTCCTGCTGAGATTTGCTTTCCCAAAATGCAGAACCTCGCATTTATCTAAATTAAACTCCATCTGCCACTTCTCAGCCCATTGGCCCATCTGATCTGGTCAAGATCCTGTTGTAATCTAAGGTAACCCTCTTCACTGTCCATTATATCTCCAATTTTGGTGTAATCTGCAAACTTACTAACTGTACCTCTAATGCAGGTGAATCTGTGGCGGATATGGAAGTTTACTTTGGGGCCTTGGAGGGAGGTGAGGGGGGAGGTGTGGGCGCAAGTCTTGCACCTCCTGCTGTTGCAGGGTAAGGTGCCGGGAGTGGAGGTTGGGTTGGTGGGGGGTGTGGATCTGACGAGGGAGTCACGGAGGGAGTGGTCTTTACGGAATGCTGATAGGGGAGGGGAGGGAAATATATCCTTGGTAGTGGGGTCCGTTTGAAGGTGGCGGAAATGATGGCGGATGATGCGCTGTACATGGAGATTGGTGGAGTGGTAGGTGAGGACCAGTGGGGTTCTGTCCTGGTGGCGGTTGGAGGGGCGGGGCTCAAGGGCGGAGGAGCGGGAAGTGGAAGAGATGCGGTGGAGGGCATCGTCGACCATGTCGGGGGGGAAATTGCGGTCCTTGAAGAAGGAGGCCATCTGGGTTGTACGTGTTTGGAACTGGTCCTCCTGGGAGCAGATGTGGCGGAGACGAAGGAATTGGGAGAATGGGATGGCGTTTTTACAGGGGGCAGGGTGGGAGGAGGTGTAGTCCAGGTAGCTGTGGGAGTTGGTCGGTTTGTAGTAGATGTCCGTGTTGATTCGGTCGCCTGAGATAGAAATAGGAGAAAGTGAGGTCTGCAGATGCTGGAGATCAGAGCTGGAACTGTGTTGATGGAAAAGTGCAGCAGGTCAGGCAGCATCCAGGGAAAAGGAGAATCGACGTTTCGGGCATAAGCCCTTCTTCAGGGATCCCTGAAGAAGGGCTTATGCCCGAAAGGTCAATTCTCCTGTTCCCTGGATGCTGCCTGACCTGCTGCGCTTTTCCAGCAACGCATTTCCAGCTGAGATAGAAATAGACCTTCCTCTACCTTTCTATTTCTATCTCAGGCGACCGAATCAACACGGACCTCCACTCCCGGCACCTTACCCTGCAACCGCAGGAGGTGCAAGACTTGCGCCCACACCTCCCCCCTCACCTCCCTCCAAGGCCCCAAAGTAAACTTCCATATCCGCCACAGATTCACCTGCACCTCCACACACATCATCTATTGCATCCTCTGCACCCGATGTGGCCTCCTCTATATTGAGGAGACAGGCCGCCTACTTGCGGAGCGTTTCAGAGAACACCTCTGGGACACCCGGACCAACTAACCCAACCACCCTGTGGCTCAACACTTCAACTCCCCCTCCCACTCCACCAAGGATATGCAAGTCTTTGGACTCCTCCATCGCCAGACCACAACAACACGATGGTTGGAGGAAGAGCGCCTCATCTTCCGCCTAGGAACCCTCCAACCACAAGGGATGAACTCGGATTTCACCAGCGTCCTCATTTCCCCTCCCCCCACCCTGTCTCAGTCAAATCCATCGAATTCAGCACCGCCTTCCTAACCTGCAATCTTCTTCCTGACCTCTCCGCCCCCACCCCAGTCTGACCTATCACTCTCACCTTGACCTCTTTCCACCTATCACATTTCCGACGCCCCTCCCCCAAGTCCCTCCTCCCTACCTTTTATCTTAGCCTGCTGGACAAACTTTCCTCATTCCTGAAGAAGGGCTTATGCCCGAAACATCGATTCTCCTGTTCACTGGATGCTGTCTGACCTGCTGCGCTTTTCCAGCAACACATTTTCAGCTCATTCTGTGGTATAGGATCTTCAGGCAGGACGGGGAGAGTTAAAAGGTGAGGTTGTGTTGTTTAATTAAGGAGTCAGTTACTGTAGGAAGGAGGGTAAATATTTTGGAAGGGTCTTCAAATGAGGCTTTGCAGGTAGAACTTAAGAATACAAAAGGGGTGATCACAGTGTCGAGAGTGTATTATAAACTTCTAAACACTCAGCGGGTAATAAAGTAGCAATTTTGAAGTACACTTTCCCTCCAGAAATTTCTGTTCATGTTGCTGATTTCCAGCAAATGCATTCCTTCTTAGATTAGATTAGATAAGATTACTTACAGTGTGGAAACAGGCCCTTCGGCCCAACAAGTCCACACTACCCCGCCGAAGCGCAACCTACCCATACCCCTACATCTACCCCTTACCTAACACTACAAGCAATTTAGCATGGCCAATTCACCTGACCTGCACATCTTTGGACTGTGGGAGGAAACCAGAGCACCCGGAGGAAACCCACGCAGACACGGGGAGAATGTGCAAACTCCACACAGTCAGTCGCCTGAGGCGGGAATTGAACCCAGGTCTCTGGCGCTGTGAGGCAACAGTGCTAACCACTGTGCCACCGTGCCGCCCTATTGTTTTAATAGAGCATCAAATTTGTAGACGATTCACCGGGAGACATTAAAATATCAGTACGGTAATTATATGAGGGCATTTCAACTTGCTCAACATTAATTAGGATACTCAGAATGTAAAATGTTCAGAGAAGGCAGATTTCTTGAAATATATTCTGGAGTGCTTTATCTATCAATATGTAGATAGTTCTACAAGGGACGGTGCATTGCCTGACCTAATTCTGGAGCACAAAGCTGGACAGACATTTACATTGGCAGTGGGATAGCATTTTAGTGATATTGACCACAACACTAAGTTCTAAGTTTGCTTTCGAAAAGGAAAAAAGATGGTCCGCAATGAAGGATTTTGGATTGCGAGAAGACAGATTTTACCAAAATAAGGCAGGATCTGGCCAAAATAGACTGGAAATACTTCTGGGTAAATGTACGGCAGAACAGTAGGGGGCGTACAAAATAGAATTGGTGAAAATGAAGGCCCAACATGTTCACTTTATGGCAAAATGTAGGAGCAACAAACCCACGGAACCTTGGATGTCTAGGAATATTCAGGACTAGATTGGAGGAAGAAGAGATGATTTTAATGGGTACAAAGGGAGCAAATCCACAGAGGCCCTGATGGAGTACAGGAATCACTGGGGAATCTCAAAAATGCAATGAGGAGACCAAAGTCCTGAAGAAGGCTATACTCAAAACATTGACTTCTCTACCTTCTAATGCTGCCTGCTTGCTGTGTTTTTCTAGCCTCTTGCTTATCTACTATGAAAAAGCACTGGCAAGACATTCTGTAAGTATATAAGGGGGAAGAGGATAACCAGGGAAAGAATAGTGTCCATCAAGGACCAAGGGGGCAATCTGTGCATGGAGCTGGAGAGCATTGGTAGAATGTTAAAGCACATCACATCAGTATTCACTTTGAAGAAGGAGGATGTAAACGCAGAATTCAGGAAGACAGACTATGAGGTGCTTGAGTAGTTTGACACAGGGAGTGAAGACGTATCCTAGATCTTGGTGGGTTTGACATGGACAAATCCCCAGATCTGGATGAGTTGTGTCCCAGGCTACTGTGGAAGGCAAAGGAAGAAATTACAAATTTTATTTACTCTCTGACAACAGGAACGTCTCAAGAGGACTGAAAAACAGCTAACATGATTTCAGTTTTCAAGAAGGATGGTAGAATTACAGACCTGTGAGTATCAGATTAGTGGCAGAAAAAATTATTGGAGTAAAAGTTGAAGGCGAGAATCAATCTCCACTTGGGGAAGCAAGGTTTTACATGGAATAGTCAGCATGGCTTTGCAGAGGGAGGTCATGCTGAATATCCATTTAAATTTTCAAGACGGTGATCAGATGTGTAGATGAGATTAACGTAGTTGATGTAGTTCATATGATATCAACAAAACCTTTGACAAGTTCCCTTATGGGAGACTGATAAAGATGAAAACCAATGAGATCCAGGGAAATTTGGCAATTTGAATTCAAAATTGGTTCAGTGGTAGGAGTCAATGAGTGGTGGTAGAAAGCTGTTTGTGTGACTGGAAGTGAGTGTCTGTGACATACTACAGCGATCAGGCCTGGGTCCTTTATTGTTTGTTATATATATAAGACGATACTGAAGAAAATGTGGGGGATGATAAGTACATTTGGGGATGATATGAAGATTAGTCAGGTGGGTGACAGCAAGGAAGAATGTCTTAAATTGCAGGATGATAAAGAAAGATTGGTCAGATGGGCAGATCTCTGGCAGATAGAATTTAACATTGATAATGTGAGATGATGCAGTCTGGAAGAAATAATGAGACAAGGAACATAAAGTAACAGAACACTAGGAAGCTCATAGGATCAAAGTGATATTGGGTGCTTGTTCTCAGATCCATGAAGGCAGCAGTCCATGCTAATAGTATAGCTAAGAAGGCTTAAGGGATATTTGCTTTTATAGCAAGGATTAGAAAAGAGGAGAGTTTAGATCAGAGTGGTGCTGGAAAAGCACAGCAGATCAGGCAGCATCTAAGGAGCAGGAAAATCGACATTTTGGGCAAAAACCCTTCATCAGGAATAGAGGCAAGAAGCCTCCAGGGTGGAGAGATAAATGGGGTGGGGGCGCTGGGGAGAAGGTAGCAAAGAGTACAATAGGTGAATATGGGTGGGGATGGAGGTGATAGGTCAGAGGGGAGCATGGAGGGGATAGGTGGGAAGGAAGATTGGCAGGTAGGACAGGTCATGAGGACAGTGCTGGAAAGTTGGAACTGGGGTAAGGTGGGGGGAGGGAAATGAGGAAACTGGTGAAGTCCACATTGATGGCCTGGGGTTGAAGTGTTCCGAGTCAGAAGATGAGGCGTTCTTCCTCCAGGCGTTGGGTGGTGAGGGAGCGGCGGTGGAGGAGGCCCAGGACCTGCGTGTCCTCAGCAGAGTGGGAGGGGGAGTTGAAATGTTGGGCCATGGGGCGGTTTGGTTGATTGGTGCGAGTGTCCTGGAGATCCCCACCCCCATTCACCTATTGTACTCTTTGCTACCTTCTCCCTAGCCCCCTACCCCTCCATTTATCTCTCCACCCAGGAGGCTCCCTGCTTCTATTCCTGATGAAGGGCTTTTGCCCGAAACGTCGATTTTCCTGCTCCTCGGATGCTGCCTGACCTACTGTGCTTTTCCAGCACCACCCTGATCTAAACTCTGGTTTCCAGCATCTGCAGTTCTCACTTTTGCCTTAGAAAAGAGGAGAGTTATGTTGAAGCTACACAGAACTTTGGTTGGATCACAGCTGGAGAACTGTGTGCAGTTCTGGTCAACACATGAGAGGAAGGATGTAATTGCACTGGAGGAGATGTAAAGGATATTTGCCAGGATGTTACCTGGATTAGAACAGTTATCCCATGCTATGAAAAGAGGCTGGATAAGTTTGAATTATTTTCTTTGGAGAAGAGAAAGCTGAGAGGGGACCTAATATATAAGATTATGACAGGTGTGGAAAGCAGCTGTTCCTGTTAATAAGGTTAATAACAAGGGAACACAATTTTCAGATGAAAGGCAGGAGATTTAGAGGAAATTTAGAGCTGTTTGAAGAAACAGCATTTATACTGTGTGTTGGGTAAGTTGCTTTTAAAATGGCAATAATCAGTTCACTGATCCTTTTCTTTTAAAACAGTTCTTTTCCCATCTCAGTCTACAATCCAAACGTTAGTCTTAAAACAAACTGAAAAATTTTGGAAAAGCATCAATCTAAGGAAAACACATATAACTGCATAAAGTTAGGCAGTTCAGATGATTGGTAAGAACATAAAGAATGGGAAAGAATGACTGAAAGGTTTATCAGGAGGAAAAATTAGAGTATGGCAGCAAACTATCTAGGAGTGTGAAAACAAATAGCAAGAGTTTAAAGGTATTTATAAAAGAAAAACAAGCGGTTAAGTAAAGTGAGTATGAGTTCTCTAGAAAGTGAACACGTGGAGTTAATATTCCATAATAAAGAAATTATAAATTAGTTGAACAAACATTTTGCTACTGCCTTCATCATGCAGGGTATAAAAATATTCCTGTATACCCTTAACTGAGGACATGGAAGGGAAAGAGGAACATAATAAATTACAATCATGAGGCAAGTAGTACTAACTGTTGGAATTGCAGGACAATAAGTTTCCAAGAACAGATGGACTTCATCCTCAGGTCTTAAAGGAGGAGGTTAATGAAACAGCAGATACTTTGGTGCTAATTTTACAAAATTCATCAGTTTCTGGAAAAGACTTGAATATAGGAAATGGAACCCCTCTATACAAGAGAGGAGGGAGACTGTAAACAGATTGGAGAACGTCAGGTTGTACCCATTGGACAAAAGAGATTGCAGGAAGAACTGATCAAGGTGGATCAAATTGTGACAGGTTTAGATTAGGTAGATAAAGAAAGCCTATCCCCCTTAACAGCAGCAAACAGAATAGAGGACACAAGTTTGAGATATGAAATCCAGAGAGGTTGTCAGGATGAAATGTTTATACAGTGAATGGTAATGTTTTGGAATTTGTTGACTGTGAGGGTAGTAGAACAAAATTCTGGATTAGAGTGGTGCTGGAAAAGCACAGCAGTTCAGGCAGCATCCGAGGAGCAGGAAAATCGACGTTTTGGGCATAAGCCCTTCATCAGGAATACAGGAGAAGTGCCTGAAGGGTGGAGAGATAAATGAGAGGAGGGTGGGGGTGGGGAGAAAGTAGCATAGAGTACAATAGGTGAATGGGGGTGGGGATGAAGGTGATAGGTCAGAGAGGAGGGTGCAGTGGATAGGTGGAAACGAAGATAGGCAGGTAGGACAAGTCATGAGACAGTGCCTGTATTCCTGATAAAGGGCTTTTGCCCGAAACTTTGATTTTCCTGCTCCTCGGATGCTGCCTGAACTGCTGTGCTTTTCCAGCACCACTCTAATCCAGAATCTGGTTTCCAGCATCTGCAGTCATTGTTTTTACTCGGTAGTAGAACAAAAGACAGTCAATGGTTTCAAAAGGAAGTCATTGGGCCTTTGAAGAAAATATGAGGAGAAAGTGAGGTCTGCAGATGCTGGAGATCAGAGCTGAAAATGTGTTGCTGGAAAAGTGCAGCAGGTCAGGCAGCATCGAGGGAAAAGGAGAATTGACGTTTCGGACATATTCCTGAAGAAGGGCTTATGCCCGAAACGTCGATTCTCCTGTTCCCTGGATGCTGCCTGACCTGCTGCGCTTTTCCAGCAACACATTTTCAGCTTTGAAGAAAATATGCAGTCCTACTGAGATAAAGGGGGACAACAGGTGTGACTGAACTGCACTGGCGAGCCCATACAATTTTGAAAGTGACCTTGTAATGCACTGTTGAATTGATATGGATATCCAAAAAGTGATGATGTACATGGCTGTTTCTGAGTGGTCCAGTTGAAGGATGCCTATTGCTTGCTTGAATATACTCCTTGAAACAGCATGGCTGTCAATGTAATCCTACCATGCAGCCATATGTAGAGGTGATAATCATTTTTGCCCAATAGTAAATCTTTAACATGGCAGCTGGATTGGAAGATAAGGGAGCAAAGAAATGTGGCACAGGATGAAAGAGTTATGGCCGTTGCCAGGTTTAAAAATAAAACATTGAGATGATGAACTAAAATCTGATATCTAAAAGAATGGGGCTGAAAATCAAGTTATTCCCATTTAAACTACTCATCCTTATTGTTTCTGCCATGAGAGGTAACCTCTTTATCAAAAAAGTCAATATTTCACAATTGTTACATAAGAAAACTTAATGAACTGCACTTTCAAGACATTGGTGAAATGTTTTGTAGTCGAGAGTGTGGTGCTGTAAAAGCACAGTAGGTCAGGCAGCATCTGAGGAGCAGGAGAATCGATGTTTCCGGCATAAGCCCATCATCAGGAATGAGGCTTGTGGGTCGGGACGCTGAGAGAGAAATGGGAGGGGGATAGGGCTGGGGGGGAAGGTAGCCAGGAATATGATAGGTAGATAAAGGTGAGGGGAGAAAGGTGAAAGGTTGGAGAGGAGGGTGAAGCGGTCCATCCCTCCTGTTCCTCACCTTCCACCCCACCAACCTCCTGGTACATCACATCATCCTCCGCCACCTGGAGGAAGAATGCCTCATTTTCCGCCTTGGGACACTGCAACCACACAGGATCAACATGGAATTCACCAGTTTTCTCAATTCCCCTCTCCCCACCTATTCCAGTCCCAAGCCTCCAACTCGACACTACCCTCTTGACCTGTCCATCTTCCTTCCCACCAATCCACTCCACCCCTGACCTATCAACCTCCCTCCCCCAACTTCATCTACCTATCACATTCCCAGCTATCTTCCACCTAGCCACACCCCTTCCCATTTATCTCTTAGGCCCCCCAGCCCACAAGCCTCATTCCTGATGAAGGACTTATGCCCAAAAGATCGATTCTCCTGCTCCTTGGATGCTGCCTGACCTGCTATATTATTCCAGCACCACACTCTTGACTCTGATCTCCAGCATCTGCAGTCCTGAATTTCTCCTAAATGTTTTGTAGATTAACCACCAGTGTTTTAATTACCAGTGTTATAACAAAAAGAAGTTTAAATTTTGTATAAAATTAAGGTGCATTTTTTAATGTAAAACTGCCCATCCCTTCATGGCAACAGACAAATGTTTAATCATCACAAGGAAAATCATGAATCTCTTTGTCTTTTATAAAATTGGTGGGAAAACTTACCTTCTTCATCTGCTAGGGTTCAGTGTTGGAAAATGTGAACTGAGAGTTGTCAATGTTTCTGCAATTTATAACATAGAACATAGAAAAGAGCAGCAAAGCGCAGGCCGTCTGGCCCACGATGTTGCGCCAAGCATCTATCTTAATCTAAGATCAACCTAACCTATGGGCCCCTCAATTTACTGCCATCCATATGCTTGTCCAGCAGTTACTTAAATTCCCTAATGTCTCTGACTCTACTACCACCGCTGGCAGTGCATTCCACACACCTACCACTCTCTGTGTAAAGAACCTACCTCTGACATCTCTCCTATACCTTCCTCCAATCACCTGAAAATTATGACCCCTTGTAACAGCCATTTCTGCCCTGCTCTGGCTATACACGCTATCTATGCATCTCATTAGGCAAAAGTGAGTACTGCAGTTGCCAGAGATCAGAATCAAGATTAGAGTGGTGCTAGAAAAGCACAGCAGTTCAAGCAGCATCCAAAGAGCAGGAAAGTCGACATTTCAGGCAAAAGCCCTTCATCAGGAATTCTTTGGATGCTGCCTGACCTGCTGTGCTTTTCCAGCACCACTTTAATCTTGACTCTGCCTCTCATTACCCTGTACACCTCTATCAAGTCATCTCTCTTCCTTCTTCTCTTCAGTGTGAAATGCCCGAGCTCACTCAACCTCTCTTCATAAGAAAAGCCCTCCAATCAGGGGCAGCATCCTGGATATATGATGTATATACATGGAATTATGGAGCTGCAGCAAAACCTTACGGCTCTTAAACTCAATCCCCCTATTAATGAAAGCCAAAACATCATCTGCCTTCTTAACAACTGTATCAACCTGGTTGGCAACTTTAAGGGAACTTTGGACATGGACCCCAAAGATCCCGCTGTTCCTGCACACTGCCAAGAATCCTGTCTTTAACCCTGCATTCAGCATTCAAATTCGACCTTCCAAAAAGAATCACTTTACATTTATCCAGGTTCAACTCCATCTGCTACTTCTCAGCCCAGCTCTGCATCCTGTCAATATCCTGTTGTAGCCTGCAACAGTCCTTGACACTGTCTATAACATCACTGATTTTTGTATCACCAGCAAACATACTAAACCCACCCTTCCACTTCTTCATCCAAGTCATTTATAAAAACTATAAAGAGCAGAGGCCCAAGAACAGATCCCTGCAGGACACCAGGGTTATTGACCTTCAAGTGGAATACTTTCAATCCATTACCATTCGTTGTCTTCTTTCAGTAAGCCAATTCTGTTTCCAGACAGCCAAATTTCTCTTTATCCCATACCTCCTCACTTTCTTAATAAGCCCACCGTGAGGAACCTTATCAAATGCCTTACTGAAATTCATATACCCCACATCTACAGTTCTTGCACAGTATTCTGTAAATGACATTAGTTTTGCTTGTTGTCTGTATAGGGTCTTTCAAGTTCATTAGTTGCCGTTTTAGTTTGTTGGTGGGTTTGTGGGCTACCATGATGTCTAACAGTCTGAGTGGTCTGGCAATCATTTCCGAGGTGTCTTCGATGTAGGGGAGAGTAGCTCAGGTTTCTGGGTGCGTTTTGTCTGCTTGTTTGGATTTGTTGCTGAGAAATTGGTGGACTGTGTTCATTAGGTACCCATTCTTTTAGAATACACTGTGTGGGTGATTTTCCTCTGCTCTGCATAATGTCACTTACAAAATACCAAGCAAGAACTGTAACAAACGCTATATTGGACAAACAGGCAGAAAACTCACCACCAGGATACATGAACATCGACTAGCCACAAAACGACATGAACCCTTCAGTTCAGCGAGCAAACCTACATCCAGAACCTCAACCTGAGCTACAAATCTTCTCAAAACTTTCTAAATTTGTATATATCTGGTCTGGCCCTAGGAACTTATCTACCTAGATGATTCCCAGAATTTTCAGCACATCCACTTTCTTCATATTAATCTGTTCAAGCCTATTAATCTGGTCCACAATGTTTTCGCTATCAACAAAGTCCCTCCCACCAGTGAATACTGAAGCAAAAGAACTCATTTAGGGCCCACCCTACCTCTTCAGACTCCAGTCACAAGTTCCCTCCAGTATCCTGATTGGCCCTACCCTCTCTCTGATCATTCTCTTATTCCTCACGTAAGTGTAGAACGCCTTTGGGTTTTCCCTAATCCTTCCCACTAAGGCTTTTTCGTGCTCCCTCCTAGCTCTCCTCAGTCCAGTTTTGAGTTCTTTCCCAGCTACTTTCTAATCCTCTAAAGCTGTGCCAGATCCTCACTTCCTCAACCTTAAGTAAGCTTTCTTCTTTCTCTTGACAAGAAGCTCCTCTTCTCTTGTCATCCAAGGCTCCTTGTTTGTCTCAGTTGAACAAACTCATCCAACACTCGCAACAAGTGTTCTTTAAACAGCCTCCACATTTCTGTTCTGCATTTCACATAGAACAATTGTTCCCAATGTATACTCCACAGCTGCTGTCTAATAGCAGTGTAATTTCCCCTCCCCCAATTAAATACCTTACCATACTGTCTGTTCCTATCCCTCTCCATGGCTATGGTAAAAGTGAGGCAGTTGTGGTCACCTGTCACCGAAATGCTCTCCCACCAAGAAATCTGACACCTGGCCTGGCTCGTTGCCTAACACCAAATGGCCTTCACCCCAAGTCAGCCTATCTACATATTGAGTCAGGAATTCTTCCTGTACATACTTAATAAAATTAGCTCCATCCAGATGATCTACACTAAGGAGGCTCTAATCAATATGTGGAAGTTGAAGTCACCCATAACAACAACTCTGTTACATCTGCACCTTTCCACGGTCTGCTGTCCAATCTGGACTTCCAGCTCTTTGCTGCTATTGAGGGTTCTATAGAAAACATCCAATAAAGTGCCTGCTCCTTTCCTGTTACTGACTTCCAACCATCCTGACTCAGTAGACAAACTCTACTCAACAACCTCCTTTTCTGCAGCTGTGATGCACTCTAATTAACAATGCTACTCCCTTCCTCTTTTAACCCCCTTCCTGTTCTTTTTAAAAGATCTAAACCCTGGAACATCCAGCAACCATTCCTGCCCCTGCAAAATCCACGTCTCTGTTCTGGCCACAACATCGTAGTTCCAAGCACTGATACATGCTCTTAGTTCATCACTCTTATTCCTGACACTCCTTGCATTGAAACAGACACACCTAGGGGATATGCAAAATATATGGCTAAGAGAAGCCCCTTAAAGTATATTGCCTAAATGGCATGGTAAGCAGACATTTCTTGTATTCATTTTGCTAAATCAGGTAATCCATTGCAAAATCATTTCTTTACCTTTTCAAATTCTTCACTTTTCTTGATCTGGTGAATATCTATTTTAACAGGGCTGTGGGCCACTGAAGATTCATGTTTTTCTTCAGAATCTCCTGAAAATCCAACTCGTCTACGCTCTGTGTTAAAAAATACAAGATAGAAAGTCTGAAGCACATATGTGATCAATATGTCTGCTGTTGAAATTCATGTTAAGTGGACAGCTTTAAACATGTCTCGAACAAGGAAAATACTTTAATTCCAAGTGAAATATTTATAAATAAAATTACACTTTTGCAACACATTTAAGGAATAGAATCTAGTTATTTCTGAAATTAAAAACTATTAGCATTCATCTTCTAAATCTATCTGCTAAAGGAGATTGACAAAGTAGACATAAAGTAGATGGGGACTCTCGTGGGGCAAACTGGAAAGAAAGGTCATAGTTTTCAGATGGGGAGTGGCAGATTTAAAACAGATGAGGAGGAATTACTTCTCTCAAAAACTGTGGAATTCACTATCCCAGAGTATAGTACATACTGTAACACTGAATATATTGAAGGAGGAGACAGACAGATCTTTAATGAGTAAAGTAACAATTAAAAGGGTGATTCAGCAGGAAAGTGGAATCAAGAACAAGATGAAATCGACCATAATCATATTAAATAGTAGAGCAGGCTCGAGGAACTGAATTGTCTGTTCCTGAACTTACTTTTTTTTTAATAGATATTTTTATTAGAAATTTAACATTTTTACAAGTTTACAAAAATAAACAAAACTCTCAAGTACAAACATTGATATACAATTAAATCTTAAATAAATAATAACCAAAATTTAACAAAAGAAAAATTCCGAGAAAGAAAAAAAAACAAACAACGAACTACTAATTTTATCTACAACTAACCAGAGTGTATATTTAAGTCTCTTACATTATTCAAATAAGAGAAAGAAAAGAAAAACCAACAGATAACATAGAAATTGGGTAGTGAGATACATACTCGGAATGTGTTAACATCAAATGTAATAAAATCTGTATTCGTGTGGTATTCCTCTCCCAAGGGGCCCCGGACCAGCCAGGTTCATAATCTCAATTAAATAAAAGCCCTTGTTAGGATAGCCGAAATATCTGTATTCATATAATTCAAGAAGGGCTGCCATATTTTATGAAATTATTCGGTCTTTCGGTGTACCATATTTGTAAGGAAGTCAAGGGGAATACATTTCATAATTAATCTGTGCCAATTTGAAAGTCCAGGGGGGCCCTCAACCACCCAGTTTACCAAAATATTTTTCCTTGCACAGAAAGAGAGAATAGAAAATAATCTCTTCCCGTGCATATCCAGGGAGGGTAAGTTCGAAAAGCCCAAAGCAGAGATACAGGGTCCACTTTAATTTCCGTTCCTAAAATTTCCGTCAGGGTACTTGCTACTTTAGTCCAGTATCCAAGGATCTTATGACAGGTCCATAGACAATGTACAAGAATGCCCACCTCTATTTTACATTTGGGACACATTGAAGATGCTCCTGCCTTAAATTTTGCCAATCGATCCGGTGCTATGGGCCTTATGAAGTGTCTTCAGCTGGATAGCCTGAGTTCTGTTACAGATGGTGATTCTTCTGGCGTTTTCCCAAATGTCATTCCATGTTTCTATAGAGATTTCTAGTCCCAAATCCTGATCCCATGTTTTAAGCAGATTGTCCATATCTTCCGATACTTCATCATGTAGTAAATGATAAATAGTACTGACGGAAGATACCCCCATTGATTCCTCGGGAATCTAAATCAAAATGCACTTTTTCTGATATTCTGATATTCTTTAATGGGACATAACATTCATGTCACACAAATGCCAGACAATGAACATCTCCAACAAGAGAGAATCTCACCATCATCCCTTGACATTCAATGACTTTAATGCTATCCATCAGAGTCAGCGTGGTCTTAAGAAGGGCAAATCATGCCAACTTTAAGTACATTTAAGTCGTCAGTGGATAAGCATACGGAATAGTGTAGGTTAGATGGGCTTCAGATTGGTATGACAGGTTGGTGCGACATCGAGGGCCGAAGCGCCTGTACTGCGCTGTAATGTTCTATGTTCTATGTTTGACTAATTTGCTAGAGTTCTTCGAAGATGTAACAAGCATGGTGGATAATGGAGATGCTGTGGATGTAATTTATCTGGACCTCTTGAAGGTGTTTGATAGTGTACCACATAAAAGGTTAATTCACAAGGTTAGATCATATGGTATATGGAGTAATTTATTATCCTGAATAAATGACTGGCTGATGAATAAAAGACAGAGAGTCGCAATAATTTTTTTTTCTGAATGGAAAGATGTAACTAGTGGGATGCCACAGGGTTTGGTCCTTGGACCTCAATTACTTACAATCTACATTAATGACTTGGATACAGAGGTAGAAAGCTCTACAGCCAAATTTGCGAATGATACAAAAATAGACGGGACAGTAAATTGCAATGTGGAAATAAGAACCTTACAAATGAATATAGATAGTTTTGGACAGTGAGCCAAAATATGGTAGATGGAGTTTAATGTGTATATGTGCGAGGTCATGCGTTTGGGTTGATAAAATTGGAAGGTGACCTATTATCTTAGTGGGGAGAGACTTTAGGGTGCTCCAGTGTAGAGGGATCTAGGTGTACTTGTTCAGGAATCACAGAAAACTGGAGTAAAGGTACAGCAGATAATAAAGAAAGCGAATAGAATGCTGGATTTTCTAGCTAAAGGAATAGAATATAAAGATAAAGAAATATTGTTGCAACTAGGCAAGGTATTGGTGTGACTATACCTGCAGTACTGTGCCAGTTTTGGTCACCTTATTTGAGGAAAGATGTAGGGACATTGGAGGTAATTCAGAAGAGCTTCACTTGATTGATCCCAGAGATAAGGGGTTAATCATATGAAGAGAGATTGAACAGTTTGGCCTATACTCTATGGAATTTAGAAGAATGAGGGGAGATCAAATTGAGGTATTCAAGATGGTAAAAGGTGTGGATAAAATAAATGGAGCAGATGCTTCTTCTTGTGGGGTATTCTAGGATGAAAAGTCATAGTCTTAGGATAAGGAGTAGCAAATTAAAAACAGAGCTGAGGAGAAACTACTTCGCCCAAAGGGTTGTATATCAGTGGAATTCGCTACTTTAAAGTGCAGTGGATGCTGGGACAGTGAGTAAATTTAAGGAGAAGTTAGATAGACTTTTAATTGGTAATGGATTGAAGGAATATGGAGAGAAGGCAGGAAAATGGGGGTGAGGAGCATATCAGTGATGATTGAATGGCGGAGCAGACTCAGTGGGCTGAATGGCCGAATTCTACACCCATATCTTATGAACTTACTATGAACTTAACATTTGCTGAATGCCCCCCCCTGCACTATCATCATCCTGGAGGTTAACATGGACCGTGTATCTGAACTGGATTAGCCCTCTAAATACAGTGGCTTTAAGAGCAGATCAAAGTTTAGGAATCCTGCAGCAAATAACACACTTCTTGACTCCCTAAAGCCTTTCCAAGAAATGTAAGGCATAAGACAGGACTGTAATGGAATACTCTCCACTCACCTGGATAGATGCATCTCTAATGACACTTTAAAAAGCTTGACACCATTCAAGACAAAGCAGTGTGTTTGATTAGCATCCCATCTATAAACATGCACTCTCCCCCCACCAACTCCCAACCCCACCACTAATACTTAGCAGCTTCAGCATGTCTGACAGAATTTACACAGGGACTCTTCGATAGTACATTCCAAACCAAGGGTCTCATCAATCCAGAATGGCAAGGGCAGCTGATACATGGGAATACCACCAACTGCAAATTCCCCTCCAAGCTACCCACCTTTCCTAATTTCTTCCTTCATTGTCATTGGGCTCAAAATCCTAGTTTCGCATACATAACATTATCATGGTCTATCTACAGCACATGGACTGCAACAGTTCAGGAAGACAACTCATCATTAATTTGTCTGTGGAAAATAGGGCGGGGCAATGAATGCTGGCCCAGTCAGAAATGGCCACATACCGTGAATCATTTACAAAACAAACTGTTAAAGGCAGCACTTGTTGCCAAGCCTAGTTGCTATTTGAGCCCATGTTTACCTAACTCTGTATTACTAGAACAATGAAAATACAACTAGGTCACCATCTCTTTACTCAGCGAGTCGTGAGTTCATGGAATGCCCTGCCAGTAGCAGTGGTGGACTCTCCCTCTTTATGGGCATTTAAACGGGCATTGGATAGGCATATGGAGGATAGTGGGCTAGTGTAGGTTAGGTGGGCTTGGATCAGCGCAACATCGAAGGCCAAAGGGCCTGTACTGCGCTGTGTTTTTCTATGTTCTATGTTCAACTTTAAAATTAGATAGAACATAGAACAATACAGCGCCGAACAGCCCTTGATGTTGTGCCGACCAGTGACCTCATCTAAGGTCATCCCCCTACACTATCCCATCATCATCCATGTGCTTATCCAAAGGATACAAATATATAACATATAGCCAAGGCCAACTAGAGTGGAAACTCTTGAAAAACATTTTGAAAAACTTCTTAAACCTCATCATTATAATTATCTGAGCTGATTATGTAAATAAGGTGCCATGGTGCAACTCATCTACTGGGAACTGACTTATTTTAGTCGTATCTGAGCTAAGCCAGACCAATAATGAAATGAGGAATGGCGACGTATGAAAGGGAGGTGGGTAAGTATAAAGTAATTGTGATCAGAGTCTTAATGTGGTGCACTTCAAGTCGCCCTGTCTCCACTGCCATGTAGTTGTGTAAGTGGGGTGTGGACTATCACTTTATGGGTCTGACCAAGTGATGTAATGATGCGGTCATTGGCCACTTTGGACAGGAAACAGCTTTATCTAATCTTGCTGCTTGGAAAGAAACATCCATCATATGTGGCCTACAAAAGTTCCATTTATATAAAACCACTCTACAGTGGTTTTGTCACTGTAGAGTCTGAAAAAATAGCAGAGGTTTCAAACTGGCATGTAACTCTGTTAAATCACACAGAGTTCTGTAAGAGGTTGTGAATAAATTGTATATAATTCTCTAAATTGTACTGCAATATAATGCTGCCTCTCATTTTCCACTTGCACCTCCAAATGGGTGAAGCTGTTGGGTGCATTGAAATTTTCAAGTTTGACTAACTTTTATTAAAAGTATTTAGGAATGTGAATCAAAGGTGGGTAAATGGAACTGAGACACAGATAAATTATGATAAAACAAAAGTCTTTAGTTCCTGAATGGTCTATTCTTGTTCCTGTGTTTGGATAGGGTGACATGGCTATAACAGCAGCTCTATGATCTATACTTATTATTTATCAACAATAAAATCAGAAATTACAGGAAAAACTCAGCAAGTCTGGTATCATCTGTAGAGAGAAAGTAGAGTTAATTTTTTGGATCCAGTGATCTGTTCTGAAGAAGGGTCATTGGACCCGAAACGTTAATTCTGCTTTCTCTATTTTCTGTTCAGCTCATAAGATTGTGCAGTATATTTAGGTCAGGATCAGTAACTGGCAATATTTGATATTATATGATCAGAACTTGCATGAAATGAGAAGGCTAAAGATGGAATTTTGTTCCCAGGTATCACCAGCATTTGCGATATGCTGGCCATGCCTTCTCGAGTGGTTTGCCATTGTTTTGTTGGCATGATATATGTGTTCAGATGTGGAGTAGACAGCACAAAAGGTTTTGTAATAATTCCCACTCTCCTCAATCGCTTCCATCAACAGAAACATGCAGTTTGTTTTCAAATACTTCTCAGTCAACATTGAACTCAACAAATGGGCGGCACCGTAGGCGGCACGGTGGCACAATGGTTAGCACTGCTGCCTCACAGCGCCAGAGACCTGGGTTCAATTCCCGCCTCAGGCGACTGACTGTGTGGAGTTTGCACATTCTCCCCGTGTCTGCGTGGGTTTCCTCCGGGTGCTCCGGTTTCCTCCCACAGTCCAAAGATGTGCAGGGTCAAGTGAATTGGCCATACTAAATTGCCCGTAGTGTTAGGTAAGGGGTAAATGTAGGGGTATGGGTGGGTTTCGCTTCAGCGGGTCGGTGCGGACTTGTTGGGCCAAAGGGCCTGTTTCCACACTGTAATCTAATCTATTCTAAAATCTAATGTAAAAAAAGTTTAAGGGTGGAATTTTTTCAGTCTTGAGGAGGTGAGAAGAATGGTAGTTGGGTGCATTTATTCAGCAATGTTTCAAAAAAATCAAATTCTTGCTATTGAGATAAATTTTAGTGATTATATTCTGATTTCAAAATGCAATTGAACGTCTTGATGTCAAGTGTCAAATCAGTGGAGGCATATGGTATGATTTGGTGAGAGTTGTTTAGTTAGGAATCATATGGTAAATGGATGTCAAAGAATGTAATGGAAACAATGATCTTTATCATTGAAGGGTAAAGGGATAGGACAGGCATCTGAATTTAATTTATGAAATTATAATAATGGAGAAAAATTGAGAAATTAATTACTGCATAAATGAGGTCCATTGAAACAGGTCGATCAAATTGTCATAGGGATTACAACACTGACAAAAAAGTAAAGAACTGGGGCAGGGGGTGCTTGATGAGTGGAAAGCCAAACATTTTAATTCAAAACACAAACCAAATCATTAGCTTCACCTACTTTGCAATCTCTTTCAATTTTGAAGAAGTTACACCCGAAGTGGAAGGGGTATTTTTTATGTGAGCGGAGTTAAAACTTAGATTTGCCATCTGACTCATTAGGAAACGTTATTGATCATGAGTCAAATGGATGGAGAATCAAGATCAGCTAGGTTCAATTCACAAATAAGATCTGAATTCAAGGAACATGTACAACAGAGGTATGTCATACAGGTTAATTCAAAATAATTCAACCAATTACATGCCTAATAGCAGAAGCAGAATGCAATACACAGGACTTAAGTAACATCACAACCAAATAATCAAATTTAACTTTGTATCCCTGCCACATTCAGCAATGAATGATCGTGGACAATTAAACAGCTAACATGAGGCAAAGACTATGCAAATATCTCATTCATCAGTGCAAAGCAAAAAGCTGATGCAGTTTATTGAGACCATTTTTTCTTTTTTTTTCTCATTTTTAGTTTGAAAGTTATGTGATGATACCATGTATTGAACAGGTATATTTTGTCCTGGATTTCTTTTGAAGATGGATTTAAGATGTCTATTTGAACCCAATCAAGTAAATGGCTAGTGAGGCCTTGGTGTCTTTTTTTGAAAGTTGGAACAATTGAAGCAGCCTGAATGGCTGGTTTGAAGCTCCCCAGAACCAGCATTCGTCGTTTTAGTTTTTCAGTAGCAGTTGGTGGGACCTTGAAGCTGGGTTTGGAGTCTGTGGTACCTCTCCCTGCTATTCTCTCTCAAAGATTTTTTTTTATTTGTTTTTTCTTCCTAGACTGGAGAATTGCCTGTGAGACAACCTATTATTCTGAATTTGGAAATGCCAGTGTTAGACTGGGCTGTACAGTTAAAAATCACACAACACCAGGTTATAGTCCAATAGGTTTAATTGGAAGCACTAGTTTTCGGAGCGCCGCTCCTTCATCAGGTGGTTGTGGAGGACACAATTAAAAGACATAGAATTTATAGCAAAAGTTTACAGTGTGATGTAACTGAAATTATACATTGAAAAATACCTTGATTGTTTGATGTGGAAACAGGCCCTTCAGCCCAACAAGTTCACACTGACCCTCCGAAGAGCAACCCACCCAGTCCCATTTCCCTCTGACTAATGCACCTAACACTACAGGCAGTTTAGCATGGCCAATTCACCTGATCTACACATCTTTGAACTGTGGGAGGAAACCCACGCAGACACCGGGAGAATGTGTAAACTCTACATAGACAGTCGCCCAAGGCTGGAATTGAACCTAGGACCCTGGTGCTATGAGGCAGCAGTGCTAATCACTGAGCCATTGTGCCACCCCAATTAAACCTGTTGGACTATAACCTGGTGTTGTGTGATTTTTAACTTTATTATTCTGAAATTACCTCTACCAAAAGGTGTGTTTATGGGATGTTACTATATTGGAATAGTTAGTGTTTAGTAGTTAAGTAATCTATTGGAATACTTAACCGAATAATAGTTAATTATTCCAACGTCTTCTTTGTTTTGTTGTATTTTAACTATTTTGTATGAATAAAATGTGTTTTGCTTCAAATATGGTAGTTTGCATTCAATTTATATTCAGAATGCAATGCCTGGCACTTGTCTTTAAAATAACAAAAAGTTGGAGTTTAGACTATCTTTTAAAAATATTTTGAGGGTTTGCTCTGGTCCATAACAGTTGTAGTTGAAAAATAAACTTTGAACTGCAGATTATTTTTTAAAAACAAAGAACAAAAAACTGATGTTTGCTGTTAGAATATAACAGAGATTAATTACTGCTCTCAAATACTGTCGATGAACCATCACCAAGATTTTGGTATGCTCAAGAACTAGCAGCAGATTCGATGTTACTAAGCCAAGTGTCTGGCAGTCAACCATTAAGAATGTTGAAAAAGATCGACAAACCAAAGGGTGGTTTTGACTGGAATGTTTGGTAGGAGGCAGTGCTATTTTGGTAGCTGCAGGACTGATTTTTTGGTTTCACTTTCTCCGGTTACTGCCCAGTCATCCACTTGTTGCGACTCCTAAAAAAGAACTCTATGAGAAATAAGGAAACATCTTCAGAGGTCCCTAAAAACTATTTACATTGACATCAGAATCCAAGCAAAATATAATGTAATACAACTCATCTGATTTCATGAAGGCTTAGTATTCATGATTGAAACATTACCAATATGATACTTTTACTTTTAAAAGCATGTATCCCTTAAATGTATTGGTCTGTCTGCCTGTAGGCACGAGTGGGGTTTGTTCACCAAAGAAGATTGGGCTTAGATCATAGGTATTAATTAGATTGTCTTGTGATTATTTGTGTTCTGTTAAAGTTAATAATAAATTGTTAATGTTTTTAAAGTTATAAACCTGGTATTCAAGATTGTTCCTAGCCAAACTTTACAAATAACCAATCGACAATTTTTAAGGGTCATTGAATGTACTAATTTCATATTGGTTCAGATTCAGTGTTTGATCTGGATTGCTATTTCTGTCACAGCAATTTGCCAGAAATGTCAAGTGAATGATCCATCTTGTCCTCTTCCTACGGGCCCCAGAAATACAGATGCCAGTTTTAAACCAATTTGATTCACTGTATGTGATATCAAGAAACAGTGAAGTCACTGAATACTGGAAGGGCCTTCACAACCTTCAGCAATAGTCATGAAGACTTTCTCTGATTTGCAAAGGGTATATCACATGATTCGGTGGATCAGCAAAATCGAACGTTTAAGGGAGACTAAACCATTATGCTTGACAAAATACAAAGTGAGAAAATTAACTGGCAAAGCACAGGAGATTTATATATCCTTACTGAGGGAATGTTCTGGGCAAAGGGACATCTAGTATTGGGAGGCTTTCAAAAATGAGTTAATGAGAATTCAATACCAGCACATTCTTGTTAGAGTGAACTATCTAATTGTGCAGTTTATTTAGATTACAGCATAGTATACAGTATGACACGGAAGTAACATATAGGACAGTGGGAAAACATGTTTACAGTTATCCAGGTTAGTGTTAACTCCAGCAAAAAAGTAAATGTGCCAAAGCCAAGGTGACATATTTCAGACATATTGTAGGACTTGGTCAGGCACAAAGAACAACAAAAGCAAAAGATTTAACTGACTTTCTCACCCCTGAAATAAAGTGCGAGATAATGAGGTTTTCGGGAATGTGAAGACTTTATTGAATGTCTGTGCCTAATTTTAGTACAGTAGTCATATCTTTGACTAATTTGTTATGAAAACAGACAAAGGTGGTACGATCTAAAGAACGCCAGGTAGCCTTTGAAACACCAAAAGCAATTTTAATGAATGAACCTATATTAACTGTACCTAACAGTTTGTGGGTGGCACAGTGGCACAGTGGTTAGCACTGCTGCCTCACAGCGCCAGAGATCCGGGTTCAATTCCCGCCTCAGGCGACTGACTGTGTGGAGTTTGCACGTTCTCCCCGTGTCTGCGTGGGTCTCTTTCGGGTGCTCCGGTTTCCTCCCACAGTCCAAAGATGTGCAGGTTAGGTGAATTGGCCATGCTAAGTTGCCCGTAGTGCGAGGTAAGGGGTAAATGTAGGGGTATGGGTGGGTTGTGCTTCGGCGGATCGGTGTGGACTTGTTGGGCCGAAGGGCCTGTTTCCACACTGTAAAGTAATGTAATCTAATCTAATCTAACTTTGACAAACTATCTAAATTAGTAGTAGTTGCTAGGCTGGAATGGAGAACTTTTCAAAAAAAAGATGAATCATCATCTCCTCCTAGGGGCAGCATGGTGGCTCAGTGGTTAGCACTGCTGCTTCATAGCGCCAGGCACCTGGGTTCAATTCCAACCTCGGGTGACTGTCTGTGTGGATTTCCTCAGGATATTCCAGTTTCCTCGAACAGTCCAAAGATGTGTGGGTCAGGTGAATTGGCCATGCTAAATTGCCCACATTGGTCAGGGATGCATAGGTTAGATGCATTAGTCAGTGGTAAATGTATAGTAATGGGGAATGGGTTTGGATGGGATATTCTTCAAAGGGTTGGTGTGGACTTAGAACAAACAACAAAGAGAATGAACAGGCCCTTCAGCCTTCCAAGCCTGAACCGATCCAAATCCACTGTCTAAACCAATCGTCCAATTCCTAAGCATCTGTATCCCTCTGCTCCCCACCTACTCATGCATCTGTCCAGATGCACCTTAAGTGAATCTACCGTGCCTGCTCCTACTACCTCTGCTGGCAACACGTTCCAGGCACCTACCATCCTCTCTATAAAATACTTGCCACGTGTATCCCCCTTAAACTTTTCACTTCTCACCTTGAACGCGTGACCTCTCATTACCGAATACCTCACCCTGGGAAAAACCTCTCTATCTACCCTGTTTATATCCTTCATGATTTTGTAGACCTCAATCAAGTCCACCCTCAATCTCCTTTTTTCTAATGTAAACAATCCTAACCTACTCAACCTCTCTTCATAGCTAGCACCTTCCATACCAGGCAAATCCTCTTAAACCTTCTCTGCACCCTGTCCAAAGCATCCACATCCTTTTGGTAAAGTGGCGACCAGTACTGTACACAGTATTCTAAATGCAGTCGAACCAAAATCTTGTACAATTTTAACATGACCTGCCAGCTCTTACGCTCAATACCCCGTCAAATGAAGGCAAACATACCACATGCCTTCTTGACCACTCTGTGCAGCAACCTTCAGGGTACAATGCACCTGAATTCTCAGATCTCTCTGCTCATCAACTTTTCCCAAGGCTCTTCCATTTACTGTGTAGTTCGCTCTAGAATTAGACTTCCCAAAATGCATCACCTCACATTTGCCTGGATTGAACTCCATCTGTCACTTCTCCACTCAACTCTCCAGTCTACCTATATTCTCCTGCATTCTTTGACAGTCCCCTATGTTTTGTGTTACTCCACCAATCTTCGTGTCATCTGCAAACTTACTGATCAGACCAACAATGCCCTCTTCCAGATCATTTATGTATATTACAAACAACAGGTGGCCCCTGCACTAATCCCTGTGGAACACCACTGGTCACCTTTCTCCATTTTGAGAAACTCCTTTCAACTACTACTCGCTGTCTCCTGTTGCTCAACCAGTTTTTAATCCACCGAGCTAGAACACCCTGCACACCATATGACGTCACTTTCTCCATTAGTTTACCATGGGAAACCTTATCAAATGCCTTACTAAATCCATGGATACGATATCTGCATCCCTTCCTTCATCTATCAACTTGGTCACTTCCTCAAAAGAACTCTAAGTTGGTAAGGCACGATCTACCCTGCACAAAACTATGTTGCCTATCACTAATAAGCCCTATCTTTTCCAAATATAAATAGATTTTATCCCTCAATACCTTCTCCAGCAACTTTCCCATCACTGATGTCAGGCTCACGGATCTGTACTTACCTGGAATATCCCTACTACCCTTCTTGTACAGGAGGACAACATGAGCAACCCTCCAGTCCTCTGGCACTTCACCTGTGTTTAAGGATGCTATAAAGATATCTGTCAGGGCCCCAACTATTTCCTCTCTCACCTCCGTCAGCAACCTGGGATAGATCCCATCCGGTTCTGGGGATTTGTCAATCTTAATATCCTTTAGCCTACCCAACACATCTTCCCTTCTTATGTCAACATTATCCAGAGTAAACAAACTTCTATCTCGAATCTCATCATTCATCACCTCCCATTCATCAGTGAACACTGATGCAAAGTAATCATTGAGAATCTTGTCCATTTTCTCAGGTTCGACACATAACCTTTTTTCCTTATCCTTTTGTGGACCAACCGTTTCTCTGGTTACCCTCTTGCTTCTTATATAAGGTGGCCTTGGGATTCTCATTCATTCTGTTTGCCAAAGCTATTTCATGACCCCTTTTAGTCCACTTGATTCCTTGTTTAAGATTGGTCCTACTCTCCCAGTCTTCCTCCAAGGCCCATTCTGTTCTTAGCTGCCTGGACCTTATGTACACGTTGCTTTTCCTGTTGGCTAATCACACAATTTCTCCTGGCATCCACAGTTCACGAATTTTGCCTTTCCTTTCCTAGTAACTATAGGCCGGTGAGTCTCACTTCTGTTGTGGGCAAAGTCTTAGAGAGAATTGTAAGGGATAGGATTTATGCACATCTGGATAGGAATAATGTGATCAAGGATAGTCAGCATGGTTTTGTGAAGGGCAGGTCGTGCCTCACAAACCTTATTGAATTCTTTGAAAAGGTGACGAAGGAGGTTGATGAGGGGAAAGCGGTAGATGTGGTATATATGGATTTTAGTAAGGCGTTTGATAAGGTTCCCCATGGTAGGCTACTGCAGAAAATACGGAGATATGGCATTGAGGGTGAGTTGGAGGTTTGGATTAGGAATTGGCTGGATGGAAGAAGACAGAGGGTAGTAGTTGATGGCAAAGTTTCTTCATGGAGTGCCGTCACTAGCGGTGTTCCGCAAGGATCTGTTTTGGGACCATTGCTGTTTGTCATTTTTATAAATGACCTGGAAGAGGGGTTAGAAGGTTGGGTGAGCAAGTTTGCGGATGATACGAAAGTCAGAGGAGTTGTTGACAGTGAGGAAGGATGTGGCAGGTTACAGCAGGATATAGAGAAGCTGCAGAGCTGGGCAGAAAGGTGGCAAATAGAATTCAATGTAGCTAAGTGTGAGGTGATTCACTTTGGGAGGAATAACAAAAAGATGGGGTACTGGGCTAATGGTCGGATACTTGGTAGTGTGGATGAGCAGAGGGATCTTGGTGTCCATGTACATAGATCTCTGAAAGTTGCCACCCAGGTAAATAGTGCGGTGAGGAAGGCATATGGCGTACTGGCTTTTATTGGTAGAGGAATTGAGTTCCGGAGTCCTGAGGTCATGATGCAGTTGTATAAGACTCTGGTGCGGCCGCATCTGGAATATTGTGTGCAGTTTTGGTCGCCATACTATAGGAAGGATGTGGAGGCACTGGAATGGGTGCAGAGGAGGTTTACCAGGATGTTGCCTGGTATGGAAGGAAGTTCGTATGAGGAAAGACTGAGGCACTTGGGGCTGTTTTCATAAGAGAAAAGAAGGTTTAGGGGTGACTTGATTGAGGTGTACAAGATGATTAGGGGGTTAGATAGGGTTGACAGCGTGAACCTTTTCCCGCGTATGGAGTCGGGTATTACAAGGGGGCATAGCTTTAAATTAAGGGGGGGTAGATATAGGACTGAAGTTAGGGGTAGGTTCTTCACTCAGCGAGTCGTGAGTTCATGGAATGCCCTGCCAGTAGCAGTGGTGGACTCTCCCTCTTTATGGGCATTTAAGCGGGCATTGGATAGGTATATGGAGGATAGTGGGTTAGTATAGGTTAGGTGGGCTTGAATCGGCGCAACATCGAGGGCCAAAGGGCCTGTACTGCGCTGTATTCTTCTATGTTCTATGTTCTATCCCTTGTTTTCAAAGGGACATGCCTATCCTGCACTATCTTTGAAAGCCTCTCACATATCAAATGTGGACTTCTCTTCAAATAGCTGCTCCTGATCCACATTTTCCAGCACCTGCCGAATATTGATATAATTGGCCTTGGCCCAGGCCCAGTTTAGTACTCTTCCCTTAGGATCACTCTCATCTTTATCTATGAGTATTCTAAAACTTAGAGTTGTGGTCACTATTCCCAAAGAAATCCCCCAATGCAATTTCAACCACCTGGCCTGGCTCATTCCCCAACACCTGGTCAATATAGCCCCTTCCCTTGTCAGACTATTGACATACTACTCTAGAAAACTTTCCTGGATGTTCCTTACAAATTCTGCCCCACCCAGACCTCTGATACTAAGTAAATCCCAGTCAATGTTGGGAAAATTAAAATCTCCCATTACCACCACCCTGTTGCCTCTACATCTTTCCATAATCTGTTTACCTATTTGTTCTTCTACCTCACAGTCACTGTTGGGAGGCCTGTAATACAGCCCCACCAATGTAATTGCACTCTTCTTATTTCTCAACTCCACCCATAACAACTCACTGCTCAAGCCCTCCGTAGTGTCATCCTTTAACACAGCCGTGATATCATCCCTGACCAGCAATGCAACTCCTCCCCCCCTTTTTACTTCCCTCCCTGTCTGAAGCATCATTATCCTGGAACATTTAGTTGCCAATCATGCTCTTCATTCAACCAAGACTTTGTAATTGTAATAACGTCATACTCCCAGGTACCAATCCAAGCCCTAAGTTCATCTGCCTTACCCACTATACTCTTTGCATTAAAAGTATGTGCACTTCAGGCCACCTGTTCTTTTGCGTTCATCTGCTTTCTGCCTACTCTTCCCCTTGGTAATGCTAACTGCGTGATCCTTACAGTCTCCAGATTGCACCTCACTGTCTAGTAGTCTTCTCTTCTGGTTCCCAGACTTGTTGGGCTTAAGGGCCTGTTTCCACACTGTAGGGATTCCACAATGTCACTCAACACTGGAGTCACCCAAGGATGCATCCTCAATCCCCTACTGTACTCCGTGTATACCCACAAATTGTGTTGCCAAATTCCAAATGAACAGCATCTACAAGTTTTCTGATGCAACCACCGTAGTGGGACTGATATTGAACAATGACGAGTCAGAATACAGCAGGGAGATAGAGGGCTTGATGGCAAGGTACAATGAGAACAACCTCTCTCTCAACAAAACTAAAGAACTGATCGCTGACTTCAGAAAGAAAAGGGGGGAACGTGCTCCCCATCTACATCAATGGAACTGAGGGCAAGAGGGTGGAGAGCTTCAAGTTCCTTGACGATAAACAATAACTTGTCCTGAACATCCCACGTAGCTTTAATGGTCAACAAGGCACAATGCCTCTTCTTCCTCAGGTGGCTCAAGAAATTTGGCAGGTCCATAAGGACCCTCACCAACTTCCACAAATGCACTATTGAGGGTATACTATCCAGGTGCATTATGGCCTGGTATGGCAACTGCTCTGCTCAGGACTGAAAGAAACTACAGCAGGTGATAGGCAGAACCCAGACAATCATGGAAACCAGCCTTCCATCCATGGATTCCATTTAGAGTCACAGTATCATACAGCATGGAAACAGACCCTTCAATGTAACCAGTCCATGCTGAACATAATCCCAACTGAGCTACTCTCACCTGCTTGCTCCTGGCCCATATCCTCCAAACCTTTCCTATTCATGTACTCATTCAAATATTTATGAAGGATTTAATTGAACCCACATCCACACTTCCTTAGGAAGTTCATTCCACATATGAACCACCCTCTGTATAAAAAATGCCCCTCATGTCTTTTTTAAAAATCTCTCTCCTCTCACCTTAAATATGCAGCGCCTAGTTTTGAAATACCCCATCCTAAGACAAGGACACCTACCATTAACCCTATCTATACCCTTCATTATTTTATAAATTCTATAGAATTTATATATTCTATAAGGTTGCCTCTCAACATCCTACGCTCCAGTGAAAAAAATTCCAGTCTATCCAGTCTTTACTTATAACTCAAATCTTTCATACCCAGCAACATCCTACCGATAACATTCCCTGAATTTGTGTTTGCTGATGTATTGACTTCCGAAGTCTGTGTGCGGTAGTGACTTCCATGTGTGAATCTCAACGTGTTGACATGCCAATATATGCAGAGCCTCCCAACAGCTGTTTAGACAGAAAGGTGCTCAGAGTGCAGCAAATAGCATATACAGCCATGCCAGATCCTATAGATTTGGCTGCAACAACACACACACACACACACCTGCTGCCACAATCATCAAAGACCCATTGCATCCTGATACTGATCCCCGACAACCTCTTCCATCAGGCAGAAGATACAGAAGTCTGAATACACACAATAGCAGGTTCAGGAACAGTTTCTCCCAGGCCATTATTAGACTGATGAATGGACTCTCTAGCCTCAAATAATGCTGATCTCACCTAGTGAATGCCTGTGTAATGTAGCCTGTGCTTGTGTGGGTTTACACAAGGTTTTCTCTGTATCTTAGAACATGTGACAATAAAATAAAATCAAAATTAAAAGATATTCAACTACAGAAAAGGAAACATTGGCAGGGTAAGCGGCTCTTCAACACTTGAAAATTAATGTTGAACATGGAAACAATGAAACTTTTTTTACTGATCGTAATCCATTAACTTTTATCAAAAGTTTAAAAAGACGACAGATTATTCAGCTGGAGATTAGATCTGCAACTGTTTAACATGAGGATTGTACATATTTCTGGGAAAGATAATATAAAAGCCTGTAAGTTTGCTCGCTGAGCTTGAAGGTTTGATTTCAGATGTTTCGTCACCATACGAGGTAACAACATCAGTGACAATCTCCGGTAAAGCGGTGGTGGTATGTCCTGCCTCTATTTATAGGTCTTGGTTTCTTAAGGTGGATGATGTCATTTCCGGTTCTTTTTCCTCAAGGGAAGGTAGGACACCCACCTTAAGAAATCAAGATTTATAAATAGAGAGGCAGGACATACCACCAGCGCTTCACTGGAGACTCTCACTGATGATGTTACCTAGTATGATTACGAAACATCTGAAAATAAACCTTCAAGCTCAGCGAGAAAACTTACTTATCATTAATCTGAGCTACAAATCTTCTCAAACATCGCTAACAAAATATAACTGCTGACAGTTTATCCCAAATGTAAAATGTTGTGAATTTAAGGTAAGCAAGATAAGCATGATAAGCAAGTTGAAGGGTGATTAGGAATATGATTGGAGTGAGAATGATGGGCTGTGAATTTATGTCTTGTTTGTCATTTATTATTATTAATCTTGCCATGAAATGCATTTTTTATGTTTTCACGTTTTGAGGGTGGAGGCAAGTTAGATCAAAAGGTTCTACAGACTTTTTGACAACAGGAGAGAGCACTATACTTAACCAGATAGCAGATGGTGACTATTAATGAGATGAATACTTGGGAACTGGCATTCGTAAGCCAGGGAGAGACATTACATTCCAGCAGATGACAGACATGAATGCTAACTGGGATGGACAACGGGAATTATTTTACAACCTGACAGCAGCTTCTAGTACTATCTTCTGGAGAAACTGTCACCAGTCTAGTTTACTGGACCACCTCCTCAGCTAAACTACTGCCAGAAAGGCATTAAACTCTCCCAGTCTTCAAAAAGACTGAAAAAGATGGATGCGCAAAGGAAGCCTAGACAAGGGGATCAGAAAATGTTTACAGGATAGTTTCTTAGACCAGCATGTTCTGGACAGCAGACTATATCACAATGAAAAGGGAGATGATGCTGCAGTGGTGATGCCACTGAACTAGTAATCAAGCAGCCTGGAGACATGGATTCAAATCTCACCATGGCAAGTGACGAAAAAATTCAACAAAAGGCTGGTTGAATGGCAATTGTGTAATCACTGCTGGAAATGTGTTGCTGGAAAAGCACAGCAGGTCAGGCAGCATCCAGGGAACAGGAGAATCGACGTTTCGGGCATAAGCCCTTCTTCAGGAATGAGGAAAGTTTGTCCAGCAGGCTAAGATAAAAGGTAGGGAGGAGGGACTTGGGGGAGGGGCGTCAGAAATGTGATAGGTGGAAAGAGGTCAAGGTGAGGGTGAAAGGTCAGACTGGGGTGGGGGCGGAGAGGTCGGGAAGAAGATTGCAGGTTAGGAAGGCGGTGCTGAATTCGATGGATTTGACTGAGACAGGGTGGGGGGAGGGGAAATGAGGAAACTGGTGAAATCCGAGTTCATCCCTTGTGGTTGGAGGGTTCCTAGGTGGAAGATGAGGTGTTCTTCCTCCAACCGTCGTTTTGTTGTGGTCTGACGATGGAGGAGTCCAAAGACCTGCATATCCTTGGTGGAGTGGGAGGGGGAATTGAAATGTTGAGCTACAGGGTGGTTTGGTTGGTTGGTCCGGGTGTCCCAGAGGTGTTCTCTGAAACGCTCCGCAAGTAGCCGGCCTGTCTCCCCAATATAGAGGAGGCCACATCGGGTGCAGAGGATGCCATAGATGATGTGTGTGGAGGTGCAGGTAAATCTGTGGCGGATATGGAAGTTTCCTTTGGGGCCTTGGAGGGAGGTGAGGGGGGAGGTGTGGGCGCAAGTCTTGCACCTCCTGCGGTTGCAGGGGAAGGTGCCGGGAGTGGAGGTTGGGTTGGTGGGGGGTGTGGATCTGACGAGGGAGTCACGGAGGGAGTGGTCTTTACGGAATGCTGATAGGGGAGGTGTGGGAAATATATCCTTGGTGGTGGGGTCCGTTTGGAGGTAGCGGAAATGACGGCGGATGATGCACTGTACATGGAGTTTGGTGGGGTGGTAGGTGAGGACCAGTGGTGTTCTGTCCTGGTGGCGGTTGGAGGGGCGGGGCTCAAGGGCAGAGGAGCGGGAAGTGGAAGAGATGCGGTGGAAGGCATCGTCGACCACGTCGGGGGGGAAATTGCGGTCCTTGAAGAAGGAGGCCATTTGGGTTGTGCGTTTTTGGAACTGGTCCAATTGTGTAATCACTGCCAAGTGAATGGTGGTGGACAATTAAACAACTCACTGGAGGAGGAGGAGGAAGCTCCACAAATATCCCCATACTCAATGATGGAAGAGCCCAGCACATCAGTGCAAAAGATAAGGTTGAAGCTTTCACAGCAGTCTTCAGTCAGAAGTGCCAAGTGGATGATCAACCTCAGTGCCCTCCAGTGATCCCTAACATCCAGGTATCAGTCTTCAGCCAATTCGATTCACTCCGCGTGATGTCAAGGAACGGCTGGAAGCTACGGGCCCTGACAACATTCTGGCAGAGTACTTAAGACTTGTGTTCCCAAACCTGTCCTTCCCCTAGCCAAGCTGTTCCCAGTACAGTTACAATACTGGTATCTACCCAGCAATGTGGAAAATTGCCCAAGCACGTCCTGTATTTAAAAAGCAGGACAAATCCAACATGGCCAATTACCACACCATCAGTCTACTCTCCATCATCAGTAAAGTGATGGAAGGCTTCATCAACAGTGCTATCAAGCAGCACCTGCTCAGCAATAACCTGCTCAGCGACGCCCAGCTTGGGTTCCTCCAGGGCCACTCAGCTCTGGACCTCATTACACCCTTGGTTCAAACGTGGACAAAAGAGTTGAATTCCAGAGGTGAGGTGAGTGCAACAGTCCTTGACAACGTTTCGTCCCCTGTCTAGGTGACATCCTCAGTGCTTGGGAGCCTCCTGCATTCGATCGATTGCGGTATCAAGAAACTCTAGTTGATAAAATGTGGAGCTGGAAAAGCACAGCAGGTCTAGCAGAGAAGCAGGAGAGTCAATGTTTTGGGCAGGATCCTTCAGCAGGACTGGGGAGTGGAAAGGAGCTGAAAAATAAGTAGAGGGAGGGGTTTGGGACTGGAGGTAAGGTGGATGAGATTGTGACAGGTGAATGCAGGTAGGAGGTGATTGTGATTGGTCAGTGGGAAGGGTGGAGCAGACAGGTGGAAGATGGACAGGTTAGTCAGGTTAAGGGAACGGGGCGGAGAGGGAGGGCTGGACCTGGGATGAGGTGGGGGTGGGGACATTTGGAAGTGGGTGAATTCTATGTTGAGGCCATAATGTTATAAGCTCCTGAGGTGGAAGAGGAGGGTTCTTTTTAGATTAGATTCCCTACGTTGTTGTGGTTCTGTTCGCCGAGCTGGAAATTTTTGTTGCAAACGTTTCGTCCCCTGTCTAGGTGACATCCTCAGTGCTTGGGAGCCTCCTGTGAAGCGCTTCTGTGGTGTTTCCTCTGGCATTTATAGTGGCCTGTCCCTGCCGCTTCCGGTTGTCAGTTTCACCTGTCCGCTGTTGTGGCCGGTATATTGGGTCCAGGTCGATGTGTTTGTTGATGGAGTTTGTGGATGAGTGCCATGCTTCTAGGAATTCCCTGGCTATTCTTTGTTTGGCTTGCCCTATAGTGGTAGTGTTGTCCCAGTCGAATTCATGTTGCTTGTCGTCTGTGTGTGTGGCTACTAAGGATAGCTGGTCGTGGCGTTTTGTGGCTAGTTGATGTTCATGGATGCGGATCGTTAGCTGTCTTCCTGTTTGTCCTATATAGTGTTTTGTGCAGTCCTTGCATGGGATTTTGTACACTACATTAGTTTTGCTACACTACATTGTAAACTAATGTAGTGTACAAAATCCCATGCAAGGACTGCACAAAACACTATATAGGACAAACAGGAAGACAGCTAACGATCCGCATCCATGAACATCAACTAGCCACGAAACGCCACGACCAGCTATCCTTAGTAGCCACACACGCAGACGACAAGCAACATGAATTCGACTGGGACAACACTACCATTATAGGGCAAGCCAAACAAAGAATAGCCAGGGAATTCCTAGAAGCATGGCACTCATCCACAAACTCCATCAACAAACACATCGACCTGGACCCAATATACCGGCCACGACAGCGGACAGGTGAAACTGACAACCGGAAGCGGCAGGGACAGGCCACTATAAATGCCGGAGGAAACACCACAGAAGTGCTTCACAGGAGGCTCCCAAGCACTGAGGATGTCACCTAGACAGGGGACAAAACGTTTGCAACAAAAATTTCCAGCTCGGCGAACAGAACCACAACAACGAGCACCCGAGCTACAAATCTTCACCCAAACTTAGATTCCCTAAAGTATGGAAACAGGCCCTTCGGCCCAACAAATCCACACCGACCATCCAAAGAGTAACCCAACCAGACCCATTCCCCTACACTATATTTACCCCTGATTAATGCACCTAACACTATGGGCAATTTAGCATGACCAATTCAGCTGACCTGTACATCTTTGGATTGTGGGAGGAAACTGGAGCACCTGGAGGAAAGCCACGTAGACAGGGGGAGAATGTCTGTGTGGAGTTTGCACAGTCACCCATGATGGGAATCAAACCCAGGTCCCTGGCGTTGTGAAACAGCAGTCCTAACCACTGAGCCACCCTTCTTCCTCCAGTTTGCGTGTAGCCTTACTGTGACGGCGGAGGAGGCCCAGGATGGACATGTCACTGAGAGAGTGGGTGGGAGAGTTGAAATGGCTGGGAACCGGGAGGTGGTGTTCTTTGGAGCGTGCGGATCATAGATGTTCTTTGAACCGGTCCTGGAGCTTGTGCTTGAGTTCTTACAGAACTGGAATCAATGGATATCAGGGGACAAACTCTCCGGTGGTTGAATTCATACCTGACACATGGTAAGATGATTGTGGTTGTTGGAGGTCAGTCACCTCAACTCCAGCTGCTTCAGCTATGACCTTCCCTCCATCAGAAGATCGAAAATGCGGATGTTCGCCGATGATTGCATAATGTTCAGCCCCATTCATGACTTCTCAGATACTGAATCTGTCCATGTTCAAATGCAACAAGATCTGGACAATATCCAGGCTTGGGGTGACAAGTGGCAAGTAACATTTGCACCACACAAATGCCAGACTATGACCATCATGAAGAAGAGACAATTTAACCACCACTCCATGGCATTCAACAGTATCACCATCACTGAAACCATTACTATCAACATTTTTGGATTAGTGGTGCTGGAAGAGCACAGCAGTTCAGGCAGCATCCGAAGAGCACCATTACTGTCAACATCCTGGGGGTAATCAGTGATCAGAAACTCAACTGGACTCACTATGTAAACACAGTGGCTATAAGAGCAGGTCAGAAGCTAGGAATACTGTGGCAAGTAACTCACTTCCTGATTCCTCAAAGCCTGTCCATCATCCACAAGGCACAAATCAGGACTATGATAGAATACTCCCTACTTGCCTGGATAAGTACAGACTGAACAACACTCAAGAAGCCTGACACCATCCAGGACAAAGCAAGCCGCTTGATTGGCACTACATCCACTCCCTCCACTGCTCAGTAGCGGCAGTGTATTAGCTACAAGAGATACACTGTAGAAATTCATCAAAGATCCGCAGACAGCACTTCACAATCCCACGAACGTTTCCATCTAGAAGGATAAGGGCAGCATTCACGTAGGAACACCACGACCTCAAGTTCCCCATTGCTAACCACTGAGCTACTGTACCTTCACTGTCACTGGGTCAAAATCCTGGAATTCCTTCCCTAGTGGCATTGTGGAGAAGAAAGTGAGGACTGCAGATGCTGGAGGTCATAGTCGAAAAGTGTGGCGCTGGAAAAGCACAGTAGGTCAAGCAGCATCCAAGGAGCAGGAGAGTCAACGTTTTAGGCATAAGCCCTTCATCAGAAATAGCATTGTGGGTCAACCCACAATAGATGGACTGCAGCGGTTCAAGAAGGCAGCACCCAGGCTCCTACCTTACCTCTGTAACCCCACACCTACCATGATGAATCGACCTAACCTACAGGTCCCTGGACTCTATGGACAATCCACCTAACCTGCACATCTTTGGACTGTGGCAGGAAAACCATGCAGACACAGGAAGAAAGTGCAAACTCCACAACAGTCAGTCACCTAAGGTTGGAATTGAACTGGCCCCTGGCACTGTGAGGCAGCAGTGCTAACCACTGAGTCACCAAGCTACTGTACCCAGCTGCAGCTACTGGTGAATCACATTTCAGAACTAGAGCTCTGGGTGCATTTACTGAGGAGCACCTGCAATATTGAACATGTTGTGGATTGCACAGTGGGATGATGACACTGCAGGTGAAGACAGGACAGGGAAATGGCATGGGTGACCACCAAGCAGAGTAGAGGAAGACAGGTAGTGCAGCAGTCCTTGGTGGCTGTTTTTGATACTACTGGGTGGGATGACTGTGTAGGGAAAAGCAATGGCAGCCAACTTCATGGCATTATGAGTAAATCTGCTGCACAAAAAAGAAGGAAGAAGCATAGCAGGCTTTAGTGATTAGAAATTCTACTGTAAATCAGACAGACATTCCTGTGATAGCAAGACAGACTCCAGGATGGTATCTCTTTTCTCTGGTGACAGCGTTAGTGTTGTAACTGAACCATTGCAGGATATTCTAAAGGGTGAGAAAAACAGACAGAGATTGTGATACATATTGGTACTAGTGATATAGATTGAGAAAGAGTCCTACAATTTAGAATTTAGGAAGCGAGGAAATAGTTAAGAACAAGAGCCAAAAGTCATAATCTCTGAATTACATCCAGTGCAGATGCTAGTGAGTATTGAAATATGTGGTTAGTCCAGATGAATATGTGGCTGGAAAGGTAGTGCAGGAGGAAGGGTTTTACATTTCTTGAACAATGGGATCATTTTTGGGGCTGGTGGTAGCTATATAAGGTTGCATCTAAACTGGAAAAGGAACAGCATCCTTGTAGAGAGGTCTGTTGCTGCTGTTGGGAAGTGATTAAACTAATTTGGCAGGTGAGTGAGATCCAGATAGGAGTATCAGCATTGGGGAAGGTGACTGTGTAGGGGAAAGCAAATGGCAGCCAAGTTCACGGCACTATGGGTGGATCTATGGCACAAGAGGGGAGGAAGATTAGAAGAGACAGGCAAGGGGGTCAAGCAAACACAAAGGCTATAGGTCAACCAAGGTATAAGGGATTTTAGCCAAGTTGGATGGTGCATGTTTTAATGCAAGGAGTCCACAAAAAAGGCAGGTGAGTTGAAGACAAAAATTAAAATATTGTATGATGTAACTGCTGTCATTGAGATATGATCAAGAGGGGTCTGAGATTGGCAGCTCAATATTACAGGCGAGAAGGAGGAAAGACAGCAGTGGGTGTTACTATTCGAGAGAAAGTGACTGGTCAGGATGAACGCCCCAGCCATGCACTCAGATCCCGAGTGGACCAGCTGGCAGGAGTAGTTCCTGATATCTTTAACTTCTTACTACGGGCAGCACAGTGGCTCAGAGCTTAGCATTGTTGCCTCAGTGCCAGGGACCTTGCCTCAATTCCAGGCTTGGGTGACTGTCTATTTGGATTTTGCACATTCTGGTGAATGTGTGTTTTTCCTCCAGGTGCTCCAGCTTCCTCCTCACAGTCCAAAGATGTGCAGATTGGGTGAATTGGTACTGGGAGATGTGAGTTCCAGGGACAGCCTACTAAATTGCCTTGATCCTTTGCAATTTGCAAAAGGTTTGTGGCAGATGCTATCTCCCTGACTCTACATTTATCCCTGAAACATCTGGAGAACAAGGATACCTTGATCAGGCTCCTATTAATTCACTAAAGCTCTGCCTTCATCACCATAATCCCAAACAATTTCTCAGCCATACTAGGGAAATTTAAACAATCCTTAGATAAGCACATGGATGATTTTGGGGTAGTGTAGGGGGAACGAGCTGAGAATAGTTCACAGGTCAGTGCAACATCGAGGGCCGAAGGGCCTGTTCTGCGCTGTATTGTTCTATGTTCTAAACTCATCTCCAAACTCTGAGACCTAGTTCTTTGCTCCCTCCTGTGATTGGGTCCTCGACTTCCTGACCCATATACCGCAATCAGTAAGAATAGGCAACACCACCACCTTCACGATAATCTTCAACACTCGTGCCCTGCAAGACTGTGTACTCAGCCCCAGACTATACTCCTTATTCACTCACGACCGTGGTTGAATTCCAATTCAACTCCATTTACAAATTTGTTTGTAGGTCAGATCTTAAATGATGACAAAGATTGAGTGCTTAATGGCATGGTGTGAAGACAACAATCTCTCTATCAATGTTAGCACAATGAAGGAGCTGGTCATTGATTTCAGGAAGCGGTGTAAAGGGCACAACCTTGTCTGCAAAATTAGTGCTAAGGTGGAGATGGTCAACAATATCAAGTTCCTGGGAATAATGATCACCAACAATCTGTCCTGATCCACACACATCGACACGATGGTCAAGAAAGCAGAACACCTCTGCTTCTTCAGTAGGCTAAGGAAATTTGCATGTCAACAAAAACTCTTACCAATTTTGATGAATGCACCATAGAAAGCAACCTAGATGGATGCATCACTGCAGTTCAAGACTGCAAGAAACTACAAAAAGTCACAAACACAGCCTAATCCATCATGCAAACCATGCTTCCTTTCACTGACTCCATCTATATTTTCTGCTGCCTCATGAAAGCAACCAACATAAATCAAAGACCCTTCCCATCCCAATTATACTCTCTCCCATCCTCTTCGGTCAGGCAGAAGATATAAAAATTTGAATACACATACAAAAGAAGAACACCTTCTTCCCTGCTATTGTCAGACTTTTGAAAGGAGCTCTCAAATGTTAATGTTGATCTCTCTCCGCACATTCTCTGTAGGGGCAACACTATATTCTGCACTATTTTCTGCTACTCTGATGCACTTTGTATGGTATGACCTGCCTGTATTACACGCAAAACAATACTTTTGACTGTATCTCAGTACATGTGATAACAATAGATCAAATATTGATCTAATGATCAGAAGATGAATTATGGAAGTAAGAAAGGATGATATTTTAGAAGGCTCCTCAAATAAAGTCATATGGGCAGAATTTAAATACCAAAAAAGAGCAATAACATTGTTGGGAGTGCACTATACAGAGCAGCCTTGATTATCTGACCGCCCCGGGCGGGGGGTATTTTGTTTAGATAATTTAATGTTCAGATAATTAAATGCCGGATAACACAGTTTAGTCAAGCATCGGGACCTTGCGATCTTGTCCAGATAATCTGAAATTTGGATAATCAAATGCCAGATAATGGAGGTTCCACTGTAAACCCTAATGGTTACAGAGAAACAGAATAACAGATATGTAAGAAGATTTCAGAGAAATGTAAAAGTAATAAGATTGTGATAATAGGGATTTCAACTTCTTCAATATGAATTGGGGTAGTCATAGAGTGAAAAGGTAAAAGTAGTTGAACCCTTAAAATGCATCCACAAAAGCTTTTTAAGCCAGTATGCAGAAGGCCCTAGAAAAGAGCATAGTCCTGGATTTAATTTGAAGTAATGAAGTCACAAAATTAAGTGAAGTATCAGAGGGGTAGAATTTTATAGTCAGCATTATAACTCTATTATTTTCAAGACTGTTATGGAAAAGATCCTGGAATGGCCTGGAATCAAAGTTAAATCTGGGCATTGGTGGGCAGGGGTTTGGGATGTCTGATTTTAATAAGATCATGTATGATTCGGCCAGAGTTGATTGGGAGCAAATAAGACCATAAGACAGAAGAGTGGAAGTAAGGCCATTCATTCTATCAAGTCCACTCTTCCATTCAATCAAGGCTGATTGGAACTTCAGTGCCACTTACCTGCAATGTCCCTGGACTAGTACTCCCAGATCCCTTTGTATTTTGGCTTTATGAATTTTCTCACCATTTAAAAAAAATAGTCCATGCCTGTATTCTTTTTACCAAAGTGAAAGACCTCGCACTTGCTCACATTGAATTTCATCAGCCATTCCTTAGACACTCTCCTAAACCTTTCTGCAGCTTCCCCACTTCCTCAGAACTACCAGCCTGCCTAACATTGTATCATCAGCAAACTTCGCCAGAATGCCCCCAGTCCCTTCATCCAGATCATTAATATATAGAGTGAACAGCTTCGGCCCCAACACTGAACCTTGCAGGACACCACTTGTCACTAGCTGCCATTCTGAAAAAGAACCTTTTGTTCCCAACTCTCTGCCTTCTGACAGACAGTCAATCCATGCCAGTGGCTCACCTTGAAGACCAGCAGCCTCCCGTGAGGCACCTTATCAAAGGCGTTTTAGAAGTCTAGGTAGCTAACATCCGCTGGGTTTCTCTGGGCTAACCTACTTGATACCTCTTTAAAGAATTCTGACAGGTTTGTCAGGCACGACCTCCCCTTACTAAATTCTAGAATTTTACCTACAATTGAGGTTAGACTAATCGGCCTATAGCTTTCCATCTTTTGCCTGGATCTTTTCTTGAACAAGGGGGTTACAACAGCGATTTTACAATCATCTGGAACTTTCCCTGACTCCAGTGATTTTTGAAAGATTACAACCAATGCCTCAGCTATTTCTTCAGCCACGTCCCTCAGAACTCTAGGATGTAGTCTGTTAGGGCCAGGAGATTTATCAACTTTTAGACTTTTCAGATTTTCTAGCACTTTCTCTTTTGTTATGGCTACCATACTCAACTTTGTCCCTTGACTTTCCTTAATTGTTGGGATATTACTCATGTCTTCCACTGAGAAGACTGACACAAAGTATTTATTCAGTTCTTCTGCTATTTCCTTATCTCCCATCACTAGCCTTCCCGCATCAATTTGGAGCGACCCCAATTTCTACTTTTTCCTCATTTGTTTCTTATGTATTGAAAGAAACTTTTACTATCATTTCTAATATTATTGGCTAGCTTACTTTCATATTTGATCCTCTCCTTCCTTATTTCTCTCTGTTATCCTCTGCTTGTTTTTGTAATCTTCCCAATCTTCTGAATTCTCAGTGCTCTTGGCAACTTTATATGCTCTCTCTTTTTCTATGATACATTTTCTGACTTCCTTTGTCAGCTATGGCTGTCTAATCCACCACCCTCCCACCCCAGATAATCTTTCTTTTCTTTGGGGTGAACCTCTATACAGTGTCCTCCATTATACCCAGAAACCCTTGCCATTGTTGCTCTACTGTCTTTCCTATTAGGCTCTGCTTCCAGTCGATTTTCGTCAATTCCTTTCTCATGCCCTTGTAATGGCCTTTATTTAACTGTAACACCATTACATCCAATTTTGCCTTCACTCTTTCAAACTGCAGGCTGAAATCTACTATATTATGATTGCTGCCTCCTAAATGTTCCCTTAAGTTAAAATCTTTTATCAAGTCTGGCTCATCACAAGCTGTTCTAGAATAGCCTGCTCCCTTGTGGGCTCCATCACAAGCTGTTCCAAAAAGCCATCCTGTAAGCATTCCATGAATTCCCTTTTTTTGGATCCACTGGCAACATTACTTGCCCAGTTCATTTGCATATTGAAGTCCCCCATGATCACAGTGACCTTGCCCTTCTGACATCTTGCACCTGGTACATCTTGCGTCCTGGTCCTGGCCACTGCTAGGAGGTCTGTACATAACTCCACATCATCTGACCCTATGTCATTCAGTGCCATAGATTTAGTCTCATTCTTAACTAACAAGGCAACCCCAGCCCCTCTGCCCACTTTCCTGTCTTTTCAATAAATTGTAAATCCTTAGATGTTTAACTGCCAGTCCTGAACCCCCTGCAACCATGTCTCTGTGATGCCTACCACATCATAATCATTCACAATGATTTGTGCTGTTAATTCATCTACTTTGTTACGAATACTACAAGCATTCAGGTAAAGCACCTTAATGCTAATTTTCTCATCACCTCTAGTAGTATGTCCTAAGTTATCCTTCCTTTTAGATTCATAACTTAAAGCAGTATTTAACAAGTGCTGGAAAATGGGATTAGAATTGTTCATGGTTGTTTTTGACTGATGCAGACTTGATAGGCCAAAGGGCCTTTTTCTGTGCTTTAAACCTCTCTGACCCCATGATTCTTAGTCTACAAAAAGCATGTTCTAAATTTTGAGCAGTGTTTGAAAAGTGTGTGATTTTAAATAAACCTGTTGGACTATAATCTGATGTTATTTGACTTCTAATCTGTCCATCCCAGTCCAACACTGGCATCGCCACATCACATACTACAATCAACAAAAAGAAAATCTATAGATGCTGAAAATGTGAAACAAAAACAGAAATTGTTGAAGAAACTCAGCAGTCTGGCCAAATCTGTGGAAAGAAAGCACAGTCAATGTTTTGGGTTCAGGTACCCTTCTTCAGAAGTGATTATAGTTGGAAAAGGTGGCATGCATACTGAAGAAATGGAGCCCAGGGAGAGAGAATAGCAGTCGGACAGACAAAGGAATGGATAATAGTGAACCAGAGAGAAAGAAAAGTTTATAATAGGGACCTTTAATGGATGAACATGGTATGGCTGTGATGAAAGCAGCCCATGTCAATAACAAGGCCAGGAGTAAATGACATGGAAAGTGGTGTTCAGATCTCAAAATTATTGAACTTGATATTGAGTCCAGAAGTTTGCAGGATCTCCAAGCAGAAAATGAGATGCTGCTCTTCCAGCTTGTACTGAGTCCTGCTGGAGCAGGACTCCACACAGTCAGGTCTGTGACAGGAATGTTGGCCAGGGATCACAGTGCTATGTTGAAGTGCACTACTGGGATTCTACAATTATTACCAGTGTCCTTGCAACGGAAAGATCATTTACCTGGTTCTTCAGCAGGCTTTACACTTTCATTAATTACCATGCTTTCAGAGATTGCTACAAATATTTCCACCAGTTTGTCCACAGTCTTTTCAAGTAATTTGCTTTTTGGGGTCAAAACTTCTGCCCATTCTTCACAGCAAGTCTGTCGAACACATAAGCATACCAAAGGTGAATATACTACAATAAAATGACAATACTTCATATATTAGTAGCACATTTTTTTAAAAACAAATGCAATGAAACCAGAAGTTGCCAGATGTTAATGAAAGATAATTCTTTTTCAGTTGAATTTAATAGGTCCCACGAGAGTCAAAGAAAAACAATGAGTAGCAAGCCCATCTTTTTGTGTGTAATATGGAGCATTTCTTATGCCAGCTTTACTGCAGATCTCCTGACAACTCATTTTCAGATACATCAATGACTGTATCATTGCTACCTTCTGGTCTCATCCCAGAGACGGAAAAATGAATCAAACTTGCTTCAAATTTTTAATCTTCACCGGTTTCTTTTTTCTAATCTTTGACTTCTATCCCTATTTATAGGTTTAGATTAGATTACATTACAGTGTGGAAACAGGCCCTTCGGCCCAACAAGTCCACATCGACCCGCCGAAGCGCAACCCACCCATACCCCTACGTTTACCCCTTACCTAACACTACAGGCAATTTAGCATGGCCAATTCACCTGACCTGCACATCTTTGGACTGTGTTAGGAAACCGGAGCACCCGGAGGAAACTCACGCAGACACAGGGAGAACATGCAAACTCCACACAGTCAGTCGCCTAAGGAGGGAATTGAACCCAGATCTCTGGTGCTGTGAGGCATCAGTGCTAACCACTGTGCCACCGTGCCGCCCAAAGCTGACTTCTAACTTCATTACATATCCACTAATGCCCATAGCTATCTCAACTACACTTTCTCAAATTCTGCTTTCTATAAGCACTTTATTCCATGCTTCTCATTTCTCCATTTCTATTCCATTATTTTGGTGATGAGATCTTCCGTTGAACAAGCTAGAAATGATTCAGTATGAATAGCAGGCGAGGTGGTGGTGTAGTGGTATTGTTCCTATGGTAGTAATCCTCGAATATAAGTAATGGGTTGGGGAACGAAATGCAGAAACCACCATAGTAGATGATGAATTCTGAATTTAAAAATCTGATGATGTAACCATTCTTGTAAAATTTCATCTAATTTGCTATTGTTCTTTAGGGAAGGAAAACTATTATCATATAACCTCAGATCCAAAGACAGAAGTGGTCTCACAAGCTATTTAAGTGTACCAAATCACTCAAAAAGAGGAATGAAATCAGACAAATCATTTGTATCGAACCTGCAAAGTCCTCCTTCACAACATTTTGGGCCAATGTCAGATTTTGAAGAGCTGGTTCACAGATGGTGGAATTTGAATTCAACAAAAATCTGGAATTAAGATTCTAATGATGACCCATTGTTGATTGTTGGAAAAACCCATCAGGTTCACTAATGTCCTTCAGGTTAAGCAACTCCCTAACATGGTTGAAACAACTTCATAGAGGCAGGTATCTCATTACCGAGTCACCTTTTATTTACACACACTAGTACATTACAATTGTCTGGCTTCCTCAGAGCTGGCTCTGAGAGTGAACACTCTTTTTCGTTATTTTATTAAACAATACAGTTTACAAACAATTAACATTAACAGCTATATACAGAGAAACAGCAATTTACAAGGGAGAGGAGTGGCAAAGCCAGGCTCCAAACCCTACCGTTCAACCGTTTCCAGGGAAACCTCAAATCACACTCTCAGTCATCACAAAACAGTAACAGTAACAAATACATACAAGACAGTCCAATTAGATAAGAAACAGTACATAGAATACAAACCCCCTCCCAGCAGGGCTAAAGTGAGGACTGCAGATGCTGGAGATCAGAGTCTAGAGTGGTGCTGGAAAAACACAGCAGGTCAGGCATCACAAAAGAAGCAGTAACAAATACATACAAGACATTCCAAATAGATAAGAAACAGTGCATAGAGTACAGGTCCCCCCCAGCAAGCCTCCAGTCCCTCCCACCTCCGGCATTCTAAGCCAGCCCGCCCCTACACCCTTTCCAGCTCTCGGTCTGATCATATCCCTTCCAGCTGTCGGTCCGCCCTGACACACCTTCCAGCCAACTCTAGGGCAGCCCGTCCTGTTTCCCTAACCCCATCCCCCCCCACCCCAAGATGACAGCAATCAGGATGGCCTACCCACATTCTGGCATCTCAAACCGCCCTTCACAAGCTCCGGCCACCTCACTGACAGCCTGGGCCAGTACCTGCCGGGAGTGACAGCGCTGAGGATGGCCTACCTGCCGTCCGCCTCTCGGTCTGCCCTTACGTACCATCTGGTTCTCACACCGACGCGCCATCCGGCCTGTGGACTGCCCTGACACATCTTCTGGCCACCTCTAGGACAGCCCGTCCCCTTCCCTAGGACAATGGAACGCAGAGCAGTCCACAAGCCTTCTGTATATCGGCCTGCCCCAAGGCATATTCTGGCTCTCAGCTGCTCTAACACCTTCTGACCACCTCCAGGACACCCATCCTGATTATCCCTTTTTGGAATGACTGCGCTCAGAATGGCCTACCCACCTTCCACCTCTAAGGGCAACTGGCATTGGGGTGGACTACCCATCCTCCGGCTATTGGGGTGTCAGCTTTTGAGACAATCTAATGAGCCTCCCCATCTCACAGTAATGCCTTCCAGACCCAAGGGACACACAAGACAGTGCAGGTAATAAATCCAACAAGCAACAACTCAGAGTCAATTATCCACAAACAGAGTCCTTTCTAGTACAGAGTTCATTACCATAAACAGTTCTCTTCAAAATGTAGAGTCAATTCCCAGGAACAGAATCCACTCCAGTATACAAAATGCATTGTCAGAAATAGAGTCCACTCCAAACTGCAGAGTCCATTGCCCAAAGGAGAGTTCACAACCGAGGGCAGAGTTGACTCCTGAACACAGCAAATGCACCCCTGACAGCACACAAATGTGCAATCTCCATAGAGTCCTAGCCCATCAATAGAGAACCAGGTACACTCTCAGGAACACAGTACATTTTAAAGGTGTAGTTAACTCAAGGGTTATGGTCCATTCCCAAAGGTAGAGTCCACACCAGGATGCAGCAATTGCTCACCTCCCAACACGCACACACATACACGTTCAGCCTTTCCAGAGGCTAGTCACCAACAAAGGACCACGCTTACCCAAACAGGAATAGTTCATCTGGAAAGATATATTTTCTCACAAGGGCTCAGTCCAAACACCAAACAAAAAGTGAAAACACATTCAACAAAACAGAAAACCAGAATGCAAGGGCTAAGCCCTGGCACAAAATCAACATAGTCCTTTTCTCTAAGTAAAAGAAAAAAGAATAACAAACAGGCTGTACCCAGCCAATGAAACGAAATAGTTCGCTAATGAGGGCTGAATTACACCTGAAACTCATTGACTGGGTAGATCAGGCAGTCCTCAATAAAAAAGGAATACTCTATTTTGATTTAGTCCCTACCCTCCCCTTCACTGTTTGATCACACAGCATTGCCCTTTGATGTGAAGGGCACTGCTTGTCACTGGCCACTCGGGTGTTTCCTTTCTTCCTGGTGGTGGAAGTCGAATAAAGATTCATATGCCTTGTGTCTCTCACTGTGTCTCACACCTGCACACACACACCACGGGTGCTGGGGAAAAAATAAGCACTACCGCAGTTAGGCGGTAGTGTGGGGGTTAAATTAAAAAAAAATAAACAGAAGAGTGAGTTTCCTTTGTTCCTGGTGGTAGAATATGATTAAAAAAAAACCAGAAGAGTACCAAAATTTAAAAAAACAAATAAAAAAAAGGAATACTCTATTTTGATTTAGTCCCTACCCTCCCCTTCACTGTTTGATCACACAGCATTGCCCTTTGATGTGAAGGGCACTCTAGTCACTGGCCACTGGGTGTTTTCCTACCTTCCTGGTGGTGGAAATTGAATAAAGATTCATACACCTTGTGTCTCTCACTATGAGTCACACCTGCACACACGCACCATGGGTGCTGGGGAAAAAATAAACACTACCGCAGTTAGGCGGTAGTGTGGGGGTTAAAAAATAAAAAAATAAAAATAAAAAAGGAATACCATTTAACAAACTGGCTATATAATTTAGCCAGTTCAGGAATCAGTTCCCACTCATCCCACCTCCCCCCCCCAAAAAAAGCAGAAACCACCAACAGCAGCAGTAACACTCTGACTGTGGCCCAGCCAGCATAGAGTCAGTTATAGAGTCATAAAGATGTACAGCACCGAAACAGGCCCTTCAATCCAGCTTATCCATGCCGACCAGGTATCCCAACCCAATCTAGTTCCACCTGCCAGCACCTGACCCATATCCCTCCAAACCCTTCCTATTAATATACCTATCCAAATGCCTCTTAAATGTTGCAATTGTACCAGTTTCCGCGACTTCTTCTGACAGCTCATTCCATACACGTACCATCCTCTGCATGAAAATGTCGCTCCTTAGGTCTCTTTTATATCTTTCCCCCCTTATCCTAAACCTATGCCCTCTACTTCTGGACTCCTCCACTCCAGGGAAAAGACTATCCTATCCAGGCCCCTCATGATTTTGTAAACCTCTATCCAGTCATCCCTCAGCCTCTGACGCTTCAGGGAAAACAGCCCCAGCCTATTCAATCTCTCCCTATAGTTCAAATTCTCCAACCCTTGTATATCTTTTCTGAACCCTTTCAAATTTCACAACATCCTTCCGATAGGAAGGAGACAGAATTGGATGCAATATTCAAAAGTGGCCTAACCAATGTCCTGTACAGCCTCAACATGACCTGCCAACTCCTGTACTCAATACTCTGACCAATAAAGGAAAGCATACCAAACGCCATCTTCACTATCCTATCTATCTGTGACTCTACTTCTAAGGAGCTATGAATCTGCACTCCAAGGTCTCTTTGTTCAGCAACACTCTCCAGGACCTTACCACTGAGTGTATAAGTCCTGCTGTGATTTGCCTTTCCAAAATGCTACAACTTGCATGTATCTAAATTAAACTCCATCTGCCATTCCTCAGCCCATTGGCCCACCTGATCAAGATCCTGTTGTACTCTGAGGTAACCTTCTTCGTTGTGCATTGCACCTCAAATTTTGGTGTCATCTGCAAACTTACTAACTATACCTTCTATGTTCACATCCAAATCATTTATATAAATGACAAAAAGCAGTGGACCCAGCACCAGTCCTTTTGGCAAACCATTGGTCACAGGCCTCTAGCCTGAAAAGCAGCACTCCACGATCACCCTGTCTTTTACCTTCAAGCCAGTTCTGTATCCAAATGGCTAGTTCTCCTTGTATTCCATGAGATCTAATCTTGCTAACTAGTCTCCCATGAGGATCCTTTACTTGTCGAATGCCTTACTGAATTCCATGTAGATCACGTCCACTGCTCTGCTCTCAACAATCCTCTTTGTTACTTCTTTAAAAAACTCAATCAAGTTTGTGATTTCCCACACTCAAAACCATGTTGACTATCCTTAATCAGTCCTTGTCTTTTCAAATGCATGTAAATCCTGTCCCTTAGGAGTCCCTCCAACAACTTGCCCACCACTGACGTCGGGCTCGCCAGTCTATAGTTCCCTGGCTTATCCTTACAACCTTCGGTCAGTCGAACAAAGATGCCAACTTCCATCTGAATACTCTGTAAGCCATTCTCCACTTTTTGCATTTTCTAATAGGCCTGTTTGGGAAAGATGTTGGGTTTCAGCTGATAGGTGCTCTTGTATGGTTACATCATTAATCCTTCATACCAAACAGTCTCTCAGCATCTTATTAAAGGTTAAACCATTGTCTCATGCCTCTGCCAGTCGTCTTAACCTCATCAAAAATCCCTGCACAATTCCCTTGGTTCTTGAACTGCTGAGTAGAACTATTAGTGTCTCAGAATCAGAGCAGGTTTGCGGTTTTCATATTCCTTAACTAGACCCATCAGCTCTTAAAGGTTTTCGTATCTGGTGCCTCAGGGAAAGGTAGGCTCCTAATAACCAAAAAAGCTGCAGGTCCACAAGCTATGCTATTGAAATAACTCCTTAGAAGCTGGTACCCCATCACCAAGTCACCCTTTATTTACATGTGCATAGTGCTTGACATTGATCTGGCTTCATCAGAATCAGCTATCAGGGTGATCAGATCCTCTGATACTCCTGTTTATTTTTTCTTTTTTTTAGCAGTACTTGACACTGGTCCAACTCCCTCAGAGCCAGTTCTCAGACTGAATCGAACCTCTGACACTTTTGTTTGCTTATTTTTCCCCAGCACCCATGTTGTGTGTGTGCAGGTGTGTGACACAGTGAAAGACAAAAGATGTACAAATCTTTAATACTCCTGTTTATTTTTTTTTTATTTAATTAAACAAATTACAAAACAGTTTACCAAAAATAGTTAACATTTAACAGCAATTTTACAAGGGAGATGAGCAGCAAAGCTAGGCCCCAAACCCTACCGTTCAACCAGTTTACCCACAGAGATGAGGACAGACCTCAAATCCCAGTTCCACATATGAGAAGACAGCGACAATGACATTTGTACATAAAAAGACTAATCCAGTTACATTAAAAAAGTGCATACAATACAGACCCAGCAAGTCCCCATCCCTCCCACCTTCCGACCACTCTAAGGCAGCCAGCCCCAACCCATCTTCCGGCTCTCGGTCCACCTCATGCTCCCTCCAGTTCTCGGTCCACCCTGACCCATCTTTCGACTACCTCTAGGACAGCCCGCCCTGGTACCCACTCGGGGTGACAGCGGTCAGGACGGCCTACCCACCTCCCGGCTTTATTAACCACCCTCAGCACCTTTCGACCACCTCTGGGGCAGCCCGCCCCGGTACCTGCCCGGGGTGACAGCGCTGAGGACGGCTACCCGCCTTCTGGCTCTCAGTCTGCCCCCACGTACCATTGGGCTCTCACCCACCCTGATGCACCATCCGGCCAGTGGGCTATCCTGGCACACCTTCCAGCCACCTCTAGGACAGCCCGTCCCCTTCCCTGGGACGACAGCATGCAGGGTAGCCCACAAGCCTTCCGGATCTCAGCCTGCCCTTACGTGCCTTCTGGCTCTCGGCTGCTCTGACACACCTTTCGACCACCTCTAGGACAGCCCGTCCTGATTACCCGTTCTCAGGACGACAGTGTTCAGAATGGCCTACCCACCATCCGGCTCTCAGGGTGACTGGCAAATACTCCTGTTTATTTTATTTTTTTCCCTGTTTATTTTTTTTTATTTTATTAAACAAATTACAAAAACAGTTTACAACAAACAGTTAAATTTACAGCTGCATACAAGAGACAGCAATTTTACAAGGGAGAGGAGCAGCAAAGCCAGGTCCCAAACCCTACCGTTCAAACAGTTTATAGGGACATGAGGACAAACCTCAAATCCCAGTTTCACATATAAAAATATAAAGAGACATCAACAATGACACTTGTACATTAGACAATACTGTTACATACAAAAGTGCAGACAATACAGACCCAGCAAGCCCCCATCCCTCCCACCTTCCGACCACTCTAAGGCAGCCCGTCCCCCACCTTCCAGTTCTCGTCCACCCCATGCCCCTTCCAGTTCTCGGTCCGCCCTGACACACCTTTCGACCACCTCTAGGACAGCCCGCCCCAGTACCCGCCCGGGCTGACAGCGGTTAGGACGGCCTACCCACCTTCCGGCTTCACTAACCACCCTCAGCACCTTTCGACCACCTCTGGGGCAGCCCGCCCCGTTACCTGCCCAGGGTGACAGCGCTGAGGACGGCTACCCGCCTTCTGGCTCTCGGTCTGCCCCTACGTACCATTGGGCTCTCACCCACCCCGATGTGCCATCCGGCCAGTGGGCTATCCTGGCACACCTTCCGGTCACCTCTAGGACAGCCCGTCCCCTTCCCTGGGACGACAGCGTGCAGGGTAGCCCACAAGCCTTCCGGATCTCAGCCCGCCCCTGCGTGCCTTCTGGCTCTCGGCTGCTCTGACACACCTTTCGACCACCTCTAGGACAGCCCGTCTTGATTACCCCTTCTCAGGACGACAGTGTTCAGAATGGCCTACCCACCATCCGGCTCTCAGGGTGACTGGCAAATACTCCTGTTTATATCTGTCAGCAAGAGCTCCCTGGTTGGGCAAAGTTACCAGCCTAATGAGGGAACTCATGTTCTATGAAATTCAACCGGCAAACCTCATTACAATCACTACAATAGTCATACTTATTGAATTGTGCCTTATATGTTCCATCATCATCCCTGGTGTTACCTTGTCCCACAAACAGGACAGTTCCAGCAGAGATGACAGCACAATGATATAACATTGGGAGGGTGCTACCCTGGGAATTCTCAACATTGACTTCAGATTCCATGAAAGTCATAGAATTACTCAAACATGGGCAGGAAACTTGTATACTATGTACTACTGTCTCCCAGCATATGAACCACGTTGAACAACATTTGGAGGAAACGCTAAGGATGGCAATGGCACAGAATGTACTCTAGATGGCTGAACTTCAATGACCATTGCTGTTACCAGATAAAGACCAACAGCCAAATCAAATCAGTTTCCCTGTTCCTGTATTTGTACTGCTGTAAAATTACGACAATCAATGACCTGTTGTGCTTTTCCAGCATCACACTCTCAACTCTGATCTCCAGCATCTGCAGTCCTCACTTTCTCCCGATTGTCATGAGTCAATGTCCAAACATCTGTCATCTGTTTGAACATAACACATCTCCAGAAGTGAAATAAATATCAATTTGTTTGCTCTCCTTTTGTCGAAAATAAGCTGCTGTTCAAAGTCCAAAGGTCATTTCTGGCTTTCAGCTCACAGTTCACACATCCAAACCAAAAATGATAAAAAATAAAAATAAAATAATGAAGGTCTCAACTTCACCAAAAGTGGCTTTGCAGTACCACTATCAACTGAGCTGTATGAGACCTAATGGACACAGCTTTTAGACTGGGTCTATGGTGGGTGGTGAAGATCCAACAAGATGGAAAAACATCTTTGAAAACAATCTCACTAATCTATTTAATGCAAATACATCTCCTCATGACAACACTGATACGAATGACCATCACATAGTTGTCATGGAAATAAAGTGCTGTCTTCACATTGAAAATATCCTTCATGTGCTATGAGACATTACCACAGTGCAAAATGGGACAGGTTTCAAATAGATTTAGCAACTCACAACAGGTCATCCTAGAAACAGTATGGGCCATCAGCAGGGAATGGAACTGTACTCAGCCACATTACAATTACCACCAAGGCAGGGTAGCAGCCTTGGCTTAATGAAGGTTGCAGGACAGCATGCCAGGAGCAGCACCAAGCATACCTAAAAATGAGGTAATAACTTGCTGAAGCTACAACATAGGATGAAAAGCATAAACAGTCAGTCATAGAAAAAAAATGATTCCGCAATCAGGGAATCAGTTCTAAACTCTGCAGCACTGTCACATCCAGTCATGAAGAATGGTGGATAATTAGTCATCTCACTGGAGGAGGAGGCTCTGCAAATATCTCCCATGCTCAATAATGAAGGAACCAGCAAACTATGAAATTAACTTGGCAGGGGAGTTGCATACAGAGAGAAAGTTAAGTGGGGGAAGATGAATGTCCAAAATTAAAAGAGATAGCAAGAGAGTAAAGAAGGAATATAAATTATAGGCCAGTTAAGGCACAAGGGATTTTTGCAAGATTAGACGTCATTAATTTCAATGCAAGGAGTGTGACAAACAAGGCAAATGAGTTGAGGGCACAAATTAAAATGTGGGAGTATGTCGCTGTGTCGCTGAGACACAGTTGAAAGAAGGCAGGGTTGGTAGCTCAATATTACAGGATATAGAGTCTTCAAATGACACAGGGAAGGTGGTAAAAGGGGAAAGGGTATCACAACATCAGTCAGAGAATCAATTATAATAGTAAGGAGGAATGATATTTTAGAAGCCTACCTATATCCACTGGCTCTGAAGACTTATGTAAGGTCCACAGATTGAATATCCTCAGGCTGAAGTTCTACAGGGTCATCCGTTCACCTGAAGCTTGTGCCATCAGGTCCTAGTTTCTCTGACAAAATCCACATCCACTCTATTTAATAAATACTTTGTATCAATGCTCACTAATGAAATCAGGGTGAAATTAACACAGATGCAGAGGAGGTCCTGAGAGGTCTGGCAATCTGAAAAGTAAATAAGTCTCCACAGCCAGCTGAAATGTATCCCAGGGCATTCAGTGAAACAAGGGAGGAAATAGCAGCATTGCTGATAATAATTTTCACTCCCTCTCTGACCATACGCGTCAGAGGACAGGAGATCCCTCAAAAAGGGAGCAAGGGACAAAGTGGTTAGGAAGACATATGGAATATTTGCCTTTATTAGTGAAGATACAGAGTTTAAGAGCAGGGAGGTGATGTTGGAATTGTACAAAATGTTGGTTAAGCCAAAGCAACTGCACACTGTGACTAGTTCTGCAATCTACGTTATAGGGGTGGGGAGAATGATTGCATTGGCGAAGATTTAGAAGAGATTTACCAGGATGTTGCCTAGGGCTGGAGAGTTAATGATGAGAGTTTGAATAGACTGGGATTGTTTTCCTTGGAGCAGACTGGCTTGGTCAAGAAATATTAAATCATGAGGGGCACAGACAGAGTAGACAGGAAGAAAAGTTACCTTTTGTGCAGGAATCAGTGACCGGGGCCATGGATTTAAAGTAAGGGGCAAGAGGTTTGAAGGGAACGTGAAGAAAAATCTATTCACCCTGAATGTGTGGAAATCTGGAATGGGTAGTAGAAGCGGAAATCCTCATAATAAAAAAAATCAGATGTACTCTTGTGATGCCAAGGCACACAAAGCTAGGGTCACAAAGCAAGTCATTTTGCCCGAAATGTCGATTCTCCTGCTCCTCAGAAGCTGCCTGACCTGCTGTGCTTTTCCAGCACCACACTCTCGACTCCGATCTCCAGCATCTGCAATCCTCACTTTCTCCACACAACGCTCAGGGTCAAGTGCTGGAAAATGGGAATAGGTTTTTGTTTGATCAGCATAGACTCAATATTTCAAACAGCCTTTTCTGTGCTGTTGATCTCTATGACTCAATAACTTGCTCAGTATGAAAGATAAAGCTGAAGTTTTTATAACAACATTCAGGCAGATGTTGAGTAGGTTATTCATCTCAGCCTTACCCAGAGCTCTTCAGCATCTTCAGTCTTCAGTCAAGTTGGTTCACTCACATGCTAAGAAATGACTGAAGAAACTAGACACTGCAAAGGTCATGATTCCTGCCAATATGCTGGTACAGAACTGAAGACATGTACTCCAGAACTTCTTATGCCCCTAGCCAAGCTGTTCTAGCATAGCTACAACACTGGTGTCTACCCGGCCATGTGGAAAATTGCTCAAGTATGTTCTGTCAACAAAAACAAATCAAGACAAATCCAAACCAATCAATTACCACCCATCAATTTAATCTTGATTATCCGTGAAGTGATGTAAAGGGCCATAAACAATGTTATCAAGCAGAATTCATTTAGCAATAACCTGCTAAGTGAAGCTCAGTTTGGATTCTGACAGGTTCTCTCAGCCTCAAACCTCATTACAGCCATGCTTCAAACATGGATAAAAGAGCTGGACATCGAGAGGTGAATTGATATCATGGGAGCATTTGACCAAGTATGTCATCAAAGATCCTAGGCAAAACCAAAGTAAGTGGGATGATGGGAAAAACTCAATCTTGTTTGGAGTTGTACCTGGTTCAAAGGAAGATTCTTGTAATTGTTCTGAAGTCAGTCATCTCAGCTCCAAGATATCTCTTCAGGAGTTACTCAAGATTGTGTTGTAAGCCCAACTAACTCCAGTAATGGCCATCTCCAACAAGAGAAAACCTGAAAATCACCTCATGAAATTCAATAATTCGAACACTGTTGCACCTTCCACTTTCAACATCCTAAGGGTTATCATTAACCAGAAGCTTAATTGGACCAGTCATATAAATGCAGTGACTACAACAGCAAATCAGAGGCTAGGAATCATTAGACAGTTCCTTCCAAATTTACAATCATCATTGCCAAGAAAGACAGGGGTAGTAGATACATTAGGACACCATCTGCAAGGTCCTTGTCAAGCCACTCACCATCTTGACTTGGAAATATGCCAACATTCCTTCACTGTCGCTAGGTGAAAATTCTGAAACTCTTTTCCTAATGGCATTGTGGGTCTACCAACATACACATTCAGTGATTACCTTCTCTGGGGCAACCAGGAATGGGTAATAAATGGTGGACCAGCCAGTGAAGTCAACATCCTCAGAATGAATAATAGAAATGGCCTATCCGCTTCTAAATAGATAACTAGACAATCTGAATTTTAGAGTCATAGAGTTCAATAGTATGGAGACAGATAGACCAACAGGTCCATCCATGCTAACCCCTTTTCCCCACAATTGGCCCATTATCCTTCTAAACCTTTTCTATCCATGTATTTCTCCAAATGCCTTTTAAATGTTGTTAATGTACCCACTTCAACTTCTTCCATTGGCAGCTCATTCCACATGCGTACCGCCCTCTATGTAAAAAATGTTGTCCCTCAGGTTCCCTTTTACTCTTTCCCCTCCAACCTTAATTTGATGCCCTTTAGTCCTCAATTCCCCAACCTGGGAAAAGGACTGAGTGCATTCACCCTTTCCATGCCTCTCATGATCTTATACACTTCAGTAAGATCCCCTCTCAGTCTCCTATGCTCCATAGAAAAATGTCCAAACTTGTCCAACTCTCCTGATAACTCAGATTCTTAAGTCTTGGCAACGTCCTTGCATATTTCTTCTGCACTCTTTCCAGTTTAATAACATCCTTCCTATAGCAAGGTGCCAAAGCTGAACACAATACTCCAACTGCGGCCTCACCAAACTTCCACACTCAATGTCCTGACTAATGAAGTTAAAAGTGACACAACACTAGCTTATAGTCCAACTGGTATATGTGGAAGCACTAGCTTTTGAAGCGCTGCTCCATCAACAAGGAGCTGTGGAATAGGATCATACGATACAGAATTTATAGCAAAAGAATACAGTGCCATGCAACTCTGCAGCCTTGGTTCAAACATGGATAAAAGAGCTGAACGTCCAAAGATGAATTGAGAGTGACTGCCCTTACATCACGGGAGCATTTAACGAAGTATGTCATCAAAGAGCCTTAGCAAAATTAGAGTAAATGGGATGATGAGAAAAACACAATCTTGTTTGGAGTTGTACCCTGCACAAAGGATGATTCTTGTAGGGTTCACCAGACTGATGCCTGGGATGGCAGGACTGGCATATATCCATCCCAATCCATTAGCAGCTTCTTCACATCCTGACTGATGAAGGCCAGTGTGTCAAAAGCCTTCCTCACTGCCTTGTCTACCTGTGACTCCACTTTCAGAGAACCATGCATCTGAACTCCAAGGTCCCTCTCTTCCACTTCACTCCCTAAGGTCCAACCATTCATCTGAATTCCAAGGTCCTTCTCTTCCACTTCACTCCCTAAGGTCCAACCATTCATCATGAAACTTCTACCTTGATATGACTTCCCAAAATGCAAGGCCTCACACTTATCTATATTGAACTCTACTTGCCATTTCTTACCACACTTCCCCAGCTGATCAAGGTCCTGCTGCAATTTCTTATAACCTTCCTCACGTCCACGATACTACCTATTTTAGTATCATCTGTAAACTTATTAATCATGCCTTGTACATTCTTATCAAGATCATTGATATAGATAGCAAACAACAATGGGCCCAGCACCGACCCCTGACTAGTCATAGACCTCCTGTCTGACAAGTATCCTTTCTCTCTGCTTCCTACTATCAAGTCAATTGTGAATCCAATTTGCGAGCTACCTCTGGATTCCATGCAATCTAATCTTCCAGAGCAGCCTACCATGTAGAACACACAAAGGCTTTACTGAAATCCATATAGAAGATGTCTATCACTCTGCCCTCGTCAACCTTCCTGGTCACATCATCAAAGAACTCTAACAAATTTGTGATGCATGATCTCCCATGCACAAAGCCATGCTGTCTATTCCTAATCAAATCCTATCTTTCCAAATGCATATATTGCATGTGTTATGACATGGGGTTACTTAACTAAACTTAATACAGCAACATAGAAAAGATTTATCCTGTGCAGTAATCTGTGAAAATTCGAGAAGTCAAGAACGATTTAAAGTAAAAATGAACAACTTTACTTCTTAAAGTATAACAGAGAATAATTAACTAACAACTATTTACAAATCCTTCCTCTAACCTATCTTTTAACATCCCCTTCTACAATACAAGTCCGATAAAACCCGCAATCAAGATTTACAAAACAAAACTTTCTATCTCAAAACCAGGCAGCTTTCAGTTTTCTCTGTATTCCTGACTTATTTTCTTTTTCTTGGGGATTCTGCTTTCAAGGTTACTGATCGATAAAGGTACCTTTAAGAGAGCTTTTTTTCTCAGGGCAGTGTACAGATGGCGATGGTTTGGCAGTTCTGCTTTCAACTGTTCAATTTTCCCTGGTTTTATACCCCCAAAGCATCGGATTGTGTCATTGGTTTTTAAGATTGTCAATGTGCTAAATTTAAACTGGCTTGGAGTTTGGTATATTTCAGGGTATAACTAAACTGATTGGCCTAATTCAAATCTGTTTTGTCGTTTCCAGGCAACGAGCTACCCTAGCTACCCCAGTAGCTGGAGCACATGTTACATTGTATCTTAGTGTTGTCACTGCCAGCTTTTAACTCTGTTAAAGGTATAGTACACACACGTCTTCATAACTCCCCCCCCCTTAAGAAAAAATATTAACCATCAAAAAGAAAAGATGGCTTCATTTTTTTTCTCTATTTTTTAAAACACATTATCCTAACATACAGATAACTTTAATATAAGTTCACCTTAACTTCTTCATATGACATTAAATAAATACAAACCTCATCTAAACTCTATCAGTTAAATCTACAATAACGCATCTGGAATTACATTCTTATGATCCACAACATGTATGATTTTTAAATTAAAAGTGTGTAACATAACAGTCTAATGAAATATTCTCATATTCTTGTCTTTAAAGCATTCTAAGAATGTAAGCGGATTATGGTCCGTGTACACAACCATCTCCGACACATTGTTCATGACATACACATTAAAATGTTGTAAGGCCAGTACCAAACTCAATAGTTCTTTCTCGATTGTGGATATTTCCTCCGGTGGATGTTGATCTTCTTTGAAAAGTGACCAACTGGCAGTTCAATCTAATTCTCATCTTCCTGTAGGAGTACAGCTCCAACTCCTATATCACTAGCACTGATGGTGACTTTAAAAAGTTTTGAAACGTTGGCGCAGCTAAAACTGGATTGGTGGTTAATATTGATTTCAAATGGTCGAATGTTTCCTGGCATTTTTTTGTCCACTGAAACTTTGTGTTGTTCTTCATTTTTAAATCTATTTTGAGGCACAGCAAAATCCATATCATCTGGATTTGATTTCTCACTCTGTAGGGCAGTAACTAACACATGTTTCTCCAGTTCTTTCTCTCCAGTTTAATATGATTTCAACATGTTCACATGACATACCCGATACCGTTTCTTTTCTATCTGACATCTTTACTAAATAGTTCACCTGACTGAACTTTTTCTCAATTTGATAGGAATCACTAAACCTTCCTTTGAAGGGACTAACACGTTATGTCCTTGGTAAAATATCTGAGTCTCAGAGCTTTTATCTGCCATATGCTTCATTCTACACTGTGCCTTCTTTTGGTGCTAAGAGAAAATGAGAACTGCAGATGTTGAAGATCAGAGTCGAGAATGTGTTGCTAGAAAAGCACAGCAGCTCAGGCAGCATCCGAGGGGCAGGAAAATCGACATTTTGGGCTGGGAGCGCTTCATCAGGAATGAGGTTGGGAGCTTCGCGGGGTGGAGAGATAAATGGGAGGGGAGTGGGGCTGGGGAGAAGGTAGCTAAAAATGCAATAGGTGGTTGGAGGTGGGGGTAAAGGTGATAGGTCGGAGAGGAGGGTGGAGCGGATAGGTGGGAAAGAAGATTGACAGGTGGGAAAGGTCAGCTGAGCAGGAATGTTGGAACTGGGGTAAGGTGGGGGGAGGGAAAAGGAAATTGGTGAAGTCTACATTGATTCCCTGGGGTTGAAGGGTCCCCAGGCGGAAGATAAGGCATTCTTCCTCCAGGCGTCGGTGGTGAGGGAGTGGTGATGGAGGAAGCCCAGGACCTGCATGTCCTCGGCAGATCGGAAGGGTGAGTTGAAATGTTCAGCCACAGGGTAGTGGGGTTGATTGGTGTCCCGGAGATATTCTCTAAACCGCTCTGCAAGAAGGTGTCCAGTCTCCCCAAAGTAGAGGAGACCACATTGGGAGCAAAGGATACAATAAATGACAGATGTGGAAGCGCAGGTGAAACTTTGATGGATGTGGAAGGCTCCTTTGGGGCCTTGGATGGAGGTGAGAAGGGAGGTGTAGGCACAGGTTTTTCAATTCCTGTGGTGGCAGGGATGGGTGCCAGGAGGGGAGGGTGTTTGTTAGGGAGTTCTTTTGATGCTGTTTAGTTAACTCACCTACTCTATTTAATCTCTCCCTCACCTAGTCTAAGTGTGAGATCTTCTACTTTGGTCCTGTCAATGTTTCTTTAATTAACTTCAAAGGGCCTCTCACAATCATTTGGATAATCCTGACAGTATGCTCTCAACATGGTCTTCAAGGTCTGATGCCACCTTTCTAAAGTTCCCTGGGATTCAGGATGATACGCACTGGATTTAAAGTGCTGTATACCTAAGCTGTCTATAACTTCCCCAAAACTCCTAGCAGCAAAATTTGACCCTTGGTCCGACTAATCTCTCTGGGTGGCCTGTATCGTGTGAAGAAAACTATTAACTTCTCTACTACTGTTTTTGCCTTAATAATCTGTGATAGAATTGCCTCAGGAAATCAGGTAGACACATCATTATGGTTAACAAGTACTGGTTCCCACTTTTAGTTTTCGGGAGGGGACCTACACAATCAATTATAACATGTGTGAAAGGTGCTTCAAATGTGGGAATTGGAAACAAGACTGCTGGTTTTATTACTGCCTGTGGCCTATGTACCATTTGGCATGTATGACACGTACTGCAAAGGTTAACCACATCCTTGTGCATTCCAGGCCAATAAAAATGTTTTTGTACCTTTTGTACCCCTAAGTGACTTCCTACAAGTAATTCATGTGCTACCCGTAACACCTGCTGTATGTCTGTATGCTACCGGCAACACAATCTGGTGCACTTCAGTCCATTTCTCCTCTGCGCTAACCTGCCGTGGTCTCCATTTCCGTCTTAGGATTCTATCTTTCAGACAATAACCCTCCAGAATATTCTGTGCCTCCTTTTCAGAGTACACAACAATATATATATATCTTTTATTGTCTTGTCTTGCTGTTGCAAGTCTCTTAGTCTTTCAGGAGTAAACACTTTTCTGATCCTTTGCCTATTCAGGTCTTTGCTGCACCATTACATCAAAAAGGGTATCCGCTAACTGAACCTCAACTCCTTCATCTTTGTCTTTTCTTTTCACCTATGGTAGTAGGATCTGGTTATCACACAGTCTGGGAAAATACCAGGATATTTCTATTTTAATTTATCAGTTTCTTGGTCTTCCTTAGGCTTCTCCATGACAAGGGGAGTCACTCCTTAGATCCCGCCAAATCATTCTCAAGAACAAACTGAATTCCTGGAAGGGCTTTTGCCCAAAACGTCAATTTTCCTGCCCCTCAGATGCTGCCTGACCTGCTGTGCTTTTCCAGCATCACACTCTTAATTCTGTCAATCACTCCCACTACAACTTCCCTAGTCTTGAGTTGATACTCCAACCCAATCTTACATAGGGGAATGCTAAACTTCTGTTCATCTATTCCACAAATTACCATTCTTTCAGGTAACAGATCGGAGAGAGTGCATATTCGCTCATTTCTTACTATCAGTGACTGGTTAGATACTGTATCTCTCAAAATTATAACTTCTTGTCCTTCTCCCCTGTCCTTTCTGAATAAACTTTACCCACAGAGGCAAATTTGTTGTAGAGATCAGGTACTTACCAGTCTCTTCCCAGGCTATGCACTCTTCTGCAGCTCTTCAGTTCTTCTTGGGGTCTCCTTTACTACCTTCACTAATGCCACAGGCTTAGCTTCATTTATCACATCTCTTCCCACAGTGCCTTTCTTTAACAACCAGCACTGTGACTTTACATGTCCCACGTTACCACCGTGGAAACACCTGAGGCCTGTCATGTTCTTTCTACTTCTTGGGCTTCCTTTTTAGCCTGCGGTAATTTCTTACCAGTGCTCTCGACTCTTGGTTTCATAGTGTAGGATCTCCCCTTCTCCCAACTTCTATTCCTCACAGGATGAAATTCTGGCCAGAAGCTGTTCTTATGCACCAACATGTACTCATTTGTTAATTCTGCTGCCCTTCTCACTTCCTAAATTTCTGTTCCTTCATGTGAATTCTTACCATCTCTAGAAATGAGTTTTTAAACTCCTCCAGCAAAGTAATCTCTCTCAGAACCTCAAATGTCTTACCTATTTTCAAAGCACGCACCCATCTATCAAAATGACCATGTTTAATTATTTCGAACTGAAAGAATTTATATAAATGATTTGGATATGAGAATAAGAGATATAGTTAGTAAGTTTGCAGATGACACCAAAACTGGAGGTGTAGTGGACAGCGAAGAAGGTTACCTCAGATTACAACAGGATCTTCATCAGATGGGCCAATGGGATGAGAAGTGGCAGATGGAGTTTAATTTAGATAAATGTGAGCTGTTGCATTTTGGGAAAGCAAATCTTAGCAGGACTTATACATTTAATGGTAAGGTCCTAGGGTGTGTTGCTGAACAAAGAGACCTTGGAGTGCAGGTTCATAGCTCCTTGAAAGTGGAGTCGCAGGTAGATAGGATAGTGAAGAAGGTGTTTGGTATGCTTTCCTTTATTGGTCAGAATACTGAATACAGGAGTTGGGAGGTCACGTTGTGACTGTACAGGATATTGGTTAGGCCACTGTTGAAATATTATGTGCAATTCTGGTCTCCTTCCTATCGGAAAGATGTTGTGAAACTTGAAAGGGTTCAGGAAAGATTTACAAGGATGTTGCCAGGGTTGGAGAATTTGAGCTAAAGGGAGAGGTTGAATAGGCTGCGGCTGTTTTCCCTGGAGCGTCGGAGGCTGAGGGGAGATCTTATAGAGGTTTATAAAATCATGAGAAGTGGATAGGATAAATAGACAAGATCTTTTCCCTGGGGTAGGAGAGTCCAGAACTGGAGGGCATAGGTTTAGGGTGAGAGGGGAAAGATATAAAAGAGACCTAAGGGGCAACATTTTCACATAGACAATGGTACGTATATGGAATAAGCTGCCAGAGGAAGTGTTGAAGGCTAATACAAATGCAACATTTAAAAGGCATCTGGATGGGTATATGAATAGAAAGTGTTTGGAGGGATATGGGCTGGGTGTTGGTAGGTGAGACTACTTTGGGTTGGGATATCTGGTCGGCATGGACGAGTTGGACTGAAGGGTTTGTTTCTGTGCTGAACATCTCTATGACTCTATTTGAGACTTTTAACCCATGTAACATTTTGTAATCTCCTTTGCATTATGTCTAGTGCAAACATGTCCGTCAAGACTGCATTGACCAGAACTGCACACAATTTTCCAGCTGTGGCCCAACTAATGTTTTATAAAGTTGTAACAAAATGTCTTTGCCCCTACATTCTACACCCACACTAAAGAAGGCAAGTAACCAGTATGCCTTCTTCATTATCCTGTCCACCTGTGCTGACACTTGCAGGAATCAATAGTATACAGATGTGTCTTTGTTCCTTGGTATTCTATAAGGAGTGACCATCCTTCATTAGACCTCCCAAAAGGCATCACCTCATGTTTTTCAGGATTAAATTTCATCTACCTTTGCAAAAACAAATTTATCAGCTGATCAATATCAGAATGTAGACTGAGACCATCTTCCTCACCATCAACATCACCAATTGTTGTGTCATCTGCAAACCTATTAATTATAGTTTCTGCATTGACATCCAATGTATTAATGTACTTAACAAACAGCAAGAGTCCCAGTATCAATCCCTGTTGTACACTGCTGGCCATAGGCTTCCAATTACAAAAATGATCCTCCATCTACCATTCCTAGTCTCTCATTTGTGAGTCAATTTTGGATCCACTTATCCAATGTGCTTTGGATTCCTATGGGCTCTTATCTTTTGGACCAGCCTTCTTTGTCGGACCTCATCAAAGCCCTAACAAAGTCCATATGAACCATATCAACTGGACTATGCTAATCAAAATATTTTGTCGTTTTGTCAAAAAACACATTTAAATTAGTCAGACAAGAGCTCCCTGTAACAAATCAGTGCTGACAATCCCTTATCAATCCTGGCGTTCTAAATATTGATTAATCCTGCCTTTCTGAACTTTTGTCCAATAACTTCCCAACCACTGACATCAGAGTATTTGTTCTGTAATTACTCTTCCTATCCTTGCTACTCTTCTTGAACAATGAAGCTTCATTTACAAACCTCCAGACTTCTGGACTTCGCCTGTGACCAGAAAAGAATTAAATGCTGAAATAATATCACAGAGGCTGATATCCCATCATCAAGTCACCTTCCGTTGAGGCCGCATCTTGAGTACTGTCTGCAGTTTTCGTCTTCTCGTCTGAGGAAGGACATTCTTGCTATTGAGGGAACCCAGCAGATGGTTCACCAGACGGATTTCTGGAATGGCAGGACTAACACGCGAAGAAAATCTGGATGTACTCACAGAAATTTAGAAGAATGAGGGAGGTCTAATAAAAAAAAATCCTGATGGGACTGGACAGGCTAGATACAGGAAGAATGATCCCAATATTAGAGAAGTCCAGAACTAGGGGTCACAGTTTAGGAATAAGGAGTAAGCCATTCAGAACTGAGATAAGGAAGAATTTCTTACTCATAGAGTTGTGAATATGTGAAATTCTCTACCACAGAAAGCTGTTGGGGCCAGTTCATTAGATATATTCAAGAAGGAGCTAGACATGGTCCTTGCAGCTAAAGGGAGAGAGAGCAGGAGTGGGATTCTGAAATTACACAGCCATGATCAAATGGAAGGTGGTGCAGGCTTGAGGGGCGGAATGATCTATTCCTGCACCTATTTTCTATTTTTCCGTGTTTTATTTACACATGAAAAGTCCTTGATTCTAATACTACTTCTTCAGTGTCAGCTCTCAAAGTGCTAGAATCTCTGACACACCTGTTTTTGGATTTTATTTTGTATTTGGTGTAATCTGCTAGTATTTTAAGAACCATTGATTCTGGTGGCAAGGCTCAGTAATGGCCTTGATGGGGTCTGTAATCATTGGATTCTGGATTAGTGGTGTTGGAAGAGCACAGCAGTTCAGGCAGCATCTGAGGAGCAGTAAAATCGACGTTTCGGGCAAAAGCCCTTTATCAGGAATAAGGACTTTTGCCCGAAACGTCGATTTTACTGCTCTCGGATGCTGCCTGAACTGCTGTGCTCTTCCAGCACCACTAATCCAGAATTGGGTTTCCAGCATCTGCAGTCATTGTTTTTATCTCTGTAATCATTGGTTCAGATTGTAAGCTTTCCATGTAACATTCCTGGTTTTTTTTGGTCCCCTTCTCTGATACAAAAAGGAGAGTCCTTCACTCACTGACCAAGCTCCCTCAGAGCCAGCTCTCAGAGTGAACAGGACGGCCGACACTCTTTTTTGTAGAACCTCTGACCCTCCTGTTTATTTTTTTTCTCCCTCTGTTGTGTGTATGCAGGAATATTCCTGTTTTTCTTTTTTCTTCTTTTCTTTTTTTTTCCTTTTTTTTCAAACTTCCACACTACTGCCTAACTGCGGTAGTGCTTATTTTTTCCCCAGCACCCATGTTGTGTGTGTGCAGGTGTGAGACACAGTGAGAGACACAAGGTGTACAAATCTTTATTCAATTTCCACCACCAGGAAGAAAGGAAACACCCGAGTGGCCAGTGACAAGCAGTGCCCTTCATATCAAAGGGCAATGCTGTGTGATCAAACATTCCTGTTTTTATCTATCAGACAGGGGTCTGTGATTGGACCAAATTAACAGATTAATATATTTTATGAGGTCCATCTGGCTGACCTCGTTACAATCACATCCTTTCCCCGAGTCTGAGGACAATGGCCAGTCCTTTTTCTTGGACAGCCTCCTTTAGCACTGGGTCAGGTTCTACAGACTTAGCATCCAATATGGGTGGTGTGCATTGCACAGGAGCCCACCTCTTAGGCTAAGAGTGCCTCAATAGAATTTCACTCTCTTCTTCCAGCAGTGAGGGTGTCAAGGCGGCTATATTCATCATGTCCACCGCTGATTCAGAGGACTCATCAATGCTTGAAGGACAGGGTGAACTCATGGATTCTTGCAGTCTTTCCAGCTGTTTTGAGGGGCAGCGAATATTTTGAATTTGTGGCTTTCATATGGTCTATTTGCTTGTCAAGACCATTGCACTGACCAAAACGTTATGTGTCACTGGTCCTGACTTTGCATCAACAATGCCTCTCACCCATGCAGGGCCAGTTTTGTAATTCTTACACTGAACTTCATCCTCTGTGTCAAACTGTGTCTCTCACTTGGCAGAGTCTTGTGACTAGCATTGGCCTTCTTGATGTCATTTCACCTTCCCCTCCACTAGGTCTGTGAAGATCAGACTTGATGTGGAATCTTCGACCCATCAGCAACTCTGTCAGTGCTATGTTTGTTGAAACTTTATTGCTGGAACAGCACAGCAGGTCAGGCAGCATCCAGGGAACAGGAGATTCGACGTTTCGGGCACAGGCCCTTCCTCAGTCTGTAATTGCATATGGGATGGTGTAATAGTCAAATAAGAACAGTGGCAGCTTGGTATCTAGCACATCTGTAGGTTGTTTCTTCAAGCCAGCCTGCAAAGTTTAGACTGCTTTTTCTGCTAAGCCATTGGATGATGGGTTATATGAAGCTGTCCTTATGTATCAAGTCCAATTCGAATTTAGGAAATACGCAAATTCCGTGCTGGTAAATGATGGCCCGTCATCCATGACTAACACTTCCGGTAGTCCATGTATTCAAAAGGATGTGCGCAGTTTTTCTATTGTCATCCCCCTGTTTGACAAATGGACTGTATGCACATCCAACCACTTTGAATGGGCGCTTAGAACATTGAGTCCACAAATAGACCTGCACAGTTGACGTGCAACTGAGCGCATGGTCTTCCAACGGACGTAGGGGAGCTGCTGGCAGTAATATTTATCCTTTTTGGCACGTTAGGCACTGCCTCATCCATGTATCTATTTTTGCATCCAGGCCTGGCCACCAGACATAACATCTCACAAACATCTTCATTTTGAAAACCCCTGGATGACCCTGGGAGAGCTCAGCTAGTATTTGATGTCGATCTTTGCTCAAGGCAATCACTCCTACTCCCCATAAAAATATACTGGCCTCTACTGTGAGCTGATCTCTCCAGGTCCAAAAATGTTTCAATTCTAATTGTGACACTCCTTTTGCTTTCCCCATTTTTCTACTGCTAAATCTTATATTGTCAGTTTTACAAACTTTTTCACTGGAGATATCACCAGTAGAGTACTGATCAAGAATCTATCTCAGTCTTGAATCTACACAAAGACTCTGACCCCAAGGATATCTGTGGAAGGACTTCAAAGACTCTCAACCCTCTGACAGAAGAAAGTCCTCCTCATCTCAATTTTAAATTGGTGTCCCTTAACCATGAGACTATGCCCTCTGGTCCTAGACTCTCCCATGAGGGGAATCAACCTCTTGGCATTTATTCTGTCAAGCCCCTTAAGAATCCTATAGACACAGATTCAGAGGTCGACAGCATGGCCCAAATTGTCCATGCTGTCCAGTTTTCCCAATTTAAACTAGTCTTAATGCCTGCATTTGATCCATATCACTCCATACCTATCCCATCATGATCTGTCCAAAGATTTATTAAATGATGAAATTGTACTCGATTCCACCATTATTTCCAGCATGTTCCTGTCACTCAGTATCTTGTGTGAAAAAAATTGCCCCCTGGACCCTTCGTATATCTCCCCTCTTACCTCAAACTTATGCCCTCCAGTTTTAGACTCCCCTATCATGGGAAAAAGATGTCTGCTATCAACCTTTTCTACGTCTCTCATGATTTTATAAACCTCTGCAAAGTCACTCCTCAGTTTCCTACGCTCCAAGGAAATATGTCCCAGAGTATCCAACCTCTCCTTATAATACAAGTCTTCCAGTCCAGGTACCTCCTGGTAAATCTCTTCTTTCTAGTTTAATTGGATCTTTTCAATAGTACCCTGTCAACATACAGTATTTGTATAGCTCCAGCAAAATGTCCATCTCCTGTACTCAATGCCCTGGTCGATGAAAGCTAGCATGTCGAAAGCCTTCTTCACTGCCCTACCATGTGACTTCATTTTCAAGGAACAATGAACCTGTACCCCTAGACCTCTTTGTTCTATAACATGCTCGAGGGCCCTACCATTGTCTGTGTAAGTCCTACTCTGATTTGCTTTACCAAAATGCAACACTTTGCATTTATCTAACTTAAACCCCACTTGCCATTCCTCAGCCCACTGATCCAGTTGATCAAGATCTTGATGCATTTCCAGATAACCTTCTTCACCATCCACTATACCACCAATCTTGGTGCCATTTGCAAACTTACTAACTGTACCTCCTAACTTCAGATCCCAATCATTTATATAAATGACGAATAACATTGGACCCAGCACTGATCCCTGTGGCACAGCTCTAGTCCCAGGCCTCCAGTCTGAAAACAGCATCCTCCGTCTTCCACCACCAAACTAATCTTATATCCAATTGGCTAGCTCTCCTCTGATCCTGTGAGATTGAACCTTACTCAACAGTTCACCAGCGGTACCTGTAGAAAGTGAGGTGCAGATGCTGGAGAGCACATTCCTGATGAAGGCTTATGCCTGAAATGTTGATTTGCCTGCTCCTCGAATGCTGCCTGACTTGCTATGCTTTTCCAGCACCACACTCTCAACCAGCAGTACCTTCTCAAAGGCCTTGCTAAATTCCAAGTGCTGAAAATGTGTTGCTGGAAAAGCGCAGCAGGTCAGGCAGCATCCAAGGAACAGGAGAATCGACGTTTCGGGCACAAGCCCTTCTTTAGGGCATTGAGTACAGGAGATGGACATTTTGCTGGAGCTATACAAATACTGTATGTTAACAGGGTACTATTGAAGAATTCCATGTGAACAATGTCTACCGCACTGCCCTCATCTACGTCCTTAACTACCCCTTCAAAAAACTCAATCAAAATCGTCAGATATGATTTCCCATGCATGAAGTCATGCTGACTATCCCAAATGAGTCCTTGCCTCTCCAAATGCCTCCAGATCCTGTCTCTCAAAATCCCCTCGAAAAACTCACCAACTATGGACATTAGGCTTACTGGTCTGTAGTCCCCAGGCATTTCCCTGTAGCCTTTCTTAAATAATGGTACAACATTAGCCACCCTCCAAACTTCAGGCACTTCACCCATGGCCGTCCATGATACAAATATCTCTGTTTTGGGCCCTGCAATTTCCTCCCCAGCCTCCCACCAAAGTCCTGGGACATACTCACATCATTTCTCGGTAATTAATCTAATTTAACGCATTTTAAGACTTCCAGTATCTCCTCTTCTGTAATGTGGACACTCTTCTAGACATCATTATTTATTTCCCCAAGTTCCCAGTCTAGGTACAAGGTAAGTTTGGTCACTTCCTTGCTTCAACTTGAACTTGAGACCACTTCCATAAGCAACTGCCTCATGAAGTAATTTGTACGGCTAAACTGGAGCGATAGATTTCCTTTGTTCCAGCACATAATCTGTCAGGTATTACATGTTTTCTGCACCATTTTGTGCAATATCCTGTATTTAGTGTTGTCATGATTTTGGAATACACTGTCACCAGTAATCAGCAGTATCTGTTCTCTTGAAGTCTTCTGGTTAACTTTTGTCTTCATGAAGACCTACAATCTAATTTCTCTTAGTTGGCGCAATTTAGAAATAGTGCTGGTTATCACTTCTCACTATGTGTGGCAGGGGCCAAGCTTCTTGAGTACAGGTTTCTTCAAAAGCAAAATGATCCAGTATTGGTAACCTTTCTTTAATCAAAGTTTAGCTGAATAAACAGTATGAAGTTATTGAAATGCTGTAATATTTACAAATTACCCAATGACCTACATTACTATAGAGACTGTTAGAAGCACACTAACCATAGATTGTCTCCTGTGGGTCTTTCCTTATTTTGATGAAGTTCCAAAGACATAATCACCATGGGTGGTTGTGGGAGATTTGTTCGATTCGAAGCAGCCATTTTGTCACACATTAAAAGTCTGGAAACTATTTTGATTCTCATGTTAGTGTCTGCTTGCTAAGCTTGTATTTTCCCAGGCTCAGCAAAAAGGGTTGGCCTTGCATCTGTACTGCTACCCGATAAATGAATTCTTTCCTTGCATGGGAATGTTCTTCTCTTTTGCAAGAGCCTATTGTACACTAATACTTGCTTATCAGCTACTAACCAACACTGTCCAGACCCTACATGACTGAGGCTAGTGACTGGGCAAAGTTCCTAACTTGCTCATTATCCAGCAATGAACAGTTTGGTAAGTGTTAAATGATCGTAATCTATATAATCATGCCACTCTTTATATCTCGTCAGAGTGTCTTGTGGCCATTCGGTCGACTTGTCTCTCCCTATGAGCTCACAAATAGACAGTCAATAACTCAAGGTTTGTGTGGCATGACTTACTTTTCCCTAAATTGGACCGCTACGAGCGAGTCACTCAATGCATATTTCATTTCATCCCCAACAGTGGTGCTCACTGCACTCAAATCATTAACCCCGTTTAACTTTTTCAGAACAATATACAAAATCCTTCACGATGATATGACTTCCTCTCCTGTCATCCAAGGATTCACCCCCCACCCCAAATGGCTTACAGGATCTTCAACCAGGAAGGACGCTCTTGCTATAGAGGGAGTGAAGTGAAGATTTACCAAATTGATTCCTGGGAATAGCAGAGCTGATGTATAAGGAGGAATGGAGTCTGTCAGGATTGTTTTTACTGGAGTTTAGAAGAACCAGGGACGGAGAGAAGGTCTCACACAATCTTATAAAATTCTAACAGCTTAGACGCAGGAAGAATGTTCCCAATGGTGGGAACATAGTTTAAGGATAAGAGGTAAATCTTTTATGACTGAGATGTGGAGAAATTTCTTCACCCAGTGGCGAGCCTGTGAAATTCACGACCATTAGAGAGTGGTTGTGCCAAAGAAGGAAGTAGATATAACTCCTGTGGCTAAAGGGATCTATGGTTTTGTGGGGGAGGGTGAGATTAAGGTATTTTCACTGAAAGCAAAATTTAGTGGTCCATATAAAACAGTTGGGAGGGTTAGTAAAATGACTTATCTAAGAAATACACAGGATAGTAAGAAAAGAGTCAGTTATGTCAGATAAACATGCTAAAATATGTCATCATTGGGAAGACGATAAGGAGAAGTGAGTGTATCAGATTAGAGTAAGGTAAAAGATGACAGAGATCATCAGAGTAGTGTAGAAGGAGAGGTAAACAATTCTCAAAGCCAAACTTCTACAACCTGACTGGCTATCATTGAAATATTGGGACAGTTATAGACTCCCAGAGTTGCACAGCGCAGGACCAGACCTTTCGGTCTAGTTTGGCCACGCTGACCAGATATCCTAAATTGATCTAGTCCCATTTGCCAGGATTTGGCCCATATGCCTCTAATCGCTTCCTAATTATATATCCATCCAGATGCCTTTTAAATGTTGTAATTGTATCTGCCTCCATCACCTCCTCTGGCAGCTCATTCCATACACGCACCACACTTTTGTGAAAAGGTTGCCTCTGGGGTTCCTTTTAAATCTTTCTCTTCCCCTCCCACTCTAAAACCTCTACTTTCAGAATCCCTACCCTGGGGAAAAGACCTTAGCTATTCAACCTATCTATCCCCTTCATGATTTTATAAACCTCTATAAGGTCACCCTTCAGCATCCTGAATAAGTCCTGGCCTATTCAGCCTTTCAATTTAGCTCAAATATTCTGACCTCAGCAAAATCCTTGTAAATCTTACAAGTGAGACAGTGACCTCATACGAATGGAAGAAGCAATGGGAGAACCTTGCAAAACTACTGAGAAATTATTGGGTAATCTATACAAAGACTGTTGGAAGTACTACATTTTTGAGGCACAATGTGGACTTGAGAGAGTCAGGGTCAATAAAACAATTCATTGTCAGTTGAGCCAATTAAAACAAAGGGTCAGATGGAAAAGGAAATTCAATACATGTTGGGGAACCACTTGATTGAACCATGTCAAAACAGTTGGAGTTCAATAGTAGCGTTGGTTCCAAACGTAGATGGATCACTGAGAATTTCTATAGATTAAAGAAAGTTAAATGCAGACACAAGGACAGATTCATACCCAATTCCACAGTTTGAAGATTGCTTTGAAAGGCTTGGCAGTGCCTCAATCCTTTCTAAGAATGAAAGGGGCACTTGCAAATGTCATAAACAACAAGGGCTAAAGAAATATCAGTTTTTGTTACATTAAATGAATTATACAAGTGTCAAGTGATGCCATTTCAGTTAAAGCATATCCCAGCTAGACCCGAGAGGCTTACTAATCAATGGGGAGGCAATGGCCTTGTGATATTATCACTGGAAAGTTAATTCAGAAACGCTGGAAATGTTCTGGGGATCTGGGTTTGAATTTTGCCATGGCAGATGGTAGAATTTGAATTCAATAGACATCTGACATGGGCAGCACAGTGGCTCAGTGGTTAGCACTGCTGCCTCACAGCACCAGGGTTCCCAGGTTCAATTCCAGCCTCGGGCGACTGTCTGTGTGGAGTTTGCACATTCTCCCTGTGTCTGCGTGGGTTTCCTCTGGGTGCTCCGGTTTCCTCCCACAGTCCAAAGATGTGCGGCTCAGGTGAATTGGCCATGCTAAATTGCCCGTAGTGTTAGGTGTGTTACTCAGAGGGAAATGGGTCTGGCTGGGTTACTCTTTGGAGGGTTGGTGTGGACTGGTTGAGCCGAAGGGCCTGTTTCCACACTGTAGGAAATCTAATCTAATCTATAATTAAGAGTCTAAATGATAACCATGAGTCCATTGTTGATTGTCACGAAAGATCCATCTGGCTCTTAATATCCTTTAGAAAATAATTTTGATTTATTACTGTCACTTGTATCGAGGTACAGTGAATAGTATTGGCTTATGTGCTTTACAGTCAGATCAAACAATAGGGTAACAGAACAGAGGAGAAAGTGAGGACTGCAGATGCTGGAGATCAGAGCTGAAAATGTGTTACTGGAAAAGCGCAGCAGGTCAGGCGGCATCCAAGGAGCAGGAGAATCGACGTTTCGGGCATGAGCCCTTCTTCAGGAAAGAGTGCAGGATATAGTGTTATAGCTGCTAAGAAGGTGCAGCAAGAGATCAACATTATCATTTAAGGGGTCCATTCAAAAGTCTGATAACAGTGGGGAAGAAATTGTACTTGAATCTGTTCATATGTGTATTCAACTTTTATATCTTCTGCCTGACAGAAGAGGATGGAAGAGATTATAACCAGAGGAGGAGGGGTCTTTGATTATGTTGGCTACTTTCCCAATGCAGTGGGAAGTATAGATGAAGTCAGTGGATGTGAGATTGGCTTGCATGACAGACTGGGCTATGTTCACAACTCTCTGGAGCTTCTTGCAATCTTGGGAACAGCAATTGCCATACTATGCATACTATGATGCATCCAGATAGGTTGCTTTCTATGGTGTATCTATAAACATTTGTAAGAGTCTTTCTGGACATGCCAGAATTCCTGAGCCTCCTGAAGACGTAGAGGCATTGTTGTGCTTTCTTGACCTTAGTGCTAACATGGGTGGACCAAGATGATTGTTGGTGACTGTTACTTCCAAGAACTAGATGTTGTCAACCATCTCCACCTCAGCATCATTGATGCAGACAGGGGCGTGCCCTCTACTCCACTTCCTGAAGTCAATTACAAGCTCCTTTGTTTTGCTAGTATTGAATCTGCTACTATTGCTAGTCTTCCTCTTGTCAAGAGGAAGAAGAAGGCTTATGTTAGGATGAAATGTGATGCTCAGTTAGGGCGCTTGAGAGTTACAAGTTAGCCAGGAAGGAGCAAAAGAAAGAACTAAGGAGAGCCAAAAGACTTCATGAGAAGTCATTGGCAGATAAGATAAAGGAAAACCCTAAGGCTTTCTATAAGTATGTTAGGAATAAAAGAACGACAAGAGTAAGATTAGGGCCAATCAAGGATATTAGTGGGAAGTTGTGTGTGGAGTCAGAGGAGATAGGGAAGTGCTAAATGAATACATTTTATCATTATTCACACTTGAAAAAGATAATACTGTTGAGGAGAATACTGGGATATAGGCTACTAGACTAGATGGGATTGAGGTTCACAAGGAGGAAGTGTTAGCAATTCTGGATAGTGTCAAAATAGATGTCTCCTGGGCCGATGGAATTTAACCTAGGATTCTCTGGGAAGCCAGGGAAGAGATTGCCGAACCTTTGACTTTGATCGTTGTGTCGTCATTGTCTACAGGAATAGTGTCAGAAGGCTGGAGGATAGCAAATGTTGCACCCTTGTTCAAGAAGGGGAGTAGAGACAACCCTGGTAATTATAGGCCAGTGAGCCTTACTTCAGTTGCGGGTAAAATGTTGTAAAAGGTGTTGGAATAGGATTTATAATCATCAAGAAAGGAATAAGTTGATTCGGGATAGTCAACACGGTTTTGTGAAGGGTAGGTCGTGCCTCACAAACCCTATTGAGTTCTTTGGGAAGGTGACTAAACAGGTGGATGAGGGTAAAGTGGTTGATGTGGTGTATATGGATTTCAGTAAGGCATTTGATAAGGTTCCCCACAATGGGCTATTGCACAAAAATACGGAGGGATGAGATTGAGGGTGATTTAGCGGTTTGGATCAGAAATTGGCTAGCTGAAAGAAGACACTGGTTGATGGTGGCTGATGGGAAATGTTCATCCTGGAATTCAGTTACTAGTGGTGCACTGCAAGGATCTGTTTGGGTCCACTGCTGTTAGTCATTTTTACAAATGACCTGGATGAGGGCAAAGAAAGATGTCACTAAGGTAAAGTTGTGGATAGTGATGAAGGATGTTGCAGGTTACAGAGAGACTTAGATAAGCTGCAGAACTGGGCGGAGAGGTGGCAAATGGAGTTTAATGTCGAAAAGTGTGAGGTAATTCACTTTGGAAGGAGTAACAGGAATGTGGAGCACTGGGTTAATGGTAGGATTCTTGGTATGTAGATGAGCAGAGAGATTTTGGTGTCCAGGTACATAGATCCCTGAAAGTTGCCACCCAGGTTGATAGAGTTATTAAGAAGGCAGTATGTTAACTTTTATTGGTAGAGGGATTGAGTTTCGGAACCATGAGGTCATGCTGCAGCTGTACAAAACTCTGGTGCGACCGCACTTGGAATATTAGATTACTTACAGTGTGGAAACAGGCCCTTCGGCCCAACAAGTCCACACCACCCCGCCGAAGTGTAACCCACCCATTCCCCTACGTTTACCCCTTTACCTAACACTACGGGGAATTTAGCATGGCCAATTCACCTGACCTGCACATCTTTGGACTGTGGGAGGAAACCGGAGCACCCGGAGGAAACCCACGCAGAGATGGGGAGAATGTGGAAACTCCACACAGTCAGTCGCCTGAGGCGGGAATTGAACTCAGGTCTCTGGCGCTGTGAGGCAGCAGTGCTAACCACTGTGCCACCGTGCCGCCCCTAAATTGTGCACAGTTTTGGTCACTGCATTATAGGAAGGATGTGGAAGCTTTGGAAAGGGTTCAGAAACATTTATTAGGATGTTGCCTGGAATGGAGAGAAGGTCTTATGAGGAAAAGCTGAGGGACTTGAGGCTGTTTTCGTTAGAGAGAAGAAGGTTGACAGGTGACTTAATTGAGGCATCTTAGATAATCAGAGGGTTAAGTAGATTGGACAATGAGAACCTTTTTCCTCGGATAGTGATGGCTCGCATGAGGGGATATAGCTTTAAATTGGGGTTTTGATACATTTAGAACAAATGTCAGAGGTAGTTGTTTTTACTCAGAGAGTTGTAGGGGCATGGAACGCTCTGCTTGCAACAGTAGTAGACTTGAGGAGAAAGTGAGGTCTGCAGATGCTGGAGATCAGAGCTGAAAATGGGTTGCTGGAAAAGCGCAGCAGGTCAGGCAGCATCCAGAGAACAGGAGAATCGACGTTTCGGGCATAAGCCCTTCTTCAGCCCTTCTTCTACAGTAGTAGACTTGCCAACTTTAAGGGCATTTAAATGGTCATTAGATAGGCATGTGGACAAGAATGGAATAGTGTAGGATAGATGGGCTTCAAATTGGTTTCACAGGTCGGCATACCATCGAGGGCTGAAGTTCCTGTACTGCACTGTAATTTTCTATGTTCTATGTTCTGTGATGGAGAGATTAAAAACTGAAAGAACTGCAAATGCTATAAATCAGAAACAAAAATAGAAGCTGCTGCTAAACCTCAGCAGGTCTAGCAGCACCTGTGCAGAGAAATCAAAGTTAACATTTCGGGTCCGGTGAGCATTCCTCAGAACTGATGGTAGCTCGGAAAATGTTGCTTTATACGCAGAAGATAGGGTAGGGGAGGAGGTAAGGAGTAAAGGATAATTAGGAATAGAGTCCAAAGAGAGAGATAAACAGTTAGACAGATAAAAGAGTCAATAACAATCTGGCTGGGAAGGTGAATAGCTGTTAATGGAGACCATTAGTGGCTTACAATAGGTAGTGTGTAATAGGAGACTATGTATAACAAGGCCTGATGTGTGTGGTAGGGAGCTAGGACATGGGGAATTCAGGCCCTAAAATTATTGAATTCAATATTGAGTTTGGAGGGCTGCAAGGTCCCTAAGAAGAAAATGAGGTTTTACTCTTCCAGCTTGTGCTGAGCTTCACTGGAGCACTGCAGCAAGTCTGCGAGAGAGAGATGTTGGCAGGGAACAGGGTGGTGTGTTACAGTGGCAGACAACTGGAAGCTCTGGATCTTTTTTGCAGGCAGGATGCAGATGTTCACCTAGTCACCTAGTTCACGCTTTGTTTCCCCAATGTAAAGGAAACCACATTGTGAGCCACGAATGTAGTAAACTAGATTGTGAGAAGGGCAGGTAAAGTGCTGCTTCACTTGGAAGGTCTGTTTGGGCCCTCGGATACTGAGGAGGCCAGCAATGTCCACATGTCATGGACGCATTAAAAAAATAGTCATGGTTGAATTTCGTAACTGCAGTGGGTACTTGAATGATGTAGGGGTACATAATAGCCTATGGGAAGAGATGTAGGACTAGCAGAAGGCCCGTTCAAGCAAATGCAGTTGGTTGGCTGAGTAAAGCATTTAATGAAATGTGAATTTGGAAAAGCAAGAGTAAATTACCTGGGACACAGTTTTGGACAAGGACAAGTGTTGCCAAGAGCGTAGTGCTGGAAAAGCACAGAAGGTCAGGCAGCATCCGAGGAGCAGGAGAATCGACGTTTCGGGCATAAGCCCTTCATCAGGAATGAGGCTTGTGGGTCGGGCCTGAGAGATAAATGGGAGGGGGAGGGGCTGGGGAGGGAAGGGGTAATGTAGCTGGGAAAGCGATCCAAGGCACTTTGGGACCTAGAAACAACAGCTTCTTCCTTTCCCCTCTCCCCATATTATCCCAGTCCCAAGTCTCCAACTTGGCACTGCCATCCGGACCCATCCATCACTCCCCCTCTGACCTATCACCTTGTCCCTCACCTTCAGCCACCTATCACTTTCCTACTGCTATTAGGGGGTCTTTAATGGAAGGAGTATCAGAAATAAGAGTGACGAACTTAGAAGATGGATCAGTACATGGGGCTATGATATTGTGGCCATAATAGAGAAGTGGGTTTTACAGGGGCAGGAATGATTGCTACAGTACCAGGGTTTAGATCATTTAAAAAGAACAGGGAGGGTGGAAAAAGAGGAGGGGGTGTAGCATTGCTAATCAGAGAGTCCATCACAGCTACAGAAACGAAGGTTGTTGAGGAAGGTTTGTCTACTGAGTCTGTATGGGTGGAAGATAGGAACAGCAAGGGATTAGCCACCTCAGTGGGGGTTTTCTACAGACCCCCTAAAAGCAGTAGAGAGATTGAAGGACTCACAGGCCAGCAGAGTTTGGAAAAATGCAGATGTAACAGGGTTGTTGTTGTTATGGGTGATTTCAACTTTCCCAATATCGACTGGAACCTCCTTAGTGCAGATAGCTTGGATGGACCCGTTTTTGTCAGGTGTGTTCAGGAAGGTTTCCTTACTCAGTATGTAGACAGGCTGACAAGGGGAGAGGCCATTTTGGATCTAGTGCTCGCCAATGAGCCAGGACATGTGCCAGATCAAGCGGTGGGAGAACACTTTGGTGACAGTGAACACAACCGTCTCCCATTAACATAGCCTTGGAGTGGGAAAGTGGCAGTTACCGAGGGAAGCTATTTAACTGGGGAAAAGGAAATGATGATGTTATCAGATAAGAGTTGGAAAGTACAGACTGGGAGCAATTGTTCCACAGAAAGGGCACAGCAGACATACAGAGACTGTTTAAGGAGCAGTTGTTGCGAGCTTATCATCAAAAGGAAGAAGGCAACTTACATAAGGTGGAGGAAGCAAGGATCTAACACAGCTTTAGAGGATTACAGGCTTGCTAGAAAGGAGCTCAGAAATGGACTGTGGGGAGCCAGGACGGGGCACGATAAAGGCTGGGCAAGAAGGATTAGGGACAACCCGAAGGCATTTTACTCATACCTGAGGAATAAGAGAATGATCAGGAAGATGGTAGGGCCGATCAGGGATAGAGTAGGGAACTTGTGCGTGGACACTGAGCAGATAAAGGAAGCCCTAAATTAGGTTTTGCTTCGGTTTTCACGAAGGAAAGGGACCTTGTTGTGAATGAGAACTTTGTGGAGTTGGGATACAGGCTTCAACAGATGAAGATTGATGGAGTTGATGTGCTGGAAATTTTGGCAAGCATTATGATTGATAAGCTCCCAGGGCCAGACCAGATTTATCGTAGGCTGCTCCAGGAAGCGAGAAAGGAGGTTGCTAAGCCGCTGGTAAACATCTTTGCTTCCTCACTCTCTACGGGAGGATTGGAAGGAAGCGAATGTTGTTCTTCGTTTCAAGAAGGGTAATAAGGAAATCCCTGGCAATTACAGACTAGTCAGTCTTACGTCTGTAGTCAGCAAAGTTTTAGAAAGAATTCTGAGGGATAGGATTTATGACTATTTGGAAAAGCACAGCGTGATTAAAGACAGTCAGCATGGCTTTGTGAGGGGCAGGTCATGCCTCACAAATCTTATTGAGTTCTTTGAGGAGGTGACAAGACAGGTCGACAAAGGTCGAGCAGTAGATGTGGTGTATCTGGACTTTAGCAAGGCATTTGATGAGGTTCCCCATGGTAGGCTCATTCATAAAGTCAGGAAGTATGGGATACAGGGAGATTTGGCTATCTGGAGTCAGAATTGGTTGGCTAACAGAAGGCAGAGAGTGGTTGTCGACAGAACTTATACTGCCTGGAGGTCAGTGTTGAGTGGGGTCCCACAGGGCTCTGTTCTTGGGCCTCTGTTCTTTTTAGTTTTTATAAATGACTTGGATGAGGAGGTTGAGAGGTGGGTTAGTAAATTTGCAGATGACACAAAGGTTGGAGGCGCCATTGATGGTATCGAGGACTATTGTAGGCTGCAGCACGACACACACAGGATGCAGAGCTGGGCTGAGAAATGGCAGATGGTGTTCAATCTGGATAAATGCGAAGTGATGTATTTTGGAAGGTCGTACGCGAATGCTGAAATATAGGATTAAAGATAGGATTCTTGGCAGTGTGGAGGTACAGAGGGTCTTGTTGTTCAAGTACATAGATCCCAAGTAGATAGGGTTGTTAATTAAGCATATGGTGTTTTGGCTTTCACTAGCAGGGGGGTCGAGTTTAAGAGCCACGAGGTTTTGCTACAGTTCTACAAGTCCCTGGTGAGACCACACCTGGAATATTGTGTCCAGTTCCGGTCGCCCTACTATGGGAAAGATACAGAGACTTTGGAGAGGGTGCAAAGAAGGTTTACCAGGATGCTGTCCGGACTGGAGGGTTTGCCTTATGAAGAGAGGTCGACTAAGTTTGGACTTTTCTCTCTGAAGAGAAGGGCGAAGAGAGGTGACCTGATCGAGATATATAAGATAATAAGAGGCATGGATAGAGTCAATAGCCAGAGAGTTTTCCCCAGGGCTGGACTGGCTGGCACGAGGGGTCATAGTTTTAAGATATTAGGAGAAAGGTATAAAGGGGGCGTCAGAGGAAGGTTCTTTACACAGACAGTTGTGAATGCATGGAATGCGTTGCCAGCGGGGATGGTGGAAGCAGTGTCATTAGGGACATTTAATCTACTACTGGATATGCATATGGTTAGCAGTGAATTGAGGAGTGCATAGGTTAAGTTATTTATTTTACATTAGGATTAATCATTGGCACAACATCGTGGGCCAAAGGACCTGGTCTGTGCTGTAGTTTTCTATGTTCTATGTTCTATGATTTAAATCACGGATCTTGTATAAGTGAAACCATCCACAGTGTGCCTCTTGCAAACCCTGTAAGCATCTGGAGAAGAATGAGAAGTAGTGTTCTGACCAGCATAAGAATCTTCTCGAAAAAACCCTGTGAACAATGACCACTGAACGTCTTTCCAAGCATAACCTCCATCTGTACATATGTTTATTTTTCCATGTCTGTGTGTGTTTGTGTGTGCACGCACAAAGGGGAGTTTGTAAAGTGGTTTACTTTGTTGAGTTAAACATTAGCGATTCATAACAATTTGCCTATAGTGAGAGTCTAATTATTTTTAATTAAAAAACAATTTTTTCAAGGACAGAAGCCTGGATCTGTGTTTGTAAATTGGAGAATTTCTGCATATTTCTCAAAATCCATAACTTTTGTGATGAGTCTGGAAATAGTGAAGCTTGATTTCTACACTGCTACCCAGTGAATCGTGACCGCACGAGGGTTTTGTTGAATCTCTGGTCACTAGCTGAGACCCTGTCACCTCTACAATATTTTATACTTTAATTGTGACAATTTATAAAACAATGTTACCTCATTGAATCTAAGCATTTCGTCCAAAGATAAAGAATGATCCTCTGGTAAATTGATTATAACCTTTTTGGCTATTTCATCCAATACTGCATCAATATGCACATCTCGCAAATCAGTAATCTGAAAGGAATAACCAATATCATATTTTTGTTATTTAGCAAAAATAACCACATACACACACACACACACACACACACACTTCTCAATTAATATATTGAAAACAAAATTTGAAATTCGCTGATATAACAAAAATAGGGGATTTGCAAACACAGATTTTGACTCAGAGGGAACATAAATAAATATGCAGAAGCAGGTGTAACTTTATGTGCAGAAATGTTAAGTTATACATGTGAAAGGACAAACAAGGAATGACAGTATGATGGCCTGCGTACTCAACTCCTTACAACAATTCCTTATACACTCATTACTGTGTGGCCAAATTTAGCTCTAACGCCATTTACAAACTTGGTGATGATACCACTGTAGTGGATTGAATCTCAAACAATAGTGAGATAGAGTACAGGAAAGAGACAGACTGCTTAGTGGCATGGTTTAATGACAACAATCTCTCCTTCAATGTAAGGAAAATGAAGCAGCTGGTCATTGATTTCAGGAAGCGGAATAGAAGGCATGCCCCTGTCTGCATGAATGGTGCTGAGATGAAAGTGGTCGAGAGCGTCAAGTAAATAGGAATAAATATCACCAATGATCTATTCTGGTCCACCCAAGTTGCGCTACAGTCAAGAAAGCACACCAACACTTCTACCTCTTTGAAGGCTAAGGAAATTCGGCACGTCCACATGAACCCTTACCAATTTTTATAGATACACCATAGAAAGCATCCTGGCTGAAGCATCACAACTTGGTATGGCAACTGCTCTGCCCAAGACTGCAAGAAATTACTGAGAGTTGTGAACGCAGCCAGTCCATCATGAAAACTAGATTTCCTTCCATTGACTCCGTCAATACTTGCTGATGCCTTGGGTAAGCAGCTAACACAATCAAAGGCCCCTCCCATCCCAGTTATACTCTCTTCTACCCTCTTCCATGGGGCAGAAGATACAAAAGTTTAAAAACACGGACCAAGAGATGCAAGAATAGCTTCTGCCCCGTTGTTATCAGACTTTATGAATGGACTTCTCATATGTTAGAATCTTTTCTGCACCTGTAACACTAGATTTCACATTCCAATCTATTACCCTGATGTACTTATGTAAGGTATGATTTGTCTGGTTAGCACGCAAAACAGAAGTTTTCACTGTATTTCAGTTCATGTGACAATAATAAATTAAATTAAATCAAATCAAAACAAAATATAAGGTATGTGCAACTTTTACAATTTGTGACAAAATGATTGCATTTATCACTGAATGCAGTGAGAAATGAAAATTTACTTGATTCATTGTCAGCAACAAGAATATGACATGGCCCACTGACAAGCGAATGTGTGAAGAATTGTCACAAGCATTATTCTTAATGAAAGTCCTGTCTTTGAAAGTTATCTCAAGCTGAATATATGACTACTGCTTTCAGTCTTCTATTCAAAAGCAGGTGTGTTTTGTTATAATGTTAAATACTGGTCAAAATTGTCATAATTTTTTGAAACAAATTTTTAGATAGTTAAAAAAATGCTCAATAACTGCCCTGGGAAATATCTTGGTCTTAACTTTCTACAGGAACTGCAAGTTTGGGGTAGATCTTGGAACATGAAATACTTAAACCTAATCATTCAATTCCTATTGCCATGAAATTAATTCTGGTGTCATTTTCACAAAAAGCAGGACAAATCCAATCTAGTCAAGGAATTAGAAGGGCTAAAATGGTAATAAAATGTCTTTGAAAAACAGGATTACAGAAAATCACAAGGCCTTTTATATATTTATAAGAAGCAAGACGGTAGTCAGGGAAATTGTAGGTCCAATCAAGGACAAAGAAGGAAATTTAAGCATGGAGCCGGAGGAAGTGGTTAAGGTTTTTAATGAAAACTTGGCATTAATATTCACAAAGGAGAAGGACAGGTTGGATGTGAGTCTAGAGAGGGTATGTTTATACTCCACGGCATATTGATGTAGAAAAGGAGAAGGTGTTGAGTGCTTTGAACAGCATTGAAGTAAACAAGTCCCCAGGATGTGCTAATATCTATCCTGGTTTGCTGAGGCACACAAGGGAGAAAATTGCTGGGGCCTTGTATTAAACTTTTGTTACACTTTTTAGTTATGGGCAAGGCTCCAGAGGATTAAGAAGGTCAGCAGCATAATCCAGGAAATTACAGGCTGATGAGCTTTACATCAGTGATAGGGAAATTATTGGAGAACATTCTGAGGGACATTATATTCACATTTACAACAGTAGCATGGCTTTGTGTGGAAGGTGTCATGTCCCACAAACTTAATTGAGGTTTCTGAGCAATTGACAACAATAATTGATTAGGGCAGAGAAAAGGATGCTGCCTACATGGACTTCAGCAATGCCTTTGACAAGGTACTTCATGGCAGGTTGATACAGAAGGTAAAGTTACATGGAAGGCACGGTGGACTGATAAGATGGATGCAGAACTGGCTTGGCCATAGAAGATAGAGTAGCAGTAGAGAAGGGTGTTTTTATGATTGAAGATCTGTGACCAGTGGTGTTCCACAGGTATCAGTGCTAGGACTCCTGTTTTTTTTGCAATATATGTAAATGACTTGGAACAAAATGCAGGTGGTCTGATTAGTAAGTTTGTAGCTTTTTTTTAGTAATTCAGGATGTGGGTGTCACTGGCTAGACCAGTATTTATTGACCATCTCTAATTGCCCAGAGGGCAATTAAGTGTCATCCACATTACTGTGGATCTAGCATCACATGAAGGCCACACTGGGTAATGACGGCAGTTTCCTGCTGTAAAGGACATTAGTGAACCAAATGGATTTTTCCAACAATAAATCATCATTAGACTCTTAATTCCTGTTTTTTATTGAATTCAAATTCCACCACCTGCTGTGGCAGGATTCAAACCGAGGTCCTCAGAACATTATCTGGGTTTCTGGATTAATAACCTAGTGATAATAACACAAAGCCATCCCCTCCCCAAGTTTACAGATGACACAAAGATTGGAGGAACTGCGGAGTTTAGGAGGATTGCCAAAATGACACAACAGGATATGGACAGACTAAAGAGTTGGGCAGGGAAATGGCAATTAGAATTTTATCTGAACAAATGGGAGGTGATGCACATTGGAAGTTCTAACTCAGGTTTGAACATGAACACCAGAGGCTGAGGGGTGACCTGATAGAGGTTTATAAAATCATGAGAGGCATAGACAGATGGATAGTCGAAGTATTTTTCCCAGTGAAGTGACCAGCTCTTTAAATGTGCAAACAGATGGTTTAGATTATTATGTAAAATTACCTCAAAACATATAAAGGAGATGGTTCTCAGGTGATTAAGAAGGGAGAGAGGCAGAAAACAGGAAATTATAGGTTGGTTGGCCTGGTGTTAAATTTGGTAAGATTTTTGAGTCTATTCGTAAGGATGAGATTATGGAGTAGAGTCATAGTCACAGAGTTTACAGCATGGAAACAGCCCCATTGGCTCATCTTGTCTATGCCACCCAGTTTTCACAATTTATCCAATCCCATTTGCCTGTGTTTGGTCCACATCCTTCTGTACTATTTCCATCAATGTACCTATCCCAGACACTCATCAGCCTCTGTGTGAAAAACTTGCCCCTCTGGATCTTTTTGTATCTTCCTTCTCTCACCTTAAATCTACGCCCTCTAGTTTTAGACTCCTGTACCATAGGGAAAAGCTGTTGACATCTACCTTATCTATGCCTCTCATTATTTTTGTTCAACGTGTGCAGGAGGGTTTCCTGACACAGGAGGGGGGCGAGGCTACATTGGATTTGGTACTAGGTAATGAACCCAGCCAGGTGTTAGATTTGGAGGTAGGTGAGCAATTTGGTGATAGTGACTACAATTCGGTTATGTTTACTTTAGTGAAGGAAGGGATAGGTGTTACCGCAGGGCAAGAGTTATAGTTGGGGAAAGGCAATTATGATGCAATTAGGCAAGATTTAGGATGCATAGGATGGGAAGGGGAACTGCAGGGGATGAGCACAATTGAAATGTGGAGCTTATTCAAGGGACAACAATCGTGTGTCCTTGATAAGTATGTAACTATCAGGCAGGAAGCAGGTGGTCGAGCGAGGGAACCATGCTTTACTAAAGAAGTTGAACCTCTTGTCAAGAGGAAGAAGAAGGCTTGTGTAAGGAAGAGATGTAAAGGCTCAGGTAGGGTGCTTGAACGTTATAAGTTAGTCAAGAAAGACTTTAAGAGAGAACTAAGGAGAGCCAGGAGGGAGTATGAAAAGTTGTTGGCAGGTAGGAACAAGGAAAACGCAAAAGCTTTCAACAGGTGTGTCAGGAATAAAAGAATGACTAGGGTAAGATTAGGGCCAATGAAGGACAGTGATGAAACATTATGCGTGGAGTCCGAGGAGATAGGAGAATTACTAAATGAATATTTTTCGTGAGCATTCACACTAGAAAAAGACAATGTTGTTGAGGAGAATACTGAGATACAGGCTACTTGACTAAACGGGATTGAGGTTCATAAGGAGGAGGTGTTAGCAATTCTGGAAAATGTAAAAATAGATAAGTCCCCTGGGCCGGATGGGATTTATCCTAGGATTCTCTGGGACGCCAGGCAGGAGATTGTAGAGCCTTTGGCTTTGATCTTGATGTAGTCATTGTCTGGAGGAATAGTGCCAGAAGACTGGAGGTTAGCAAATGTTGTTACCTTGTTCAAGAAGGGGAGTAGAGACAACCCTGGTAATTATAGGCCAGCGAGCCTTACTTCAGTTGTGGGTAAAGTGTTGGAAAAGCTTATAAGAGATAGGATTTATAATCATCTAAAAAGGAATAAGTTGATTAGGGATAGTGAACACAGTTTTGTGAAAGGTAGGTCATGCCTCACAAAGCTTATTGAATTTTTTGAGAAGATGACCAAACAGGTGGATGAGCGTAAAGTGGTTGATGTGGTGTATATGGATTTCAGTAAGGCATTTGATAGGCTATTGCACAAAATACAGAGGCACGGGATAGAAAGTGATTTAACAGTTTTGATCAGAAATTGGCTAGCTGAAAGGAGACACTGGGAGATGGTTGTTGATGGGAAATGTTCACCCTGGAGTTCAGTTACTAGTGGTGCACCGCAAGGATCTATTTTAGGGCCACTGCTGTTTGTCATTTTATAAATGACCTGGATGAGGGTGTAGAATGATAGGTTAGTAAATTAGTGGATGACACTAAATCAGTGGAGTTGTGGACAGTGCGGAAGGATGTTGCAGGTTACAGAGGGACATAGATAAGCTGCAGAACTGGGCAAAGAGGTGGCAAATGGAGTTTAATGTGGAAAAGTGTGAGGTGATTCACTTTGGAAGGAGCAACAGGAATAAAGAGTACTGGGCTAATGATAAGATTCTTTGTAGCATTGATGGGCAGAAATATCTCAGTGTCGATGTACATAGATCCTTGAAAGTTGCCACCCCCCCCCCCCCCCCCCAGGTTGATAGGGTTGTTAAGAAGGCATACAGTGTGTTAGCTTTTACTGGTAGAGGGATTGAGTTTCAGAGCCATGAGATCATGTTGCAGCTGTACATAGCCCTGGTGAGGCTGCACTTGGAGGATTGCATACAGTTCTGGTCACCGCATTTTAGGAAGGATGTGGAAGTTTTGGAAAGGATTCAGAGGGCATTTACTGGGATGTTGCCTGGTGTGGAAGGAAGGTCTTGTGAGGAAAGGCTAAGGGACTTGAGGCTGTTTTCATTAGAGAGAAGAAGTTTGACAGGTGACTTATTTGAGAGATATAAGATAATTAGAGAGTTAGTTAGGGTGGACAGTGAGAGCCTTTTTCCACAGATGGTGATGGCTAGCATGAAGGGACATAGCTTTAAATTGAGGGGTAATAGATATAGAACAGATATTAGAGGTGGTTTCTTTACTCAGTGAGTAGTAGCGGCATGGAACGCCCTGCCTGCAACAGTAGTAGACTCGCCAACTTTAAGGGCATTTAAATGGTCATTTGATAAACATACGGATGAAAATGGAATAGCGTAGGTTAGATGGGCTTCAGTTTGGTTTCACAGGTTGACACAACATTGAGGGCCAAAGTGCCTGTATGTGCTGTAATGTTCTATGTTCTATAAAGTCACCCTTTGGTCTCCTATACTCCAGGGAAAAAAGTTCCAACCCATCCAGCTTATTCTTCTAACTCAAACCTTCTCGGCCAATATTAGTCACATTCCAATCTTCAGGAACTTAACCCGTGGCTGTTGATGGCAAAAATACCTCTGCTCCAGCCCCACAATTTTCTCCTTAACCTCCCAGAATGTCCTGGAATACACTTCACCAGGTCCCGAGGATTTAATGCATTTTAAGACTTAATGCATTTTAAGACTGTAATGTGGACTATTTTCAAGGCATCACTATATATTTCCCCAAGTTCCCTAGCATCCATATCTTACTCTACAATAAATGCTGGCGAGAAATATTATTTAGGATCTCGCCCATCTCTTGTAGACAATCTTTAAGAGGCCTTTTTCCCTCCCTAGTTACTCTTTTGCCCTTCTCCTTTACTTTATCTGCCAAAGCCATCTCAAATTCCCCTTTAGCCATTTTGATTTCTCTCTTAATTATACTCTGACACTCTCTACACTCCTCAAGGAATTCAATTGATCCTAGCTGCCTCTACAGGTCATATCCCTCCTTCTTTTTCTTGACCAGGGCCTCAAAGATTCTAGTCATCTGGGGTTCCCTATTCCTGCCATCGTTATTCTTTTCTTTAACAGGAACATGCTGGTCCTGAAACCTCATTAACTCACTTTTGAAAGCCTCACACTTACTAGACTTCCCTTTGCCTGCAAACAGCCTCCCCAAATCAAATTTTGAAAGTTCCTGTCTAAGACCATCAAAATTGACCTTCTCTCAATTTAGAGCTTTTAACTTGTGGACCAGATCTATTCTTTTCCATAGCTAATTTAAAACTAATGGAATTATGGTCACTGGTCCCAAAGTGCTTCTCCTTACTTCTTTCATTTGCCCTGCCTTGTTTTCGAAAAAGAGGTCAAGATTTGCCCCTTCTCTAGTAGGGCTATCAACATAACTGCATGAGAAATTCTTCCTGAACCACATTTAATAAATTTCTCTCCATCCAAGCCCTTAACACTATGGCAGTCTCAGTTAATGTTAGGAAATTTAAAATCCCCTACTATGACAACCCTATTATGCTTGCAGCTATCCGCGATCTCCTTACATATTTGCTCCTCAATCTCTGACTTTTTTTGGGGGGGGAGTATAGTGGAATGCTATCAAAATGATCTTCCCCGTTCCATTTCTCAGTTATACCCATATAGAATCAGTGAATGAACCTTCAGTACTGTTATGACTTTTTTCCTAATCGTTAAAGCAACTCCCCCTCCTCTCTTGCTTTCCCTTCCTCAAGCATCCATATCCGAGAACATTGAGCTGCCAGTTCTGTCCCCCCTCGGCTGTGTTTCTGTAATAGCTGTAACATTCTGGTCCCATATACCCATCCACGCCTTATCTGTCAGAACTCTTGCACTGAAATAAATGCAGTTTAACCCAGACCTCCCTTGCTTCCTGTCATGCTCTTGCCTGCCCTGAATAATACTACGATTATCAAGATTGCCTTTACTTTTTAATCTTGCTCTTATGAACTTTGGAACTGTCTTTAACTTTCTCCTTTGGTTCTCTACTGTTTTGGATCCAAACCCCCTGCCAGACTCATACTTGGAATTGAATGGTAAAAGAGGGCTGAATCAGCATGCATTCATCAAGGGGAGGTCATGCCAAATTGGTTAGAATTCTTTCAGGAGGAAAAAGCAGATTAAACAAAGGAGAGGCAGTGGACATGATCTATTTAGATTTCCAGAGCTTATGCACTTTATCAGAAGAACTGAGATATAGTTTATTTTCTAAATGGGGAAAGACTTCAGAAATCTGAAGCACAAACTGTCTGAGGAGTCTTAGTTCAGGATTCTCTTAAGGTTAACATGTCAGTTCAGTTGGCAGTTAGGAAAGAAAATGCCTTCATTTTAAGAGGGAGAAAGTATAAGGGCAGGGCTATATTCTCAGGTTGTATAAGGTTCTGGTCAGAACTCATTTAGAATATTGTGAGCAATTTTGCTCCTCATATCTCAGGAAGAATGTGCTAGCCTTGGAGGGGATCCAGAGAAAGTTCACAAGAATGATCCTGGAAATGAAGGGTTTGTCATATGAGGTGCAGAAATTTGCTAACGGTGCTCAGACAGCGCTTTCCAACTCCATGACCATTTCCATCTAAAAGAACAATGGCAGCAAATACATGGGAACATGACCATCTGCAAGTTTCTGTTGAAGCCAGTCACCATCTGTCTTGGAAAATTATCTTTGTTCCTTCACTGTCATTGGGTCAAAAGCCTGGACTTACCTCCCTAATGACATTGTGGGTCTACCTACAGCACATAGAACACTGTGGTTCAATAAGACGGTTCACTCCCATCTTGTCAAGGGCAACTAGGACGGGCAACAAATGCTGGTTAAGCACTAACACACACACCACACAAGAGAATAAAAAAAAAGTTGAGAAAAAAATGTGGTATGAACCTGTGCTAGTCTTCTCCTGTCACTGGTTTATTGAAAATGCTTTGGCAAGGCGTAGATATTTAACAGCACACGGGAACATCCCGCTTGCCTGCTGTGCCTGAAGACACAGTTCACCTGCCCAAAAAGGATATGAACTTTTGCATACAATAGACATTATGAATGCTTATTTGCAGGTCTGTTGAACAGAGCTACGCATGAATAACTGACTGTGACACGAATAAAACTGATTTAAAGTTAATGTGGTCCCAGAGATAGAGTAATTGGGAAGATTTGATCAGTTTAGAACAAATATCAGTCACAGCTACTGACTCATTTTTATCTTTCACTGGATCTTTGGACCCTGGAATTCTCTCCTGCAGAGATTCTAAGCCATTGAATGTATTCAATGCCAAGATTAGAATATTTTTAAGAATCATATGAGCATTAGGTGAAAGGCAGGAAAGTTCCATTCAAGTCATAATTTGACAAACTATGTATTAAGAACAATGTATATTTATTTAACTTTAAGTGTATCAGTTTTGGGTTAAGATGGGCAAGACAGGATGTAATTTAGTTTTAGACATAAAGAGTCCGGAGGTTTATTTATTTATACTCAGTTTAATGATATTTTAAACCCTTGAAATGAAAAGCATTGTGCATTAAAAATGTGAAAGGAAAAAAAATCAAGCTGTTGCCTCGTGACTACAGATTTGAAAATTCCAAAATATTTGATAAGTATATCAAGGGGAAGGCGATATGCAGAGAAAGAATAAAGTAGGAAAGTGAGAACTGCAGATGCCAGAGATCAGAGTCAAAAATTGTGCTGCTGGAAAGCACAGCAGGTCAGGCAGCAACCAAGCAGCAGGAGAATTGATGCTTCGGGTATAAACCCTTCTTCAGGAATGTGGCAGTGTTGAAAGCGGGCTGAGAGAAAAATAGGAGGGTGGAGGTGGGGGTGAGGAGAAGGTGGCTGGGAAGCTGATAGGCAGATGCAGGTGGAAGTGATAATGATAGGTTGGAGGTGAGAGTGGAGCGGATAGGTGGGAAGGAAAATGGATAGATTGGACAGTTCAAGAGGGTGGTGTTGAGTTGGAGAGTTGTGGTGTGGTGGTGGGAGGGGAGATAAGGAAACTATTGAAGTCAATGTTGATGCCATGTGGTTGAGAGGTCCCAAGGCTGAAGATGTGGCGTTCTTCCTCCAGTCATCGGGTAGCTTGGATTTGGTATTAGAACATAGAACATAGAAAAGTACAGCACAGAACAGGCCCTTTGGCCCATGATGTTGTGCCGTGGTTTAATCCTAATGTAAAATATAATAACTTAACCTACATGTTGTAGAAGGTCCAGGACTTGCATGATCTTGGCAGACTGGGAGGGGGAATTCAAAGAGTAGAGCCCATAACAGACCAAGGGGGAAATCTGTGCAGGAATTGGAGGACATTGATAGGGTTTTAAATGAGAACTTCATGTCTGTCTTCACTTTGTAGAAGGAGGATGCAGGTACAGAATTCAGGAAGAGAGATGTGAGGCTCTTAAGTAGTTTGACAGAGGGAGTGAGGAAGTATTGGCAGTTTTGGCAGTCTAAAAAGTGAATAAATCCCCAAGTTTGGATAAGTTGTTTTTTAGGCTGCTGTTTGAGATAAGAGAGAAAATTATAGAGACTGTGCCCAATTTTTAATTCCCCTCTGGCCATAGGGGAAATATCAGAGGACTGGAGGACAGGTAACATGGTTCCACCTTTCAAGATAGGTGGGAAAGAGAATAGACTGAACAACAGACATTTCCAGACATTTCGTCACCCTACTAGGTAACATCTTCTGTGGGTCTTAGGCAAAGCAGTGTACATGATTCCTAGTTTCTATTTATATGTTTGGGTTTCTGTGGGTTGGTGATGTCTTTCCTGTGGTGATGTCATTTCCTGTTCTTTTTCTCAGGGGGTGGTAGATGGGGTCTAATTCGATGTGTTTGTTGATAGAGTTCCGGTTGGAATGCCATGCTTCTGGGAATTCTCGGTTTGGCTTGTCCTAAGGTGGATGTGTTGTCCCAGTCGAAGTGGTGTCCTTCCTTATTTGTATGTAAGGATACTAGTGAGAGAGGGGATGGAAATGTGTTGCTGGAAAAGTGCAGCAGGTCAGGCAGCATCTAGGGAACAGGAGAATCGACGTTTCAGGCATTAGCCCTTCTTCAGGAATGGTGAGAGAGGGTCCTACTAGTGAGAGAGGGTCATGTAGCCATATAAACCATAAGTTTGTAGATGAACACAAAGATTGACTGGGCGGTTGACAGCGAGGAAGAAAGTCTTTGGTTACAAAACAATATTAAAGGCTTGATCAGATAGACAGATCAGTGGCAGATGGAATTTCACCCTGATACATGTGAAATGGTGCATGTTAAAAGAAATAACAAGATAAGGGAACACTTAATACATGGCAGGCCCTGCTGCTGGAGTTATGGAGTCATAGCATGGAGACAGGCTCTTTGACCCAAACTGGTCCATGCCAACCAAAATGTCCATCCATACTCACCCCATTTCTCTGTACTTGATCCATATCCTTCTCATCCTTTCCTAGTCATGTATTTGTCCAAATGCCATTTAAATGTTGTTAATGTACCTGCCTCAACCACTTCCACTGGCAGTTCATTCCATATGCGTATCGCCCTCTGTGTAAAAATGGTGCCCCTCAGACTCCCTTTTACTCTTTCCCCTACAACCTGAAGCTGATGCCCTCTAGTCCTCGATTCCCCAACCCTGGGAAAAAGACTAAGTGCATCCACCTTATCCATGCCTCTCAGGATCTTATACAACTCTATAAGGTTCCCCCTCAGTCTCCTATGCTCTAAAGAATAAAATCCTAGCTTGTCCAACCTCTCCCTATAATTCAGAGCATTGAGACCTGGCAACATCCTTGTAAATTTCTTCTGCACCCTTTCCTGTTTAATAACATCCTTCTTATCTCAAGGTGACCAAAACTGAACACAATACTCCAACTGTGGCCTCACCAATGTCCTGTACGACTGCAACATAACTTCCCAACTTCTACACTCAATGTCCTGACTGACAAAGGCCAGTGTGCCAAAAGCCTTCTTCGCTGCCCTGTCTACCTGTGATTCCACTTTAGAGAACTGCGAACCTTAACTCCAAGATCCCTCTGTTCTACTACACAACTTAAGGCCCTACCATTCACTATGAAACTACTGCTTTGATTTGACTTCCCAAAATGCAAGACCTCACACTTATCTATATTAAACTCCATTTGCCTTTTCTCGGCGCACTTCCTCAGATGGTCAAGGTCCTGCTGCTATTTCTGATAATATTCTTCACTGTCCGTAATACCGCCTATTTTAGTGTCATCAGCAAACTTACTAATCATTGTCTTGTACATTCTCACCCAAATAATTGATATCAATAACAAACAGTAATGGGCCCAGCACCAACCCCTGAGTCACAGGTCTCCAGTCCACTAAGTATCCTTCATTATTAACCTCTGCTTCCTACTATCATGCCAATTTTTTATCCAATTTGCCAGCTCCCTTTTGATTCCATACAATCTAACCTTCCAGAGTAGCCTACCATGTGGTGTAAATATCTGATGAAGGCTGTTCATGCAAAACAGTAACCCTTGATTCTCTTGTCAGATTGCTGGATCTACTGTATATTTCACTTAATTGTAAAAAATTACAGCACTGAGGGAAGCCATTTAGCCTGTCATGCCTGATTGTGCTGCTCTAATTATTTTGAGGTTCTTTGAAGTTTCACCAATATATTCATGCTACATGCAAAAACTGCTGTTTGTGCGTACTCAGCCACCCAAGTCATTAGAGCAAATCCGACCTGCAAACTAAACAGAGACACAGAGTTGAAATGAACCCTCCTGTCCAACTTGTGCATGCCAATTAGGTTTCCCAAACCAAACTGCACCCGTTGATAGTAGTTGATCTTGCAGCTGCTCCTGGGTTTGCATGTTTAGTTAAAGATTTTAGTTTTTGTACAGTTTTTACAGTCATTATATTTTACTAAAAAAGATTTTTATTCATTTTGTTTCATTGACATTAAAAAAATCAAATAAAAAATCATGAACTATGGTGGCACAGTAGATAGTAAAGAAGGTTTTCTAAGATTACAAAGGAATCTTGATCAAATGGGTCAATGGGTTGAAAGATGGCAGATGGAGTTAAGTCCGGATAAATGTGAGGTTTTTTGGCACAAGAAATAAGAGAAGGTTTTATAAAATTAATGACAGGTTGTAGAACAGAGGGACCAAGGAGTGCAGGCATATAATTCTTTGAAGTTTGGTCACATATAGACAAGGTGGTTAAGAAGACATTTCGCACGGTTGCCTTCATTGCTCAGTCCTTTGAGTATAGCAACTGGGAAGTCAAGTTGAGGTTGTGTAGGATATTGGTGAGGCCTCTTCTGGAATACTGTGTCCAGTTCAGGTTGCCCAGTTAAAGGTAGAATATTATCAAGCTCTACAGGGTTTAGAAAAAAAATCAGGATGTTGCCATGTATGGAAGGTTTGAGTTATAAGAAAAGGCTGGATAAGTTGGAACTGTTTCCACTGACTCATAGGAGGTTGAGAGACGACCTGATAGATGGCTATAAGTTTATAAAATAATGAAAGGTATAGATAAAGTTAATGGTAGTTGTCTTTTCCCTAGGATGGGGGATTTCAAGACTGAGGGCACATTTTTAAGGTGACTTCAGAGAGATTTTAAAAAAGACATGATCATTTTTTACACAAAGGTAGTTCACACGTGGAATGAAGTTTCTGAGGAAGTGGTGCATGTGGGTATAATTACAACATTTAAGACATTTGGATAGGTATATGAATAGGAGGGATATGGGCCAGGAGCTGGAAGGTGGGATTAGTTAGTTTGAGACTTTTTGGCATCGACTGGTGGGACCAAAGGGTCTGGTTCCGTGCTGTATGACTCTATGATTCAATTTGCCTACATTTGGCCTATATTCCTCTAAATCTTTCCTATTCATGTACAAATCTCTTTGAAATGTTGTAATGTACCTGCATCCACCACTTCCTCTGACAATTCACTCCACATATGAACCAGCCTGTGTGAAAATGTTGTCCATTGGGGTAAAACTATGGCCTCTAGTTTTGATATCCCCCTCCCCCCAGGGAAAAGACCATTGCTATTCACCTTAGCTATGCCACTCATCATTTTATAAACCTCGATATGGTCATCCTTCAACCTCCTATGCTCCAGTAGAAGAAGTCCCATGTTATCCATCGTTTCCTTATAAATCAAACCCTCTAGTCCCACTAACATCCTTGCAAATCTGCACCCTTGCCAACTTAATAAAATCCTTCTTATTGAAGGGTGACCAAACTGTCCAGAGTACATCAAAAGTGGCCTCACCAAAGTCCTGTTCAGCTGCAAATGATGTCCTCACGCCAATATCAATCCTCTGACCAATGAAACAAACATTTCTGAACCTCCAATTGGTAGGCATTAATTCAACAGAGGTGGTAGTATAATGGTAATAATCTAATGTCCTTGATAATTTAAATTTCATCATGGAAGTTAAATTTGAATTCAGTAAAATCTAGTATAAAAAGCAAGACTAATGACAGCCATATTATCAGTGTTAATTGCCAAACATCTTGCCACTTTTGCTTCACTAATATCCTTTAAGAAAGTAAATCTACTATTTATCTGATCTGGTCCACATGTGACTCCAGACCCACAGCAATGAACTCTAAAATGGTTGAGCAGGCTACCCAGTTATATCAATTTGTTACAAAAGTGAAACAAAGGAAAGAAATTGAATTAGCCACTGGTATCAGCTGAGGTACCGAGAAAGACATAGCTACCATCCTTGCAAAGACTTACTTGTTTAAATGTAGAAATTGGGATCACTTTAAAATTGATTTAATTTAACTGCTTTACAGTAGTAATTAGTTTTCCAAATTTCTAGCATATGTAAACAAAACAAAAAGTCACAAGAATTACTGAGATTGTGATACCTCATTGAACTAGCACCAATGACTTTTCTGGTGCCATATGTAATCTGTTATTAATTTACTGTTTGGGAAAATTAAAATTTGTTATTCTTAGAAAGAATGATAAACTGTCCCTCATATGAAGGCAGGCAAGGAGACAACATTCATCTTGGGTAGCTACTTGTGATCACTGGCAAATAAATTATGTTAACAGGATTTGTGGGAAGTGAGTGAGAGAGTGAGTGAGTGAGTGAGTGAGTGTGTGTGTGTGTGTGTGTGTGTGTGTGTGTGTGTGTGTGTGTGTGTGTGTGTGTGTGTGTGTGTGTGTGTGTGTGTGTGTGTGTGTGTGTGTGTGTGTGTGTGTGTGTGTGTGAGAGAGAGAGAGAGAGAGAGAGACAGAGAGGATCCTGGGGGAATGAACCACCATCGCCTTGGGAGAAGACCAGGAATTCCTCTACATCAACTTGAGTGGGAAACAAACCAAAGACTCAAATGATCAAGCACATTCACTCCACCACTTCAAATCAAAGGAGTCCACCACCTCTGCCTCTGCATTCTACAGAACAGCTTCAGGATTAGTAAATTGTCCTCAACTGTAATGGCTTGTGTATTTCTTTTCTTTATCCAATAATTTAAAATATCATACTTAATTTTCTGCTTCTTAGCAAATTATCTGAAATTACTTACAGATGGTTGATTGCATTTTTGGTTAACTGTGATCACAAACCTCCAAATTCAAACAAACATCTGAAGGGCTCGTGCTAATATTGGGAAACCTATCCCACAGGATAATCATAGTTATACTCTTGGAATCATACCTTAAAGATGATGTAAAAGGCAAAGCCATCGCCACTTCCAGACATTTCCCGTCTCAACAGCAAGTAAGACCCATCAGAGGCAGTAGCACAATGGTACAAGGTAGGGAAAAAGTTGCTGAGGGAGTCCTTGACATTGACTCCAGATTCCATAAGATCTTATAGCATCAGGTCAAACATGGGCAAGTGGAATTCCTGCTGATTACTACCTATGACCTACTCTCAGCTGAAAAAATAGTATTCTTCCACATTGAATATCACTTGGAGGGTGACAGTGGCACATAATGTGTTCTGGATTGGGGACTTAAATGCCCATCACTGAGAACTGGTTGAGTCTTGAAGGCTGATAGACTGAGTCTGTGGAAGGTGGTGAGGTACTCAATCAGAAGGAAAGATTTGTTTTGCCTTTCTCTCACCAATCAACCTGTCACAGATGCATACATCCATGATGGCAGGAGTGACCACTGCAGAGTCCCATCAGCCGCAGCAGAATTGTATTCAACCACAATCTGTAACCTGCTGGCCTGGTTTACCTGTTTTATTACCACTAACAACAAAGTCAGGAATAAGTTGACATAAGGTTAGAGTCCAACAGGTTTATCTGAAATCACAAGCTTTTGAAGTGCTGTCCCTTCGTCAGGTGAAGCGAGAGAGAAGCACACAGGCACAGAATTTATAGGTGAAAGTGAGTACTGCAGATGCTGGAGATTAGAGTCAAGAGTGGCTTTTGCCCAGAACGTCAATTTTCCTGCTCCTCAGATGCTGCCTGTCCTTCTGTGCTTTTCCAGCACCACGCTCGAGACACAGAATGTATAGGCAGAGAGATCAAAAGATCATACAAAAGGTGTGAGTGACAACAGACTGAATAGTAGGTCTCTGCAGGTGATCAACGGAGTTAGACGGTTTCAGTAAAGTGTCAACAGCTGAATAACAAGTGAAGGAATGACCTATAATCTGATTAGATGAGGCAGAGAGATAATTACAAAAAATTAAAAATAAGGTGGTGCTGGAGAAAAATGAAATGGCTGGAATAATAAGATAGCTATAAGAGTCGCATGCAGAGGGTGTAACCAAAATAATAAGTGAACCAAAACTGTACAAACTAATTAAGGTAGAGAAATCATAACAATCTATCAAGGTGATGGCGTCAAAACAGGAAGGAAGACTTTAGTTAAGGAAGACTTTACTAATGCAGAACAGTATGGTGGGGTCACATATAGCACAACATGAACGCAAGATCACGGCTAAGGCTGTCTTCATGGGTATAGAACTTGGCTATCAGTTTTTGCTTGGTGATTTTGCATGGCTGTGTATCTCAAAAACTGACCTGGAGATGCTTACCTAAAGATTGGAGGCTGAACGTCCTTTACCGCTGAAGTGTTCCCTGTAGCACACAAGCATAGAATTTATAGGCAGAGAGGTCAATGGATAGAGAGATCAAAAGATCATAGAAATGGTGTGAGTGGAGTGTCAACAGGCCAAATAATAGGTCTCTGCATATTATCAAGAATGTCAGACAGTGTGAGTAAAGTGTCAACTGCTGAATAACAACAAAGGGATGACCTATAATCTGATTAAATGAGGCAGAGAGATAAGCTATGTGCTTCTCTCTCACTTCATCTGATGAAGGGTCAATGCTCCGAAAACTTGTGATTCAAATAAACCTGTTGTACTATAACCTGGTGTCATCTGACCTCTGACCTTGTCCACCCTAATCCAACGCTGGCACCCTGGTGTCATGGCTACCATGAAACTGGGAGATCAACGCTGGGCCAAAGAAGGCTGCAGGAGGGCTTCAGGGACAGACCAATCATGTCTAAAAATGAAGTGTCGAACTGATGAAGCTACAACATGCAACTATGTGAATGGCAAACACTTTAGGCGGCATATAAGAAATTGGGCTGAGTGATTTCTTGACCAACAAATCAGATCTGAGGCCTGCAGACTTGCCACAACCAAGCTTGAATGACGGTGGGCAATTAAACAGCTAACAGGAGATGGAGACTCCACAGAAATCCCCACTTCATTGCAAAAGATAAGACTTAAACGTTTGGCATCCATATTTAGTTAGAAGGATGAACCATCTTGGCCTCCTGCTAAGGTCTCCAGCATCATCGATAACTGTTTTCAACCATATGACTCACTCCATATGATATGAACAGCAGCAGAAGAAATGGGATGCTGCAAGGGTAAAAGGCCTTGCTAAAATGCTGGCAATAATATTGAAGATTTTTACTCCAGAAGTATTCAAATGCAAGCCAAGTTGTTCCAGTATGGTTTAATACAGGATCTGGCCATAATGTGGAAAGGTGTCTGGGTATGTCCTGGGGTCATTGAGTCAGACCGTCATACAGCATGGGAACAGACCCTTCCGACCACGCCGATAAAGTTTCCCAAACTAAACTAGTTCCACTTGCCTGCATTTGGCTAATATACTGAATTAGAGGTGCTGGAAGAGCACAGCAGTTCAGGCAGCATCCGAGGAGCAGTACCTTTAACTATACAAATATCTTTTGAATTATGTAACTGTACCTGCATCTACTACTGCCCCTGATAGTTCATTCGACATACGTACAACGTTCTGTGTGAAAACATTGCCCCCATATCCATTTTAAATCTTTCTCCACTGACCTTAAAGATATACCCCCTGGTTTTGAACTACCCCACCCCAGGGAAAATACTTTTGTCTTTTTGGACTTCAGTACGGCGTTCGACAAGGTTCCCCATGGGAGACTGATTAGCAAGGTTAGGTCTCATGGAATACAGGGAGAACTAGCCATTTGGATACAGAACTGGCTCAAAGGTAGAAGACAGAAGGTGGTGGTGGAGGGTTGTTTTTCAGACTGGAGGCCTGTGACCAGTGGACTGCCACAAGGATTGGAGCTGGGTCCTCTACTTTTTGTTATTTACATAAATGATTTGGATACGAGCATTAGAGGTACAGTTAGTAAGTTTGCAGATTACACCAAAATTGGAGGTATAATGGACAGTGAAGAGGGTTACCTTAGATTACAACAGGATCTTGACCAGATCAGATGGGCCAATGGGCTGAGAAGTGGCAGATGGAGTTTAATTCAGATAAATGCGAGGTTCTGCATTTTGGGAAAGCAAATCTCAGCAGGACTTATACACTTAATGGAAAGGTCCGAGGGAGTGTTGCTGAACAAAGAGACTTTGGAGTACAGGTTCATAGCTCCTTGAAAGTGGAGTCGCAGATAGATAGGATAGTGAAGAAGGCGTTTGGTATGCTTTCCTTTATTGGTCAGAGTATTGATTACAGGAGTTGGGAGGTCATGTTGCGGCTGTACAGGACATTGGTTAGGCCACTGTTGGAATATTGCGTGCAATTCTGGTCTCTTTCCTATCGGAAAGATGTTGTGAAACTTGAAAGGATTCAGAAAGGATTCAGAAAAGATTTACAAGGATGTTGCCAGGGTTGGAGGATTTGAGCTATAGGGAGAGGCTGAATGGGCTGGGGCTGTTTTCCCAGGATTGTCGGAGGCTGAGGGGTGACCTTATAGAGGTTTACAAAATTATGAGGGGTATGGATAGGGTAAATAGGCAAAGTCTTTTCCCCGGGGTCGGGGAGTCCAGAACTAGAGGGCAAAGGTTTAGGGTGAGAGGGGAAAGATAGAAAAGAGACCTAAGGGGCAACTTTTTCACACAGAGGGTGGTACGGGTATGGAATGAGCTGCCAGAGGAAGTGGTGGAGGCTGGTAGAATTGCAACATTTAAGATGCATTTGGATGGGTATATGAATAGGAAGGGTTTGGAGGGATATGGGCCGGCAGGGTGCTGGCAGGTGGGACTAGATTGGGTTGGGATATCTGGTCGGCATGGACGAGTTGGACCGAAGGGTCTGTTTCCATGCTGTACATCTCTATGACTCTATCTTATTTATGCTTCTCACGATATTACAAACCTCTTTAAGGTCACCCTCAGCCTTTTACCTTCCAGTGAGAAAAGTGACAGTCTATGCAGCCTCTCCTTATAAATCAAAACCTCCAGTACCAGAAACATCCTGGTAAATCTTTTTGGAACCTTCTCCAATTTAATAATATCCTTCCTATAGCAGGGAGACCAGAATTGTACACAGCACCTCCGTCGTTCCAGGGAAAGTAGCCACAGCCTGTTCGGCCCTGACAACATCCTTGTAAATCTTTTCTGAACCCTTTCAAGCTTAACAACATCTCTCCGACAGTAGGGAGACCAGTGTTCCAAAAGTGGCCTCACCCAGGTCCTGTGAAACCTCAACATGATATTCCTGCTCCTATACTCAATGGTCTGAACAGGGTAATGAAGAAGGTGTTTGGTGTGCTTGCCTGTATTAGTCAGTTCATTGAGTATGGGAGTTGGGTGGTCATATTGTAACTCTATAGGACATTGGTTAGAGTCGAGAGTGTGGTGCTGGAAAAGCACAGCAGGTCAGGCAGCATTCGAGAAGCAGGAGAATCGATGTTTTGGGCAAACGCCCTCACCATTAAACCAGCTGACAAGGTGGGGGGGGGGGGGGGGGGGGGCACAGTGGTAGTTTGGCGCCTTCTCCTACTGCCCCCTCACCTCCCATCACCAAACCATCATCTCCCAGACCGTACACCACCTCATCGCCTCAGGGGATCTCCCACCCACAGCTTCCAACCTGATAGTTCGGGAACCCCGCATCGCCTGGTTCTACCTCCTACCCAAGATCCACAAGCCTACGGCTGACCTACTGTGTCGGCCTATTCCTGCCTCACCGATCACCTCTCCACACACCTTGATACTGTTCTATTTCCTACGGTCCAGGAACTCCCCACATATGGTTGGGACACCACCCACTCCCTCCATCTCTTCCAAGACTTTCATTTCCCTGGCCCCTAACGCTTCATCTTCACTGTGGACATCCAGTCCCTATACACCTGCATCTGTCATGACAATGGCCTCCAAGCCCTCTGTGTCTTCCTCTCCCGACGTTCCCACCAGTACCCCTCCACTAATCCTAATGAAGGGTTTTTGGCTGAAACATCGATTCTCCTGCTGCTTGGATGCTGCCTGAACTGCTGTGCTTTTCCAGCACCACTCTCAACTCTAACCCCTAGCATTTGCAGTCCTCACTTTCGCCGAGGACATTGGTTATGCCACTTTTGGAACACTGATCTCCCTGCTATCAGAAATATGTTGTTAAGCTTGAAAGGGTTTAGAAAAGATTTGCAAGGATGTTGTCAGGATTGGAAGACTTGAGGAAGAGGCAGAGGCAGAAGTGTTGCAGCTATTTTCCCTGGAACGGCGAAGGCTGAAGGGTGACTTTATGGAGGTTTGTAAAATCATGAGGGGAATGGATAGGTTAAATTGCCAAGATTGTTTCCCTAGGTTAGTGAGTGCAAAATTGGAATGCATTGGTTTAATATGAGAAGGGACAGATTTAAAAGAGAATCAAGAAGCAACTTTTTCACACAGCGGGGGCATGTATGTGTTGAGCTGCCAGAGGAATTGGTAGAGGTGGGTACACTTACAACATTTAAAAGGCATCTGGATGGGTACATGAATAGGAAGGGTTTAGAGGGATATGGCTCAAATACTAGTAAATGGAACTAGATTAATTTAGGATATCTGGTTGGCATGGAAAATTTGGAAGTCTATTTCTGTGCTATACAACTCTATAACTCTCTGACTCAATGAAGGCAATTGTGCTAAATGCCTTTTTAACTACCCTAGATTAGAGTGGTGCTGGAAAAGCACAGCAGGTCAAAAAGCTTCCGAGAAGCAAGAAAACCGACGTTTCGGGCAAAAGCCCTTCATCAGGAATCTGTCTGACCTGCTGTGCTTTTCCAGCACCACTCTAATCTAGACTCTGGTTTCCAGCATCTGAAGTCTGTGTTTTTACCTTCTTAACTACCCTGTCTACCTGTGATGCAATTTTCAAAGAACTATATACCTGAACCCTAGGTCTCTCTGTTCCACAGAAAACTGAGAAAATCCAACCAGACGATTTGTTGCTCTATATTAAGACAGTTCTCCAATGTAGGACAAGTTGGTATCTTACTTGCAAATGGAAAGTTAGCAAATAAGAACTCATTGCTGTAAAAATGCACAAACGTTACAGGCTGAAATTCATCTGATGCATGTGTTATGACTGTGAGAGGATGTGCGCATTGGTAACATGCCACTGTATTCCACCACTGTCACCATTAGTATAAACGTCTTGATTCAATTGCTTCTTTTTTGTATCTCTATCCATAATAAAAGGTTTTCACCAGGATTCATTGGAAATAATCTGTTCTTACAACAAGTGGCAAATATTGGTTAGACAATAGACAATAGATGCAGGAGTAGGCCATTCTGCCCTTCGAGCCTGCACCACCATTCATTATGATCATGGCTGATCATCCTCAATCAGTATCCTGTTCCTGCCTTATCCCCATAATCCTTGATTCCACTATCCCTAAGAGCTCTATACAACTCTTTCTTGAAAGTATCCAGAGACTTGGCCTCCACAGCCTTCTGGGGCAGAGCATTCCATACACCCACCACTCTCTGGGTGAAGAAGTTTCTCCTCAACTCTGTTCTAAGTGGCCTACCCCTTATTTTTAAACTGTGTCCTCTGGTTCGGGACTCACCCATCAGTAGAAACATGCCTCCAGAGTGTCCAATCCTTTAATAATCTTATATGTCTCAATCAGATCCCCTCTCAGCCTTCTAAACTCAAGCATATACAAGCCCTGTCGCTCCAATCTTTCAGCGTAAGATAGTCCCGCCATTCCGGGAGTTGACTTCTTGAACCTACACTGCACTCCCTCAATAGCCAGAATGTCTTTCCTCAAATTTGGAGACCAAAACTGCACACAATATTCCAGGTGTGGTCTCAACAGGGCCCTGTACAGCTGCAGAAGGACCTCTTTGCTTCTATACACAATTCCTCTTGTTATGAAGGCCAGCATGCTATTAGCTTTCTTCACTGCCTGCTGTACCTGTATGCTTGCTTTCATTGACTGATGCTGAAAATGTGTTGCTGGAAAAGCGCAGCAGGTCAGGCAGCATCCAGGGAACAGGAGAATCGACGTTTCGGGCATAAGCCCTTCTTCAGGAATGAGGAAACACTTTCCTCATTCCTGAAGAAGAGCTTATGCCCGAAACGTCGATTCTCCTGTTCCCTGGATGCTGCCTGACCTGCTGCGCTTTTCCAGCAACACATTTTCAGCTCTGATCTCCAGCATCTGCAGACCTCACTTCCTCCTCCTTCATTGACTGATGGACAAGAATACCTAGATCTCGTTGTACTGACCCTTTACCTAACTTGACTCCATTTAGGTAGGAATCTGCCTTCCTGTTCTTGCCACCAAAGTGGATCACCACACATTTATCCACATTAAACTGCATCTTCCATGCATCCATCCACTCACCTAGCCTGTCCAGGTCATCCTGTATTCTCCTAACATCCTCCTCATATTTCACCCTGCCACCAAGCTTTGTGTCATCAGCAAATTTGCGAATATTATTTTTAATATCTTCATCTATATCATTAATGTACATTGTAAAAAGCTGTAGTCCCAGCACCGATCCCTGCGGCACACCTCTGGTCACTGCCTGCCATTCCGAAAGGGAGCCGTTTTTCACTACTCTTTGTTTCCTGTCAGCCAACCCATTTTCAATCCATGTCAGTATTTTGCCCCTAATACCATGCGCCCTACTTTTGCTGGAGAAAGTGAGGTCTGCAGTTGCTGGAGATCAGAGTTGAAAATGTGTTGCTGGTAAAGCACAGCAGGTCAGGCAGCATCCAAGGAGACCTAATTTTGCTCACTAACCTCCTATGTGGGACTTTATTAAAGGCTTTCTGAAAGTCCAGGTATACTGCATCTGCTAGATCTCTCTTGCCCATCTTCAGAGTTACATCCTCAAAACATTCTAGGAGATCAGTCAAGCATGATTTCCCCTTCATAAATCCATGCTGACTCTGACCTATCCTGTTACTGCTATCCAGATGTGTCGTAATTTCGTCCTTTATAATTGACTCCAGCAGTTTTCCCACCATTGACGTCAGACTAACTGGTCTATAATTCTCTGTTTTCTCTCTCCCTCCTATCTTAAAAAGTGGGACAACAATAGCCACTCTCCAATCCGCAGGAACTAATCCTGAATCTATAGAACATTGGAAAATGATCACCAATGCATCCACGATTTCTAGAGACACCTCCTTCAGTACCCTGGGATGCAGACCATCAGGTCCCAGAGACTTATCAGCCTTCAGACCTAACAGTCTCTCCAACACCATTTCCTGCCTAATACAAATTCCCTTCAGTTCAGGTCCTTCAGCCACTATTACATCTGAGAGATTGCTCGTGTCTTCCCCAGTGAAAACAGATCTAAAGTACCAATTCAACATTTCTGCCATTTCTTTGTTCCCCGTAACAAATTCACCCGTTTCTGTCTTCAATGGCCCAATTTTAGTCTTAACCATTTTTCTTCTCAACATATACCTAAAAAAGCCTTTACTATCCTCCTTTATATTTTTGGCCAGTTTACCTTCGTATCTTATATTTTCTTTGCGTATTTCCCTTTTAGTTATCCTCTGTTGTTCTTTAAAAGCTTCCCAGTCCTCCGATTTCCCACTCATCTTTGCTCTGTTATACTTTTTCCCTTTTGTCTTTATATGGTCCTTAACTTCCCTCGTCAGCCACGGCCACCCCTGCCTCCCCTTAGGATCTTTCTTCCTTTTTGGAATGAACTGATCCTGCATCTTCTGCATTATACACAGAAATACCTGCCATTGTTGTTCCACTGCCATCCCTGCTAGGGTATTGCACCATTGAACTTTGGCCAGCTCCTCCCTCACAGCTCCATAGTTCCCCTTATTCAACTGAAATATTGTCACTTCCGATTCTACCCTCTCCCTTTCAAACTGCAGATTAAAGCTTATTGTAATGTGGTCACTACCTCCTAATGGCTTCTTTACTTTGAGGTCCCTGATCAAAACCGGTTCATTGCACAACACCAGATCCAGAATTGCATTCTCCCTGGTAGGCTCCAGCACAAGCTGTTCTAAGAATCCATGTCGGAGGCACTCCACAAACTCCCTTTCTCGGGGTCCAGTACCATCTTGATTCTCCCAGTCTACCTGCATGTTGAAATCCCCCATAACAATTGTAGTAATATCTTTGTGACAGGCCAATTTCAGCTCCTTATTCAACTTACACACTACATCCAGGCTACTGTTTGGGGGCCTGTAGATAACTCCCATTAGGGTCTTTCTACCCTTAGAATTTCTCAGCTCTATCCATACTGACTTTACATCCCCTGATTCTAGGTCACCCCGCGCAAGGGACTGAATATTATACCTTACCAACAGGGCCACCCCACCCCCTCTGCCAGTCAGTCTGTCCTTACGATAGCACATATAGCCTTGAATATTCATTTCCCAGGCCCTGTCCACTTGAAGCTACGTCTGTTATCCTCTCATCATCATAATTGCCAATTTCCAAATGAGCCTCAAGCTCATCCACCTTATTTCTAATGCTTCGTGCATTCATATGTAATATTTTTAATTTGTTACTCCCCTCACCCTTCCTATCAATCCCTATTTCACTTGACATATTTCACTTCCAGCTATAATCTGGAATTAATCTTTTTCCTTTTAATCCCGACATAGACACAATCACATAATGCATTAAAACCAAAGCCTTTATAGACAGTATATATTTTTAAAACAGCACATGTGGAAAACAATTCCTGTTGGCCAATAGCTGGAAGCAAATGATAGAATGTGATGACTTCTTATGGTCCATAGTATTCTGTCAACAAAATCAAATTGCTAACCATAGGCTCATGGTGGGATCTCAGTTATGGTTGCAATGTCTTTGGAAATTTGCTGCAGTAGAGATTTTCAGATTTACAATGTAATCAGGAATATTAGTATTTGAAAAATTATTAAGAATTCCAGGAGTGGCACTTACAATATCTTAGGTCTGTAAAATTAAAACTAGGTCCAGAAAGGTTAGTGGGCAACAATTAATATAGAAACACTTAAGACTTTTCAAAACTCTGTAACTAAGCTCCATGAGCCCGATACTTTACATCATTGAAAGTTTTGCTTGATTTTACCATAGTAAGGTGTTTAATTTCTGTAAACAGTAGGTGTCTTACAAGGTGCACATATTAAACCGTTGACCAGGAAACTTACCACCTCTTAATTCAAATGAGATGCTCTGTTTCCCACTACTACTATTTTCAGTTTAGTAAGAAAATGTAACCATTTTCAGAAATCTACTTACTGTCTTGAGCAATGAAGTCAACTCTTCGATGGCTGAATTCACATCAGAGAAGAATTTGTCAAGTGTTATTGATGACCAATTCAGTGAGGCAGCTCCCTGTCTCAGAACAGATTCAATCTAAAGGAAAAGAAACAATAAACTATGAACACAAAACTGTAATTGTTATGAAATTGTTATAAAACGGCCATCATTGATACTAGGTTTGGTTTTTCTCTATCTCTTTAAAGTTACACAATATACACATAGAGCCAAAGTGTAATTACTCCCTCTTGAAAAAGCAGTGGAAGCTATGACAGAAGGGGTAGGTAATCATGTATGATGGCAGTGAAGAGATATTTTTCACCTTCCTGCCATGACAAGGGTGACAAGGCCCAAGACTGAGTTTCTCACCTTGTTATCAATTGAGGTCCCTAAATGGTAAATTGAGTACTGTTTCACAGCCTTTACCCACTCGTGCTCCAATTACTTCAACTCCAAGCGAAATGAGGAAGGGTTAGTCTACTTGACTGGTAAACTGTCAGCTTGGAAGGGAGTGACCTCTCAATCTACACTAATTTGCATAAAACCAAGGGACTGGAGCATGGGTGCAAATAGCTACCTCCCTGTCCTCACATTTGACACCTCCAATGCCTTTCCCCAAAATAACCTCCACCCCCAGAAACTTCCCATCCCTCCAAATACAACCTATCGTTTTCAGCCTCTGACTGGCAGCTGCTCCAGGCTGGTGAGTCTTCCCAATCTGGAGTTATAATTCTGTCAGAAAGCCCACCACCAACTAATTGCTTGACTGTATACTGGAAAATCCAGCAGGCTTTCTTACCTCCATAGGCCATGGGTTTCCCTCATGGAAACTCTCCCACTTTCAATCGTAGTCTGAAGATGGGAAACTCACAGCCATAGTTTACTAGATTTATTAAAGACAGCAAATTATGTATTTCTCAGGGATATTAGGATTAATGTGAACAATCGTCACAATGGCTCAGTGGTTAGCACTGCTGCCTCACAGCACCAGGGTCCCAGGTTTGATTCCAGCCTTGAGCAACTGTCTGTGTGAAGTTTGCACATTCTCCCTGTGTCTGTGTGGGTTTCCTCCGAGTGCTCCGGTTTCCTCCCACAATCCAAAGACGTGCAGGTTGGGTGAATTGGCCATGCTAAATTGTCCATAGTGTGAGGTGCATTAGTCGGAGGGAAATAGGTCTGGGTGGGTTACTCTTCAGATTTGTTGGACTGAAGGTCTTGTTTCCACAGTGTAGGGAATCTAAACTAATCAACGCCTATTTACCGATGATAATTTTTCACAGCTTTTTTTCTGCTTGGGTCACCAAGTTGTAAGTTCAAGTACTAACTAGCACTTCAAAAATATTTTTAGCATTCTGTTTTCTCTAACTTCACTTCAAATTAATCCATTGTATCTGAGGTATTTGAGATGCTTTTGAGGTTGAAAATTTATGCCTTTCTTGCCTTTTTCATAACTTCCAAATATATGGATAGGGAAGGTTTAGAAGGGTATGAGCCAAGTGCAGGGAAATGGGGTTATTGTGGATGGACATTTTGGTCAGGCCACTTGTTGGAGTCATATTCAGAAGAGTAAAAGATAGTTGCGGTTGTAGGAGGCCAACCAACTCAACCCCAGGACATTGCTGCAGTAGGAGATCACAGGGTATGGGTTGCATAAAAACTCCAGAAATTGCCACACTCCTAGCCAAGCTGATCCAGTAAACTACAAGACTGACATCTACCTGACAATATGGAAAATTGCCCAGATATGTCCTGCACACGAGTCCAACCCAGTCAATTACTGGTCCTTCAGTCTCCTCATGATCGTCAGTAAACTGATCAAAGGTGTCATCAACAGAGGTAACTACCTCCTCACTGATGCCCAGTTCAGTGAGAGCCACTCAGCTCCTGACCTCATTACAACCTGGGTTCAAATATGGACAAAAGAACTGAATTCCAGGGGTGAGGTGAAAGTGACAGCCCTTAACATCAAGGTTGCATTTGACCAAGTGTGGCATCAAGCATCCCTCGAAAAACTGTAACCAGTGGGAAGTTGGAGTCATAACTGGCACATAGGATGATGGTTGTGGTTGTTGGAAGTCAGTCATCATAGCTCCAGGACATTTCTGTATAAGTCCCTTAGGGGAGTATCCTCGGCTCAAGCAACTTCAGCTGCTTCATCCATGACTTTCCTTCCACCTTAAGGCCAGAGGTGTGGTTGTTTGCTGATGACTGCACAACCTCCTCACTGATGCCCAGTTCAGTGAGGGCCACTCAGCTCCTGACCTCATTACTACCTTGGTTCAAATATGCAGCCAGGCAGCACACCAGCTCTCCCTCTTCATCCATCCACCCCACAATGCACCTTATTCCTCCACCTCTCCCTCTTCACCTCATTCTGCCTGCACCCTTTCCCACTTCCCCACCCCACTCCCCAGCCCACCTCCCCCCTAATCTCCTTTCTCACCCACACTCACTTCCCTCCACCACACCACATTCAAACCCTCCTATCACATGCCATCACTCTTCCCCCCTCCACCTCGGGATCCCCCCAAAAACCAACCCCCAAGCCTTGCCACATATTACTATCCTGCCTGACCCTGAACTCTCTGAGGCCAAATGGTTTGTCCTCAGGAAAGGGCTCACGCTCATACCCCTCCGCCCAAACCTCAACAAATTCCAAACCTGCCACCATGTGGAGCACTTCTTCCGCGGCCTCTGCTCCATGTCCTCCATCTTTTCAGTAACGTCCAGTTCCCCAGCCCCCAGCACTTTATCTTCATTATGGATATGAAGCTCTTATACACGCTCATACCCGACAAGGATGGCCTCCAGGTCCTCTGCTTCTTCCTCTCCAACAGACCCATCCAGTCCCTCTCCAGCAATCGCCGCCTCAGATTCGTCGAACTGGTACTCACCCTCAACAACTTTTCCTTCAACTCCTCCCATTTTCTCCAAATCTAGGGGGTGGCCATGGGCACCCAGATGGGCCCCAACTACGCCTGCCTCTTTGTCAGCTATTTCGAATGGTCCCTCTTCAGTACCTGCATACCACTGTGCTCCAAGTCTTCCGCCATTACATCAACGACTGCATCAGTGCAGCATCCGGCACCCAGGCTGAACTGGAACAGTTCATCGACCTGTGCCAAAACTTCCAGTCGCCGTCAAAAATCACTTGATCTATCTTGCACACTTCCCTCCCCTTTCTTGACCTCTCCATTTCCATCTCCAGATGGACATTTACTATCAAACCCACAGACTCCCATACTACCTGGATTACTCCTCCTCCCACCGTGTAGCCTGCAAGAATTTCACCCTATTCTCCCAATTTCTCCACCTCAGCCCCATCTGCTCAGACAAGGAGACATTCCATTCCAAGGTATCCCAAATGTACACCTATTTTGAACAATGTGCTTTTCTTCTATCTGTCATCCAGACAGCCCTCCGCTGCACTACCTCCATTCCCCATTCTGCTGCTCTAAACCCTCCCCTCTGCATGCAATAAAGTCAAAGTTCCCTTGTCCTGACCTAACACCCCACCAGTCTCCACATCCAATGCAGCATTCTTAAACATTTCTGCCAATTCCAACTAGACCCTACAACCAAGATCATCTTCCCCTCCCCACCCTTCTCTGCCTTCCGCAAGGACCATTTTCTTAAACAATCCTTAGTTTGCTCCACTCTCCCAACCAATCCCCCTAAACCCCAAGTACCTTCCCCTGCAACTGGAAGAAATGTAAAACCTGCTGATACACCACCCTCCTCCCCTCCGTCCAGGGCCTCAAACAGTCCTTCCAGGTGAGACGGAGGTTCACCTGCCTCTCTTTCAACCTAGTTTGCTGCATCAGGTGCTCCCGATGTGGTCTTCGCTACATCGGGGAGACCAAACGTATACTTAGGAAACAGCATCTCAGCCGGGCCTGCAGGGGCTGACGGGACCTTTGAGTCATCACGCATTTTAATTCCCCTTCCCACTCCCTTTCTGACATGACCACCCTTGGCCTCCTCCATTGCCACAATCAACCAAACCACAACTTGGAGGACAAACACCTCATCTTCTGCCAGGGCATCCTACAGCCTGGAGGACTCAATACTGAGTTCTCCAATTTCAAATAACCTCCCTTCCCATCCCTCAACTCCCTTCCCAGCCTCTCCTCCTCCCTACCACCAACTGGATTCATTCCTCCCATTGACCAACCAGGTCGTATCTTCAACCTGTCTTCACCTATCCTCTTTCACCATCCTGCTCCCGCCACCCCCTTCATCTGCAGCTCCCCTTACACCCATCCCCAGTCCTGAAGAAGGGTTACACCCGAAACATCGACTTCTCCACTTCCTGATGCTGCCAGGCTTGCTGTGTTCTTCCAGCCTCCTGCCTGTCTAGTTTAGATTCCGGCATCTGCAGTTTTTTTTGTCTCTAAGGAACAAAAGGGTGGCAGGGTAGCACCGCTGATCTAGGATGGAATAAGTACAATGATCTTGAATTGGAATATATAGAATCCATACGGATGGACATAATAAATTAAAAAAGGCAAGAAAACATAGGTAGGAGTAGTTTATAGGCTCCCTAACATTAGCTATATGATAGGACAGAGAGTAAATCATAAGATAATGGTATGCAGTAGAGTAATACAGATGTACAGCACGGAAGAGATCCAAACAGATCAAGGGTCAAATTAGATTAGAATTATTCAAGGAAGTTATGGACAGCTTGGCAATAAAACAATTCAAATCCACTGGTCCTAGGTCTCCAGTCTGAAAAACCAACCCTCCACCACCACCCTCTGTCTTCTACCTTTGAGCCAGTTCTGTATCCAAATGGCTAGTTTCCATGTATTCCATGAGGTCTAACCTTGCTGACCAGTCTGCCTAGGGAACCTTGTTGAATGCCTTATTGAAGTCCAAATAGATCACGTCTACCTCTCTGCCCTCATCATTTATGTAAATGATTTGGATATGAGCATAAGAGGTATAGTTAGTAAGTTTGCAGATGACACCAAAATTGGAGGTGTAGTGGACAGCGAAGAAAGCTAGCTCAGATTACAATGGGATCTTGATCAGATGGGCCAATGGGCTGAGAAGTGGCAGATGGAGTTTAATTTAGATAAATGTGAGGTGCTGAATTTTGGGAAAGCAAATCTTAGCAGGACTTATACACATAATGGTAAGGTTCTAGGGAGTGTTGCTGAACAAAGAGACCTTGGAGTGCAGGTTCATTGCTCCTTGAAAGTGGAGTCGCAGGTAGGTAGGATAGTGAAGCAGGCATTTTAAATGCTTTCCTTTATTGGTCAGAGTATTGAGTGCAGGAGTTGGGAGGTCATGTTGAGGCTGTACAGGGCATTGGTTCGGCCACTGTTGGAATATTGCATGCAGTTCTGGTCTCCTTCCTATTGGAAGGATGTTGTGAAACTTGAAATGGTTCAGAAATGATTCACAAGGATGTTGACAAGGTTGGAGAATTTCAGCTGTAGGGAGAGGCTGAATAGGCTAGGGCTGTTTTCCCTACAGCGTTGGAGTCTGAGGGGTGACCTTATCGAGGTTTATGAGGGGCACAGATAGGATAAATAGAGAAATGCTTTTCCCTGAGATGGGGGAGTCCAGAACTAGAGAGCATAGGCTTAGGATGAGAGAGGAAAGATATAAAAGAGACCTATGGGGCAACTTTTTTCATGCAGAGGGTTGTACATATATTGAATGAGCTTGCTGAGGAAGTTGCAGAGGCTAGTACAATTGCAACATTTAAAAGGTATCTGGATGGGTATATGAATAGGAAGGGTTTGGAGGGATATCAGCCAGGTGCTGGCAGGTACGACTAGATTGGACTGGGATATCTGGTCGGTATGGATGAGTTGGACTGAAGGGTCTGTTTCCGTGCTGTACATCTCTGTGACTCTATGACTCTACTGCATAATGAGTGTATGTTACAAAGGCAGTACATTAATCATGGATGACTTTAATCTTCATGTTGATTAGGATAATCAGATTGGCAGAGGAAATCATGAGGAAGAATTCATAACGTGAATCTGGGAAAGTTTTCTGGAATGATATTTTGTGGATCATGGTGATGCACAATGAGGCAGGTTTAAAATAATGTCACAGTAGAAGAGCCCCTCTGAAACAGTGGCCATCGCATATTAAAATATAGCATTCACTTTGAGAGGGAAGGACTTGGGTCTTGCACAACTGTTCTAAGCTTTAATAAAGGAATGAGGGTAAAGCTAGCTGGAGTGGACTGAGAAGTGAATTTAGTAGCAAATGCAATTAAGGATCAATGGCTGGTCTAAGAAAATAGTTCACGGCTCATAGCGAAAACATATTCCAGTGAGGAAGAGGGATACCAGGAAGAGGATAATCCGACAAATGAGGTATGGGAAAGCAATGGATTGAAAGAAAAAGAAAATACATTGTTGCAAAGACTAGTTGCTGGCCAGAGGATTGGGAAAGTTTTAAAGATGAACAAAAGACTATCAAGAAAAAGAAGAAAATAAGCTTTGAGGGGAAACTTACAAGTCATATCAAGATGGACAGCAAGTCCATCTTTTAAACTATGAAAAGGAAGGGCGAAGTCAAATAAAAATTGAAAGAACTGCGGATGCTGTAAATCAGAACAAACACAGAAAATGCTGGAAAAGCTCAGCAGTTCTGGCAGCATCTGTGGAGAGAAATCAGTCAAGTTTTACATCAAGTGACCTTTCCTCACAACTGTTCTGAGAAAAGGTCACTCAACCTGAAATGTTAACCCTGTTGCTGTTGAAGAGAGAAGCCAAGGTACAGAGTCCTTCAGGGAAAGAGGCTGGGGAAATAATAATAGGGAAATCAGAAATTGGCAAAGTTCAATAAATAATTTGCATTAGTCTTTAAGTAGAAAACACTAATATTAAAATTATTAAATGTTCAAGGGGTAAAAGGAGGAGAGGAAATAAATGCAATAACTATTTTTAGAGAAATGTGGCACAGAAACTAACGGGGTCTAGTAATAAGCCCCCTAGGTTTGATGGGATGCATCCGAGGATATTAATGAAAGCAGCTACAGAGATACTGGATGCACAGATAATAATCTTCTAGATCACCTTAAATTCTGGAAATGTCCAGAGGGTTGGAAAAATGCCAATGTAACATTGAAATAAAGCAAAGAACTGCAGACGCTGAAGATCCAAATCAAAAAACAGAAATGTAGATTGGGCATCAGTCACCTTAATTTCTTTGCACTCCAGGATACATGAACACCAACTAGCCACAAAACAACATGGCCCACTCTTACTAGTATCCTTACATACAGATAAGGAAGGACACAACTTTGACTGGGACAACACATCCATCTTAGGACCAGCCAGAGACATGCACGAGAATTCCTAGAAGCATGGCATTCCAACAGGAACTCTATCAACAAACACATCGAGTTAGACCCCATCTACCACCCTCTGAGAAAAAGAACAGGAAATTACATCACCACAGGAAATGACATCACCAACCCAAAGAAACCCAAACATATAAATTGAAAGCAGGAATCATGTACACTGCTTTGCCTGAGGCCCACTGAAGATGTTACTTAGTAGGGTGACGAAATGTCAGGAAATGAACCTCCCAGCTCAGCGAGCAAGCTTACATCCATTTTTCTCAATGACCACACAGCTTGGTATTAGGACCCCATCTATTCATAATACATGTTAATGAGTTAGATGAGAGAAATAAATATATTATCTCAAAATTTGTAGGTGACACAAAGCTGGGTGGAAGGGTGAGCTGTGAGGAGGATGCATAGATGTTGCTGTGTGAATTGGACAGGCTCAGTGAGTGGGCAAATGTATGACAGAAGTTGTTTAATGTGAATAAATGTGTGGTTTGATTATCTACTCAGGCAGCAAAATAGAAAGCAAGGTTATTATTTGAATGGCTGTAAATTGAGCGAGGGGAATGTTTGATAACACATGGGTATCCTTGTGCACCAGTTGCTGACAATAGTTGTGCAGGTAGTAAAGAAGACAAACATTACATTGGTCTTTATAGCGATAAGATTTGAGTACAGGAACAAAGACGTATTGCTCCAATAATACAGGGCATGGTGAGGCCACATCTGAAATAGTGTGTGCAGTTTTGGTCTCCTTATCTTAGGAAGGATGTCTGTGCTATAGAGGATGTGCAGTGAAGGTTTACCGAATTAATTCCTGGGATGGCAGAACTGACGTACATGGAGAGACTGACTCAGTTAGGATTGTATTCACTTGGATTTTAGAAGAGTGAAACTGAGAAAATTCTAACAGAGATAGACAGGTTAGATACAAGAAGGATATTCACAATGGTGGAGGAGTCTAGAACCAGGATAAGGTTTAAGGATAAGGGGCAAACCTTTTAGGACTGAGATGAGGAAAGACTTTTTCACCCAGACAGTGATGAGCATGTGGAACTGAGGCCAAAGCCTTATAGGTTTTCAAAAAGGAAGTACACATAGCTCTTGAGGCTAAAAGGATCAAGGGATTTGGGGGGAGGTGTTGAGTTGTATATTGAGTTTGATATGCTCATATTGAATGGTGGTGCAGTCACGTGAGGGCAAATGCCTCCTCTGCTCCTATCTTTTACCATTCTATGTTTCCCGTACTGATCAAAAACCTATCCATCTCAGCCTTACCTATACACAAGGTCTCTGCCCCAACAGCTTTCTGTGGCAAGGAATGCCAAAGATTCTTAACCTCTGTGAGAAGAAAGTTCTCTTCATCTTAATTTTAAATTGGTGTTCGTTAATTCTGAGACTATGCACTCTGTCCCTAGAGCCTCCCATGAGGAGAATCAATCTCTTGGCATTTACTGTGTCAAGCCCCTCAAGAATCCTTGCCACAGAAAGCTGTTGGAAAATAGACCTTGTGAATAGGTAACCTCACAACATTTAAAAGATTACTTTAATGTGTACTTGAAGTGTCGTATCCTTCAAGGTTTTGGGTAAGTGGGACAAGTATAGACAATATATTTCTTGGTGGTACAAACTCAAAGGGTCAAAGTCTCTCTTCTGTACTGTATGATTTCTGTAACTAGTCATTGAAGACACATGAGCCATCAAATGCATCAGGTGCAAAAGAGAGTTCCAGGAAGTAGGAGTCATGGCAGTTGACAGGGTAGTGGACAAACACCTCAAAAATAGTGATAACGGTGACCACAGGTCAATGAAATATTAATCAAAAGGAACCTCTTCTTTTGATGAATTCCATATCATTGTGATATGACCATCTTACTGCCCACGTGAGTAGTCAATGAAACACTGTACCTGGAGGAGGCCAGCTATGTTCCAGAATCTTATTGCTCAGGCATCAGCACTAACTTCATCATTGGAAGACTAAATGCACTGGTTTAACCTTGCACAGAGAAGCTTTTCAATTCAGGGCCATAAAAGGAGTCCTTGTTAAGTGCGACACTGCCTGTATTGGAGTGCTGCTTGTTACTGGAGTTTGGTGAGAATACCGAAAGGTCTTAAGATCACAAGATAGGAGCAGAATTAGCTCATTCAGCCCATCTCATCTGCTCAGCCATTCAATCGTCGCTGATGTTTCTCAATCTCATTCCTCTGTGTTCTTCCCATAACACTTGATTCCCTTACTACTCAAGCATTTATCTATCTCTGTCTTAAACACATTCAATAACTTGGCCTTCTGGCTGAAGAAATTGCTTCTTATCTCAGTTCTACAAGATCATCCCTTATGCTGAGGCAGTGCCCTTTTTGTCCTAGTCTCTCCTACGAGTGGAAACTGAAATAACTCCATAGAAGCCTTCCTGTTTAGGCTGCAACATCCATCATGTCCATCTCAGATTCCAAGGTTTCTTCAATGGTCGGCAGGGTAGGGGGTGGAATCCAAGGGTTCCAACAACCTTTCCAGCTGTTCTGAGGGTCCAGGTATGCTATGCCCCTGCCCTGTTTGCGAGTTTGCAACTTTCATGTGGTCCACATGCTTGTTCAGGACTATACACAGGACCTGACCTTGCATTGACAATGCCTCTTATCCATGCAGGGCCATTTCTGTGGTTTCAGCACCAAACTTCAGTTAGACTCGAAACATCAGCTCTTTTCTCTCCTTACAGATGCTGCCAGACCTGCTGAGATTTTCCAGCATTTTCTCTTTTGGTTTCAGATTCCAGCATCTGTAGTAATTTGCTTGTAATCCCAAGGATATTGACAGTGGGGGAATACAGTGATGGCAATACCGTTGAATGTCAAGGGGCGGTGGTTACAGTGTCTCTTACTGGTGATGGCCGTTATCTGGCATTTGTGTGGCGAATGTTATTTGCCACTTGTCAGCCCAAACTTGAATGTTGTCCTGGTCTTATTGCATTTGAGCACAGACTGTTTCAGTATCTGAGGAGTTGAGAATGGTACTGAACACTGCAATCATCGGCGATCATCCCCACTTCTGACTTTATGACAAGGGAAGCTCATTGATGAAGCAGCTGAAGATGGTTGTGCCTAGAACACTATCCTGAGGGACTTCTGCAGAGATTCCTGGAGCTGAGATGACTGACCCTCCATAACCTTAACCATCTTCCTTTGTGCCAGGTATAACTCTAATCAGCAGAGTGTCTGCCCCCTGATACCCATTGATTCAAGTTTTGCCAGGGCCCCTTGAATGATATACTCGGTCAAATGTGGCCTTGATGTTAAGGGCTGTCACTCTCACCTCACCTCTGGAATTCAACTCTTTTGTCCATGTTTGAATCAAAGCTGTAATAAGATCAGAAGCTGAGTGACACTGGTGAAACTCAAACTGGGCATCACTGAGCAGGGTGTTGCTGAGCAGGTGCTGCTTGATAGCACTGTTGATGACCCCTTCTAGCACTTTACTGATGATGGAGAGTAGAATGATTGGGTGGTAATTGGCTGGATTGGATTTGTCCTGCTTTTTCTGGACAGGACATATCTGGGCAATTTTCCACATTGTCAGGTAGATGCTAATATTGTAACTGTACTGGAAGAGCTTGACGAGCAGAGTGGCAAGTTCTGGAGCACACATCTTCAGTATTATTGTCAGAATGCTATCAGGGTCCATTGCCTTTCCAGAATCCAGAGCCTCCAGCTGTTTCTTGATATCATGTGGAGCGAACCAAATTGGCTGGAGACTGACATCAGTGATGCTGGGGACCACTGGAGGAGCCCAAAATGGATCATCCATTTGGCACTACTGACTGAAGATCTTTCCAAATGCAACAGCCTTATATTTGCACTGATGTGTTGGGCTCCTCCATCATTGAGGATGGAGCGATTTGTGGAGCTTCCTCCTCCTCCAGTAAGTTGTTTAATTGTCCACCATCATTTACGACTGGATATGGAAGATCTGATCCATTGGTTGTGGAATTGCTTAGCTCTATCTATCGCTTGCTGTTTATGCCGATGGCATGCAAGTAGTCCTGTTTGGTAGCTTCACCAACTTGACACTTCATTTTTAGGTATGCCTGATGCTGCTCCTGGCATGCCCTCCTGCACACTCCATTGAACCAGGGTTGACCCCCTGGATTGATGGCAATGGTTGAGTGGGGGATATGCCAGGCCACGAGGTTGCAGATTGTGTTGGAGTACAGTTCTGCTACTGATCATGTCCCACAGCACCTCATGGATGCCCAGTTTGAGCTGCTAGTTCGGTTCAAAATCTGTCCCATTTAGCATAGTGCCACACAACAGGATGGAGGTTGTTCTCAATGTGAAAGCGGGAGTTTTTCTCCACAAGGACAGTGTGGTGGTCACGTTACCTCAACTGTCATGATCAGATGCTTCTGCAGCCAGCAGAGTTGTAAGGATGAGGTCAAGTATGTTTTTCCCTCTTGTTTCCCTCTTCCTTCACCACCTGCCACAGACCCAATCTAGCAGTTATATCTTTTCAGACCTGACCAGCTCAATCAGTAATGCTACTGCCAAGCCACTCTTGGTGGTGGACATTAAAATCCCCCTCCAGAGTACACTTTTAGACCTTGTCACTTCTTTTTTAGGCATGCCTGATGCTGCTTCTAGTATGGCCTCCTGCACTCTCCATTGAACCAGGGTTGATCCCCTGGTTGATCCCCTCAGTGCTTTTTCCAAGTATTGTTCAACATGGAGGAGTAATCATTCATCAGCTGAAGGAGGACAGTATATGGGAACCAGTAAGAGGTTATTTGCCCATGTTTCATCTAAAGCCATGAGATTTCATGGGCTTCAGAGTCGATGTCATGGACTCCCAGAGCAATTCCCTTCTGACTACATACCATTGTACTGCCACCTCTGCTGGGTCTGTCCTGCCGGTGGGACAGGACATTTCGAGGGACGGTAATGTTGTGACTGGAATGTTACCTGTAAGGTTTGATTTGGTAAGAATTACTATGTTGCTTGATTACTCTGTGACACAGCTTTCCCAATTTTGACACCAGCCCCCAGATGTTGGTAAGGGGGACTTTGCCTGATCGACAGGGTTGTTTGTGTTTTTGACATTGTCTTTTCCGGTCCCAAGGTCAATGTCAGATGGTCTGTCAGGTTTCATTACTTTGTTGTGACTTCCTAGCAACTGATACAACTGGCTGGCTTGCTTGGCCATTTCAGAGGGCAGTTGAAAGTCAACCACGTTGCTCTGGCTCTGGAGTCATATGTAGGCCAGTCCAGATAAGGATGGCAGATTTCTTTCCCTAAAGGACATTAGTGAACCAGTTGGGTTTTTCTGACAATTAACAATGGTTTCATGGTCATCAGCAGACTCTTAATTTCAGATATTTTTTATTGAATTCAAATTCCACCATTTGCCGTGGTGGGATTCAAACCCAGGTCCCCAGAACATTGTTTTGGGTTTCTGTATTAACAGTTGAACGATTATACCACTAGGCCATCGCCTCCCCACGAGGGCACATTGTCTGTGACCAATACTTCTGGGAGCAAAGGTTGCTCACTGCTTTTCTATCTTCATCCATGTGTTTAAGGAATGAACTCTATACATATCCACTTTGAGTGGGAGTTTAAAATAACTCAGAACTTCGAGCTCATGGAAGGGCCAGCATAGTAGATGTGTAGCCAAGTCTAGGGTTTACCCGGCCATTCCCATGAACAGAAGCTGCTAACTGCAAGTTTTCTGCTTGTTGGCACTCTGGGCACTGCCCCACAATGCAGCTGTGTCTACATCCAATCCTGGCCACCTGACATAATATCTCACCAACATCTTCAGTTTGGACACCCCTGGATGATCCTGCTGGAGTTCAGCCAGTACCTGGCGGCGATCTTTGCTTGGGAGAATTACTCTTGCTTCTCACAATAAAATGCCTTCCTCCATGGTGATCTGGTCTTGTTGGCTCCATAAAGGTTTCAATTCGGGTTGTGATGGCCGATTAGGAGGAAATGAGGATGGCAGATGCTGGAGATCAGAGTTGAAGAGTGTGGTGTTGCACAAGTACAGTAGGTTTCCCATATCACCACCAGATGTTTTAGTTTTGCCAGGACCAGATCCTTTTGCTTTCACAATCTGATATTGTCAGTGGTGATCGGAAGGGTGTCCAAAAATCTTGAAACCAGAACAGGCTCTTCTAGTGATGGCACAACCAGTAGTGTATCTGCCAGCGGCAGGCAGTTCAAGGCATCTGCATTTGCTACTTGATCTTCTGGACAGTGTTCCAACTTGTAATTGTACACATTTAGAATGAGATCCCATCGCTGAATTCGACATGGAATAATGGGCTGCATGGTCTTGTTCTCTTTGAATAGGCCTCGCAGGAGTTTGTGGTCTGTTACTATTACAAATCTATATCCATAAAGGTACTGGTGGAACTTTCTCACATGAAAAATGACCGCCAAACCTTCCTTCTCTATCTGTATGTATATGCACTCTGCATCAGCCAAAGTCTGGGAAGCATATGCTATTGTGCTTTCCTCTCCAATGGGCCATTTGTGAGTCAACACTACCCCAATGCCATATGGGGAAGCTTTGCATGGCTGCACCAGATCTCGCTTGGAATCATAGTGTGCTGTTTCTTCACTTCCCTAAAGACTACGTCTTGGCTACAAGATCATTTCGAAGGCTGATCCTTTTTCAATAGCAGATGCAAGGGTGCCAGGATGGAGGCCTCAGTTATGTATGAATTTTCTATAATAATTCACTAATCCAAGAAAAGATTTAAGCTCTGTTACAGATGTGAGAGCCGGGACACCTTTGATAACCCTCATTTTATCATCCAATGTGTGTATCCTGGTCTTGTCAACTTTGTAGCCAAGTAGGTCACTTGGGGTGCCTGGGACACACATATTTCCCTTCTAAGGCATATTTCCCTGTCTTCAAGAAATGCTTAGAGACTCTGCCCAAGTTCTCTAAATGTTCTTTATTGGTCTTCCCTCTTATTGCACATCAACCAGATAAAAAAGGGGTAGAACTTGTAAAATGCTCTGCATTGTCCGCTGAAAAATGGAACAGGCTGATTATACCTGAAATGGCAGTGACCTATTTGGTGTAAACCATTGATGGTATTAACTGCAGCATACTTCTGGGAATCCTCATCTAACCTCAATTGTAAGTACGCATGGCTCATGTCCAGCTTTGTGATGGATACCCCATCTGCCAGCTTTGTATATAAGTCCTTTGTGCGAGGTATTGGGTATTCATCCGGCTGCAAGAAATGGTTCACTGTTTGTTTAAAATCCCTACAAAGTCAAACTGAACTGTTGGGCATCACAATTGGTATGATCGGTGCTGCCCATCCACAAACTGTATTGGTTTGATGATTCCTTTGCTTTATAGCTTCCTCTTTCTACCTCTATTTTTCCACATCACGCAAATGGTACTGGGCGGGTCTTGCAGAAATGTGGAATTGTTTCCTCGTCAAGGTATAAGGTGGCCTTGGCTGCTTTAATAGTCCCCAGACCTTCCTGAAAAACCTCCCTGTATTTAATTAGGACTTCACTTAGGCAGACATTTTCCAGTTGAAAAATGTCAAATCAATCAAGGTGAACCTTTCTCAACTAATTTCCCCACATCAGGCTTAGGCCTGAACATTTTACTACAATTAATGGTAACTGAACAAGCTGATTCACACAGGAGACTGAAATCAAAGCTGCACACTTAATCTGTAAATGTTCCCTGGTATAGGTTCCCAGTCTAGTTAAGGTCTTATGCAAATTAAGGGTTGGAGTCCAAAATGAATTTTGTTAAAAACTGGTTGTGTAATCATTGTTAAAGCCGCTACAGTATCATCCTCCATTAGAACTGTGTGACCATTTAACCAGATATTTATTTTGATTGCAACAAAACAGAAATTGCTGGAAAAGCTCAGCAGGTCTGGCAGTATCTGTGAAGCGAAATCAGAGTTAATGTTTTACGTCGAGTGACACTTCCTCGGAACATTTTTCTGAGAATGTGAGAAAATATTAACTCTGATTTCTCTCCACAGATGTTGCCAGATCTGCTGAGCTTTTCCAGCAATTTCTGTTTATGTTTCTGAGTTACAGCACCTGCACTTCTTTTGGTTTTTATTTATTTTTATTGGTTCTGATTTGGATGTTCCTAAGCAATTTAGCTGTTCCAAAGCGGCTGTAGGTGGGCTTTCCAGGGTGTGCACTCTCCTGGATATTGGCCTGTGAGTTCTCTTATTCAATCCACATACTGACAGCAACTACAATAGCTTGCTAGCCAAAATCCTAAAGAAAATGTGAACTACTTGGCTGAGGCATGTCTGTTTTGGGGTTTTGCTATTGGCTGACATAGAGTCTATCTGTTCAGAATATGTGTATGAGGCTATGCAGTTGTTAGGGTTGGAGGATTTGAGCTATAGGGAGGGGTTGAATAGGCTAGGGCTGTTTTTCCTGGAGCATCAGAGGCTGAGGGGTGACCTTAAAGAGGTTTATAAAATCATGAGGGGCATTAGTAGAATAAATAGAGAAAGTATTTTCCTGGGGTGTGGGAGTCCAGAACTAGAGGGCATAGGTTTAGGGCGAGATGGGAAAGATATAAAAGAGACCGAAGGGGAAACGTTTTCATGCAGAGGGTGGTACGCGTATGGAATGAGCTCCCAAAGAAAGTGGTGGAGGCGAGCACAATTGCAACATTTAAAAGGCATCTGGATGGATATATGAATAGGAAAGGTTTGGAGGGATATGGGCCGGGTGCTGGCAGGTGGGACTAGATTGGGTTGGGATATTTGGTTTGCATGGACAAGCTGGACGCAAGGGTCTGTTTCCGTGCCGTACATCTCTATAACTCTATGTGTCTAAGTGGTGCCCTGCATTTTCTAATAACAAAACCAGTTGTAGTACCTGTTTGAGGTCCAGGTAGGCTTAAGATAGTTGCTACATTTGCATATTTACATCATTAATCTCACATACCAAACAGTTTCCCGTCATCTCATTAAGGGTTAAACCAAAGTCACATGCCTCTGCCAGTCATCTTAATCTTGTCAAAAATCCCAACATGAAGTCTCCCGGTTCTCAATTGCTGAGTAAAACTGATAGCATCTCAGAGTTAGAGGAGGCGTTGAATCGTAATCTTCCTTAACTAAATCCATCAACTCTTGAAGTATCTGGTGCCTCAGGAAATGTTAGGCTCCTAATAACCAAAAAGGTTGCAGGTCCACAAGCTGTCAGGAGAGCTGCATGTTGCATTTTCTCTGCTCTAAAGCCTTTTACCCAGTAAAACAAAAGCTTTACTTCTACAAACTGGGCTCAGCCTTCAACAGCAAGATTGAACAAATCGAGCTTCCCAAATAACAGCATGATGCCAGACATGCTTACGCCAACTGAAAGAAAAGCTGCTTATAAATTTCTTCAAGCTCTTTTTTTTTGGATGTAAGTTTGGTCGCTGAGCTGGAAGGTTCATTTTCGGATGTTTCATCACCATAATAGGTAACATCATCAGTGAGCCTCCGGTGAAGTACTGGTGGCATGGCCCACTTTTTATTTATGTGTTTAGATTTCCTTGGGTTGGTGATGTCATTTCCGGTGGTGATGTTATTTCCAGTGGTGATATAATTTCCAGTGGTGATGTAATTTCCTGTTGTTTTTTTCGGGGGTGGTAAATGGGATCAAAGTCAAAGTCAATGTGTTTGTTGATAGTGTTCCGGTTGAAGTGCCATGCTTCTAGGAATTTTCGCGCATGTCTCTGTTTGGCTTGCCCTAGTATGGGTATGTTGTCCCGGTCGAAGTGGTGACCTTCCTCATCTCTATGTAAAGATACTAGTAAGAATGGGTCATGTCTTTTTGTGGCTAGTTGATATTCATGTATCCTGGTGGCCAGTTTTCTACTTGTTTGTCCAATTTAGTGTTTGTGACAGTTCTTGCAAGGTATTTTTGTAAATGACATTAGTTTTGCTTCTTGTCTGTATAGGGTATTTCAAATTCCTTAATTGCTGTTTTAGTGTGTTGGTGGGTTTGTGGGCCATCATGATGCCAAGAGGTCTGAGTAGTCTGGCAGACATTTCTGAGATGTTTTTGATGTTGGGGAGAGTGGCTAGGGTGTCTGGATGCGTTTTGTCTGCTTGTTTGGATTTGTTGCTGAGAAATCAACAGACTGTGTTCAGTGGAATCATTTTAACACCCATAAATGGAGTTACATTAGAACATTATTTCAAAGAGCTACCACACACTGCAGCACAGGGAAACTATAAACAACAGAGGAAAATCACCTATATAGTGTGTTCAAAAAGAATGGGTACCCAATGAACACAGTTCTCCAATTTCTCAGCAACAACCTATACAAGTAGACAAAACGTATCCAGAAACCCTAGCCACTCTCCCATACATCAAAGGCATCTCGGAAATGACTGTCAGACTCAGGCCTCTTGGCATCATGGTCGCCCACAAACCCACCAACTAAAACAGCAGCTAATGAACCTGATAGACCCGATTCAGACAATAAGCAAAACTAATGTCATTTACAAAATGCCTTGCAAGAACTGTAACAAACACTACATTGGACAAACAGGCAGAAAACTAGCCACCAGGATTCATGAACATCAACTAGCCACACAATGACATGACCCACTCTCACTAGTATCTTTACATACAGATGAAGAAGGACACCACTTCGACTGGGAGAACACATTCATCCTAGGCCAAGCCAAACAGCGAGACACACGCGAGAATTCCTATAAGCACGGCACTTCAACCAGAACTCTATCAACAAATACATTGACTGGGACCCCATTTACCACCCCATGAGAAAAAGAACAGGAATTTACATCAGCACAGGAAATGACATCACCAAATTTGCTTAACAGCCCCTCCCATGACATTTTCATCTATATCATTTATGCATATGATAAACAGGAAGGTCCCAGTTCTGATCCTTGTGGATCCTAGATACCAGCCTCCAGACACTCAAACAGTTCTACCACTATCCTTTCAGTCCTATTACCTAGCCAGTTTCTAATCCATCTCACTAAGTTTTCCTCAATTCCATGTGCTTTATTTTCTCAGTCAGTCTCCCATGGGGACTGTCAATAACTTTGCTAAAATCCCTGTCCACTACATGAATTGAACTTCCCTCATCCACATATTTAATCATATTTTCAAAATTGTCATACGTTTGTGAGACTCACTGGTCGGGCACAGTGGTTAGCACTGCTGCCTCACAGCGCCTGAGACCCGGGTTCAATTCCCTCCTCAGGCGACTGACTGTGTGGAGTTTGCACGTTCTCCCCGTGTCTGCGTGGGTTTCCTCCGGGTGCTCCGGTTTCCTCCCACAGTCCAAAGATGTGCAGGTCAGGTGAATTGGCCATGCTAAATTGTCCGTAGTGTTAGGTAAGGGGTAAATGTAGGGGTATGGGTGGGTTGCGCTTCGGCGGGTCGGTGTGGACTTGTTGGGCCGAAGGGCCTGTTTCCACACTGTAATGTAATCTAATCTAATCCAAGGAAACCTAAACACATAAATAAAAAGCGAGCTATACCACCAGTACTTCACCGGAGGCTCACTGATGATGTTACCTAGTATGGTGACGAAACGTCTGAAAACAAATCTTCCAGCTCAACGATCAGACTTACATCCAGAATCTTAGTTTTTTCTTTGGCCCCCATTGAAATAACTTCACTCTGGTCTGGCTCCCTCAGAGACAGCTCAAGTGAACAAGATGTTTGACACTCCTGTTTATATCTGTCAGCCAGGACTCCCTGTTGGGACCAGGTTAACAGCTGCAATGATAGAATTCATATTCTACGAGGTCCAGAGGTAAAAACAATGATTGCAGATGCTGGAAACCAGATTCTGGATTAGTGGGGCTGGAAGAGCACAGCAGTTCAGGCAGCATCCAAGGATCTTCGAAATAGACGTTTCGGGCAAAAGGCCTGATGAAGGGCTTTTGCCCGAAATGTCGATTTCGCAGCTCCTTGAATGCTGCCTGAACTTCTGTGCTCTTCCAGCACCACTAATCCAGAATTCTACGAGGTCCACCTGGTTGACCTCGTTACAATCACTACTGTTATGTGTTGACAGAAATAAACAGAGCATATATCATGTAAAATTTCGCGAGAAGGATGAGAGCTTGCAAATGGCTAGTTGTTGCTTAAACAAGTGGTATTCTGTCCAGCAAGTACAGGTGAAAGTAGTTTAAAGAACATGACACAATTTAGGATACTAGCAGCACAGTTTTGGATAACTTTGAACTAAGTGGATTTTTAAAGCAATTGGAAGTTTCCTGGTCATCATCAACCTTTCAATAGCAGATTTATTAATTAATTGAATTTAAATTCCAGTAGCAAACAATCATGGAATTTGAATCTATTTCACTAAAGCTTTAGGTTAGGCCTCTGGAGTACGAATTCATCATCATTACTATCCCCATTTTAAGTTTGTGCTGATATATAAGCTCATAATAAATTCTGACACTTTAAGAAATATTGCTTTAACTTAAAATACTAAAACTTTAGTGGTTGCAAACTGGACATCGCTAGACAAGAAAATTAATACAAAAGCAGAACATCAATCTCCTGTCAACCTTGATAAAAGAAAGTCAAGATTAATCCCTTGTATTTTGATTGTTGGTGAATGGGGAAGTGTATGAAGGGAAAACATAAATTTTACTTACATAACACAGTGCTCACCTTGTTAATTTTTGGTGTTATCAATGTCACATACTCAGAAGGAATTCCTTGGCACACACTTTCAAATAATTGAAGAGTGGACTGAATACAGAAATAAAAATGAGAGAACTTTTACTTATGTAAAATTGTCTTAGTTTTCATTAGTCAGCATTAACTTGAATTAATTTCTCATTCAGAAAAAATGTGCCTGATTTTTCAATTACACAATTCTTTAAAGAAAATAGATTATTTTTGACCTGAAAATTGTTAACACTTTAGTTACACGTGCACATTGCAGGTTCCCTTTTAAAGCAAAGATCCATCATATTTCACATTCAGTGCAAGTTATATTATTCTCCTCATTGAGGAAATAAGTAAGTTAAAGATTCATTAAGTTTGTCTACACAGATCTAGAAATTGTGTTTTTATTTCTCAGAGCTTGACTTTGAAGTTTGATGCTAACTGGCGTGCAGGCATAAAGGTATGTTCTCCAGCACTGTTTTAAGACAAAATTTTTTACATACAGGTTAATTTCTAGCTTATTATCTCTGGTTGTAGTTTGATTTCAAAATCTTTTTCTAGCTTCTCAAGTTTATGCAGAGAGAGATTTAGATACTTCTGTTGTTACACTTTAATTCAAAAACAGTCTGGCTAAAAAATGGATCGTTTGGTAAAGCTGCCTTGAGGAATAGAGTGCCAGGAGGAGCAACAAGGAAAACACAAGCACAATTTCAGGAGAAAGGAGGAGACCATACCTACTGATGTTCTCTGAATTGCAATTTTCCTGCTTCCACTTGACTGGATATGAAATATGATGAGTCTTTGCTTTAAAAGGGAATCTGCATTATGTATGTATAACTAGAGTGCTAACAATTTTCAGTTCAATACCTAATGCATCCAGTTCTTCCTGAATGCAAGCACAGACTATTTCTTTAAATGAGGAGTTACAGATGGAAGCAAACACTGCTTCACTGGATCATCTCTACACCATTCATTTCAATGACTCCCTGTGGTCATGAGTTCCACATTCTCACCAATCTTTGGCATAGAAGTTTATTTTGAATATTCTGCTCAATCTGTTGGCGATTATCTTATAGAGGTACACATGGTCACCAGTTCTATTCTTCGCAAAAAGAAAAATTCTCTTCGTATCAATTTATATAACCTTGAAAAATGTTAAATACCACCTATAGATCATCCCTTCGTCTTCTATCTTCAAGAGAACATAGATCCAGATGTCAATCCTGTCCTGATATGTGTACCCATATTTAGTATCAATCTTGTAACTCTTCTCTGAACCTCTTTAGTGCCTCTGCTTCATTTCTATGGGACCATAACACAGTAGTTAACTCAAGGTTCAAGGCAGTTATGACCTACTTTTAAATTCTACCTATCTAGCAATAATGCCTAGCTTGCTCTTTTTAAAGGCCTCACTTACTTGTGGTCTATGATGAATGTGTATTCTGATTTCACATTGTCCATTCTTTTCATTGGGAACTGAACATTCCAAGTAATACGAGCATACCTTATTCTTCCTACCAAAATATTATATCTTATATTTGTCTGTGTTGAAGTTCATTTGACAATCATTTGTCTATTCTTCCCTCGCTTCTTTTAACAGCCCAGAACTAATTTCAGCCAACCCTGGTGATTTATTTACATTCAAGGAAGCAAATATCTTTCTCTCTATGCTTATCACATCTAAAATGCTATGCTCTCTCTCCTTAACTACAATATATGTATTGTGTTGTGTTTTTTTTTCCATCTCTGTGCATAGGTTATCTTTTTGGATTCTTTTTGTTTGCCTAAATATTTTCTCTTTATCTCCCTCTGACTGTTTCAGGATCTATGGTACATTCCCAGGAGCATGATAGACCTTCTCTTGTTCCTAAGATTAATACATACAGTTTAATTTGATAATCCTTCTAACATATTATCTCTATTTAAATGAGGTAACTGAAGGAAACCACCAGAAGAGGATCAACTAAAATTAGTGAAGCACAGAAGTCATGCAGGCTTAAAGAAGTTCTGTACAAGCATTTTCAAACTTCTTCATTGGGAACATTGCTTTCAACAACAAGTTAGAAGTGCATCTATTTTCCTTGCTTGAATGATGATTCCAAACACCATTTTTGCAAATGCATTGGTATTCTTTGTGGGTGCTTTGCAGGAAAAATGAATAGCTTGAACTTCAAAATGCTTTGAAGTTGCCTACATTTGTCACTCCCAAATTGGTATTGATTAAAATTCCTGAAGAAGGGCTAATGCCCGAAACGTCGATTCTCCTGTTCCCTAGATGCTGCCTGACCTGCTGCGCTTTTCCAGCAACACATTTCCATCTCTGATCTCCAGCATCTGCAGACCTCACTTTCTCCTCATTGATTAAAATGCTCAAAGCAAAGACAATTATCAGACACTTTCTCAATATGTATGTAACATAATTCAGTTTCTATAACATTCTAGATGAAAAAACAAGTAGGTGCCCTATTTTCTGCTTGCTTCCATTCTTGCATGGACGGATTATATCTGTTAGTTTTCAATCTTTTCCCCTCTCACCCTAAACCTATGCCCTCTAGTTCTGGACTCCCCGACTCCAGGGAAAAGACTTTGTCTATTTATCCTATCCATACCCCTCATAATTTTGTAAACCTCTATAAGGTCATCCCTCAGCCTCCGACGCTCCAGGGAAAACAGCCCCACCCTGTTCAGCCTCTCCCTGGACCTCAAATCCTCCAACCCTGGCAACATCCTTATAAATATTTTCTGAACCCTTTCAAGTTTCACAACGTCTTTCCGATAGAAAGGAGACCAGAATTGCACGCAATATTCCAACAGTGGCCTAACCAATGTCCTGTACAGTTGCAACATGACCTCCCAACTCCTGTACTCAGTACTCTGACCATTAAAGGAAAGCCTACCAAACGCCTTCTTCACTATCCTATCTATCTGCGACTCCACTTTCAAGGAACTATGAACCTGCACTCCAAGGTCTCTTTGTTCAGCAATACTCCTTAGGACCTTACCATTAAGTGTATAAGTCTTGCTAAGATTTGCTTTCCCAAAATGCAGAACCTTGCATTTAACTAAATTAAACTTCATCTGTCAGTTCTCTGCCCATTGGCCCATCTGGTCAAGATCCTGTTGTAATCTGAGCTAACCTTCTTCGCTGTTCACTACACCTCCAATTTTGGTGTCATCTGCAAACTTACTATTATGCTCGCATCCAAATCATTTATGTAAATAACAAAAAGTAGAGGACCCAGCACCGATCCTTGTGGCACTCCATTGGTCACAGGCCTCCAGTCTGAAAAGCAACCCTCCACCACCACCATCTGTCTTCTACCTTTGAGCCAGTTCTGTATCCAAATGGCTAGTTCTCCCTGTACTCCATGAGATCTAATCTTGCTAATCAGTCTCCCATGGGGAACCTTGTCAAACGCCTTACTGAAGTCCATATAGATCACATCTACCACTCTGCCCTCATCAATCCTCTTTGTTACTTCTTCAAAAAACTCAATCAAGTTTGTGAGACATGATTTCCCACGCACAAAGCCATGTTGACTATCCCTAATCAGTCCTTGCCTTTCCAAATACATGTACATCCTGTCACTCAGGATTCCCTCCAACAACTTATCCACCACCGATGTCTGGCTCACTGGTCTATAGTTCCATGGCTTGTCCTTACCACTCTTCTTAAACAGTGGCATCACGTTAGCTAACCTCCAGTCTTCTGGCACCTCGATGGTGATCGATGACACAAATATCTCAGCAAGATGTCCAGCAAACACTTTTCTAGCTTCCCATAGAGTTCTCGGGTACACCTGATCAGTTTTTGGGGATTTATCCACCTTTACCCGTTTGAAGACATCCAGCACTTTCCCCTCTGTAATCTGGACATTTTGCAAGATGTCACCATCTATTTCCCTACAGTCTATATCTTCCATATGCTTTTCCACAGTAAATACTTTTGCAAAAGACTCATTTAATATCTCCCCCATTTTCTGCACTCCACACAAGGCCGCCATGCTGATCTTTGAGGGGTCCTATTCTCTCCCTAGTTACCCTTTTGCCCTTAATGTATTTGTTAAGTAAACTTTTAATCCTTTTATGCCATTCTTCATAATGTAATAATTACTTGACCTGTTGCTCATCTTGGCATAGCTGAATGCTTTTTCCTTAGGTTTGGTGCTTTTCCATATTTCTTTAGTTAACCATGAATGATATGATTACACTTTTGAACATATTAGAAAGGATGACCTTATAGAGGTTCATAAAATCATGAGAGGCATAGATAAGGTGAATAGCAGAGGTCTTTTCCTTAGGATGGGCAGCACGGTGGCACAGTGGTTAGCACTGCTGCCTCACAATGCCAGAAACCCAGGTTCAATTCCCACCTCAGACAACGGGGTCTGTATGGAGTTTGCACATTCTCCCTGTGTCTGCGTGGGTTTCTTCTGGGTGCTCCGGGTTCCTCCCACAGTCCCAAAAAAATGTGCAGGTTAGGTGAATTTTCCATGCTAAATTAGGTAAAAACAATGACTGCAGATGCTGGTAACCAGATTCTGGATTAGTGGTGCTGGAAGAGCACAGCCATGCTAAATTGCCCATAGTGTTAGGTGAAGGGGTAAATGTTAGGGGAATGGGTCCGGGTGGGTTGCTCTTCGGAGGGTCGGTGTGGACTTGTTGGGCCGAAGAATCTAAAACAAACACCAGGGGGCATAGTTTTAAGTTGAGAGGAGAAAAAATTAAAAGGGACCTGAAGGGCAACTTTTTTTACACATGTTCAGATGTGGAATGATCTGCCAGAGGAAGTCGTAGATGTAGGCACAGTTACAACATTTAAAAGACATGGATTAGGTACATGACTAGAAAAGGTTTAGAGGGATATGGACTAAGTACAGGCAAAGGGAAACTTGGTCAGCGTAGACGAGTTGGATCGAAGGATTCTGAGTCGCATGACTCAATGACCATATGTTTATTTTGAGTATTTTGAAATATCTCCTTAAATATCTGACTCTACATCCCTATTGATGCCTCACCTAGCAAAATAAATTAAAGCAAAGTACAATGGATGCTGTAGGTCTCAAATAAAAATAGAAATTGCTGGAGAAATTCAGTAGGTCTAAAGGCATCTGTGGAGAGAAAAATAGAGTTCATGTTTAAAGTCCAAGCTATAGAAAAACTTACAACTAGGCCTATACTAGTTAGGATTAAATGAAGCAACCCTGTGACATATGTTTCCTGGATGTTGCTATTCTCCAGCTAATTTCCTCTCCACAACTGCCAACTTAGAACACACTGCACAATGACATACAAAAAATATATTTTGTCACAAATATGTATTGCTTTGTTATAGTCCAGAAACAAGATGTTCAACCCAGTTGGACTATGCTGGATTTTTAAATTCACTTATAATGTGTGGGTAGCATCGACTGTGCTAGAATTTATTGCCCATCTATAATTGTTCTTGGGAAGGTGGTGGTGAGCTGCCTTCTTGAACTGCTGCAGTCCATCTGCTGCAGGGAGACACAGTATGCCATTAGGAAAGGAATTCCAGGAAACTGATCTAGCATTAATGCAGGAATGGTGATTTATTTCCAAGTCAGGAGGTGGATGGCTTGGAGTGGAACTTGCAGGTGGTGGTGTTCCCATCAATTTGCTGCCTTTGTACTTCTGGATGAAAGTGATTATGACTTTGGAAAGTGCTATCTAAGAACCTTTGGTGAATTTCTGCAGTGAATCTCATAGTTAGAAACACACTACTGCTACTGAGTGTCAGTGGTGGAATGAATACATGTCTGTGGATGTGGTGTCAATTAAGTGGTCTGCTTAGTCCTGGATGATATCAAGGTTTTTGAGTTACAATATTACCACATGACTTTCCTCTTAACTATCTTCACTTGAAACTCTCAGGAATTCCTTCAAAACATTTCTCCTTCATCACCAATATTCTTGTTCAGCTTCCTCTTAAATATATTTAAGCAATTTGCTTCGGGTACTCTACTGTGTATGCTTGGCTGGCTCATACAGTCCATTTCATGCCTTTGGATCTTTAAATGGCTTGAGGACACTTTCTTCCCTCCATCTGAGAGGAAGTTTCAACTCCAGGAGGTCCTGGTCTATCTAATAATCAGCAGTTCTTGTCTCATTAAGGCCATCTGGAGCAGTGGTCATTGCTGAGGCTACAATGTGTCTCTTGAATAAATTAAGTTCCAGCAGCTTATGATCTGGGAAGTGGCAATCCCCCTTCAATCCATGTTAGGTGGTGAACATCTTGGGACTTTCTTCCTTACAGCACTATGAGTAAAGCAGTTCACTACCTTCTCAAGTGAAATTTTGAGATCTAAGTTTAATACAAATAAATAGTATTTTGTTCTGAAAATGAACAGCATTATCTTGTGCATGTGGTAATGATGAATGTATTGAACAACACTGATGTAGAGCATATCAATAAAAGTAAAATACTGCAGATGTTGGAAATCTAAAATAAAAGTGCTAGAAATCAACACCAGATCTGCCAGAATCTGTGGAAAGTGAAATATTGTTAACAACTGAAGATAGAGTTAGACAAATGTATGATTGTTATGGAGGCTATTATTAAATGGGTCAGGCAGGAAAGTGGAGTTGAAACGACAACCAGATCAGCCTTGATTGAATAGTAGAGTGGTTCAATGAGCCAAATTGCCTACACTGCATCCAAGTCCTATGATATTATGTTCTTAGTTAACAAACAATAATTTGAAAGTGGTGGCAGAGGAATTAAAAACAGTCTTGAAAGTAGGGACTAAAGTTTCAGAGATATTTAAAGCATTAGTTAGGTATAGAATGGAGAGAGCGAATGAATCCTCAGAAGAGTATAAAGGCAGTAGGAGTATATTTAAGAGGAAAATCAGGAGGGTAAGAAGGGGGCATGAGATAGCTTTTGGCAAATAAGGTTAAGGAGAATCCAAATGAATTTTATAAACACATTAAGGAAAAATAGGATAACTGGGGAGAGAACAGGGCCCCTCAAAGATTAGCAAGGCAGCCTATGTGTGGAGCCACAGGAGACAGGGGAGATTAAAAATGAGTATTTTGCATCAATGTTTACTGTGGAAAAGAACATGGAAAATATAGAATGTGAGGAAATAGATGGTGACATCTTGGAGTATGTCCATATTACAGAGGAGGTGGTGCTGGATGTCTTAAAATACATAAAAGTGGATAAATCCCCAGGACCTGATCAGGTGTATCCGAGAACTCTGTGGGAAGCTAGGGAAGTGATTGTTTAGCCCCTTGCTGAGATATCTTTATTATCGATAGTCACGGGTGAGATGACAGAAGACTGGAGGTTGGCTAATGTGGTGTAACTACTTAAGAAAGGTAGTGAGGAAAAGCCTAGGAACTATAGACCGATGAGCCTGACATCAGTGTGGGCAAATTGTTGGAGGGAATCCTGAGGGACAGGATTTACATGTATTTGGAAAGGCAAGGACTGATTAGGGATGGTCAGCATGGCTTTGTGTGTGGGAAATCATGTCTCATAAACTGGATTGAGTTCTCTGAAGAAGTAATAAAGAGGATTGAGGGCAGAGCAATAGACATGATGTACATGGACTTCAGTAAAGCGGTTGATAATGTTCATCATTGGAGACTGGTTAGCAAGGTTAGATGGAATAAAGGGAGAACAAGCCATTTGGATAAAGAACTGGCTCGAAGGTAGAAGACAGAGGGTGGTGGTGGAGGGATGCTTTTCAGACTGGAGGCCTGTGACCAGTGTAGTGCCACAAGGATCCATGCTGGGTCCACTACTTTTCATAATTTATATAAATGATTTGGATGTGAACATGGGAGGTATAGTTAGTAAGTTTGCAGATAACACCAAAATCGGAGTTGCAGTGTAGAGCGAGGAAGGTTACTTCAGAGTACAAAAGGATCTTGATCAGATAGGCCAATGGGCTGAGGTGATGCACTTTAGAAAAGCAAATCAGAGCAGGTAAAGTTCTGGGGAGTATTGCTGTACAAAGAGACCTTGGAGTCCAGGTTCATAATTCCTTGAAAGTAGAGTTGCAGCTAAATAGGATAGAGAAGAAGGCGTTTGGTATGCTTTCCTTTATTGGTCAGAGCATTAACTATAGGAATTGTGAGGTCATGTTGCTGATAGTGCTGTTAAGAAGACATACGGTGTGTTAAGTTTCATTGGTAGAGAGATTGAGTTCCAGAGCTGCAATGTCATGCTGCAACTATACAAAACGCTGGTGCGGCCACACTTGGAATATTGTGTATAGTTCTGGTCACCCCATTATAGGGAGGATGTGGAAGCATTGGCAAAGGTGCAAAGGAGGTTTAGCAGGATGTTGCCTGGTCTGGAGGGAAGCACTTATGAGAAAAGGCTGAGAGACTTGGGTTTGTTCTCATTGGAAAGAAGAAGGCTAAGAGGGGATTTGATAGAGACATACAAGATGATCAGAGAATTAGACAGAGTAGACAGTGAAAGTCTTTTTCCTAGGATGATGACATCAACTTGTACTAGGGGACATAGCTACAAATTGAGGGGTGATAGATTTAAGGCAGATGTCAGAGGCAGGTTCTTCACTCAGAGAGTAGTATGGGAGTAGAATGCTCTAGCTGCCAATGTAGTTAACTTAGCCACATTAGGGAGATTTAAACAATCCTTGGATAAGCATATGGATGATGATGGGATAATGTAGGGGGATGAGCTTGGAATAGTTTACAGGTCAGCCAAACGGCCTGTTCTGTACTGTATTGTTCTATGTTCTGAGATGAAGACTAAAGTATGGAGTCCAGTTACTAGTCTTCATCTCCATCCTTTTAAACTGATTTTTCTAAGTTGAAAAATGTGTTGCTGGAAAACGCAGCAGGTCAGGCAGGCATCAAAGGAGCAGAAGAATCGATGTTTTGGGCATAAGCCCTTCTTCAGGAATGAGGAAGGTGTGCCAAGCAGGCTAAGATAAAAGGTAGGGAGGAGGGACTTGGGGGAGGGACGTTGGGAGTGCGATAGGTGGAAGGAGATTAAGGTGAGGGTGATAGGCCAGAGAGGGGGTGGGGGCAGAGAGGTTGGGAAGAAGATTGCAGGTCAAGAAGGCGGTGCTGAGTCCGACGGTTGGGACTGAGAAAAGGTGCGGGGAGGGGAAATAAGGAAGCTGGAGAAATCTGCATTCATCCCTTGTGGTTGGAAGGTTCCTAGGCGGAAGATGAGGTGCTCTTCCTCCAGGTGTTGTGTTGCATTAGTCTGACGATGGAGGAGGCCAAGGACCCGCATGTCCATGGCGGAGTGGGAAGGGGAGTTAAAGTGTTCAGCCACGGGGCGGTTGGGTTGGTTGGTGCGGGTGTCCCTATCGCATTCCCAACGCCCCTCCCCAAGTCCCTCCTCCTTACCTTTTATTTTAGCCTGCTTGGCACACCCTCCTCATTCCTGAAGAAGGGCTTATGCCTGAAATGTCGATTCTCCTGATCCTTTGATGCTGCCTGACCTGTTGCACTTTTCCAGCAACACATTTTTCAGCTCTGATCTCCAGCATCTGCAGTCCTACTTTCTCCTTTTCTAAGTGCCAACTTCTGAAGTTCAAACTCCCTCTCTTTCTTCCTTTCCACTTTCTCTTTTTCTCTCTTTGCCCTCTCTTTTATTTGTAATTCAAACCATTTCATTTGTGTTGCCCTTTCCTTGCCTTTTACTTCTAACTCAAGCTGCTTCATTTTCAATTGAATTTTGACAATCTCCAAAGATTCTGATGGCGTTTCCAGCAAATTTAAATGCTGAACTATCGCTGTAATTATCTCTCTTTTTCTCACTGAAGGAGAGAGCTCCAACTCCAGATTGTCTGCTAATTCCAGCACCTTCGCCTTTATCACTTTTTGCAAAACCACTTCAAAGTTACTTCCTCAACCCTCAGAAAACTCTTGGTTACTGGAAGAACCATTGTTATTGCAAGCACTACTTAAATCAATGAAATTCAACACCCTGAACAAAAGGCACTAACACCTACCACTCACTGCCTTTGAGTCCAGGAACCTTCATCCCAAATTGGAACTAAAGAGCAAATCCTGCAAAGAGCCCTTAATCTGTTATGTACCAGGCCAGACCCCTTCAAACATGTCAAGAAAGTAGCCCAGACCCTAACTTTGCTACTAGTTTTAATCAGGTGTAAAGTGGATATTCCAGGAAAGATGCAGCTGGCCCAACCACTTAGTTATAAACAAAACAGAATTCGTGATTTTTGAGCATTACCTCACATCAAAGACATATCAGAAATGACTTCCAGACTACTCAGACCCCTTGGCATCATTACAACTCACAAAACTACAAACACATTTATATAACAACTGATCCAATAGATACCAACAGCAAAAGTCATGTCATTTACAAGATACCATGCAAAAACTGGAAACAAACACTACATTGGACAAACTAGTAGGAAACTCGACACCAGGATACATGAACACCAACTGGTCACTAAAAGACATGACCCACTATCACTAGTTTCAAAACATGCAGACAGACAAGGACACCACTCTGACTGGGACAGCACACACATCCTAGGATAGTCAAAACAGAAAGAGTAGGGCCGATCAGGGATAGCATAGGGAACTTGTGTATAGAGTCCGAGGAGGTAGCGGAAGCACTAAATGAGTTTTTTGCTTCTGTCTTTACTAAAGAAAAGGACCTTGTAGTGAATGAAACCATTGAGGAGCAGGTAAGCATTCTGGAATGGATAGAGATTGAGGAAGCTGATGTCCTGAAAATTTTGACAAACATTAAGATTGACAAGTCGCCAGGGCCAGACCAGATTCGTCCTCGGCTGCTTTGGGAAGCGAGAAATGTGATTGCTTCGCCGCTTGCGAAGATCTTTGCATCCTTGCTCTCCACCGGAGTCGTACCTGAGGACTGGAGGGAGGCAAATGTAATTCCTCTCTTCAAGAAAGGAAATAGGGAAATCCCTGGCAATTACAGACCAGTCAGTCTCACGTTTGTCATCTGCAAGGTGTTAAAAAGGATTCTGAGGGTTAGGATTTAACACCATCTGGAAGAGCATGGCTTGATTAAAGGCAGTCAGCACGGCTTTGAGAAGTGCAGATCATGCCTCATAAATCTTATTGAGTTCTTTGAGGATGTTACTAGACAAGTTGATGAGAGTCGAGCGGTGGATGTGGTGTATATGGACTTCAGTAAGGCATTTGATAAGGTTCCCCATGGTAGGCTCGTTCAGAAGGTCAGGAGGAAGGGGATACAGGGAAATTTAACTGTCTGGATACAGACTTGGCTGGTCGACAGAAGACAGCGAGTGGTAGTGGAAGGAAAGTATTCTGCCTGGAAGTCAGTGCTGAGTGGTGTTTCACAGGGATCTGTTCTTGGGCCTCTACTTTTGGTAATTTTTATTAATGACTTGGATGAGGAGATTGAAGGATGGGTTAGCAAGTTTGCAAACGACACAAAGGTTGGAGGTATCGTTGACAGTACAGAGTACTGTTGTAGGCTGCAGCGTGACATTGACAGGATGCAGAGATGGGCTGAGAGGTGGCAGATGGAGTTCAACCTGGATAAATGCGAAGTGATGCATTTTGGAAGATCGAACTTGAAAGTTGAGTACAGGATTAAAGGCAGGATTCTTGGCAGTGTGGAGGAACAGCGGGATCTTGGTGTGCAGGTACATAGGTCCCTTAAAATGGCCACCCAAGTGGACAGGGTTGTTAAGAAAGCATATGGTGTTTTGGCTTTCATTAACAGAGGGATTGAGTTTAAGAGCCATGAGATCTTGTTGCAGCTCTATAAAACTTTGGTTTCACTGCACTTGGAATACTGTGTCCAGTTCTGGTCGCCCTATTATAGGAAAGATGTGGATGCTTTGGAGAGGGTTCAGAGGAGGTTTATCAGGATGCTGCCTGGAATGGAGGGCTTATCTTACGAAGAGAGGTTGACTGAGCTCGGACTTTTTTCATTGGAAAAATGAAGGAAGAGAGGGGACCTAATTGAGGTGTACAAGATAATGAGAGGCATAGATAGAGTTGATAGCCAAAGACTTTTTCCCATGGCAGAAATTGTTAACACGAGGGGTCATAGTTTTAAGCTGTGGCGGAAAGTATAGTGGGGGGGTGTCAGAGGCGGGTTCTTACCACAGAGAGTTGTGAGAGCATGGAATGTGTTGCCAGCAGCAGTTGTAGAAGCGAGGTCATTGGGGATATTTAAGAGACTGCTGGACATGCATATGGTCACAGAAATTTGAGGGTTCGTACATTAGGTTTACCTTACATGAGGATCAATGGTTGGCACAACATCCGTGAGCTGAGGGGCCTGTTCTGTGCTGTACTGTTCTATGTTCTAAAACATAGACACGCACGAGAATTCTTAGAGGCATGGTGTTGTAACCAGAGCTGCATCAATAAATACATTGAGTTACATTCTATCTATCTTCCCTTGAAAAAAAAACAGGAAATGACATCCCCTACCTTAAGAAACCAAGACCAATAAATAGAGAGGCGGGATATACCGCCAGAGCTTTACCGGAAACTCTCACTGATGATTTTACCTAGTATGGTGATGAAACGACTGAAAACAAACCTTCAAGCTCAGCGAGCTAACTTACATACAAAACAGAATTTATTTTACAGGATTACCGAATGATACACAAACAAAAGAGAGCCGAATATAGAATAACAATCCATCTGAAAATCTAACAGATTATCCCAACTTAATGATGCTGTTCCAACTATATGCCACAATCCTCATTAACACCCATTGGCACAAAAGGTAAAATCAAACACAGGGTCTTAAAGGCGAGAGAGAGATAGCAGCATGGAACAGCTGTTACTTTGACGAGCAGCCTCAAAACTGGCTGACTACATGCTCTGAACAGCTAGCCTGCTAAAACCTAAACCAAACCAGAGTACAGCTGAGCTGGGAGAACTGGCCACTCCCCATTTGTTGTACAAGTCTATTTCTTTTAAAACTTAAAAGCTTCTTCAAGCCAGACATTTCGGAACTTGTGTCTCATAAAACACTTTTGAAAAAAAAACAAGGACAACACAACCTTGCTAAAGAAGCATCACCATTACAAGTTACTTGAGAAAATTGTGAAATATAAGACATATATGTATTTGGAAAGGCAGGGTTTGATTATGAATATTCAGCACAGTTTGTGCATGGGAGATCATGCCTCACAAATTTGTTAGACATCTTTGATGGGGTGACCAGGACGGTTGACGAAGGCAGGGTGGTAGATCTAGTCCATATGGATTTCAGTAAGGCCATTGATAAGGTTCCACATGGTAGGCTGCTCTGGAAGGCTAGGTCACATGGAATCCAGGGGAGCTGGCAAATTGGATGCACAATTGGCTTGATGGTAGGAAGCAGAGGATAACAGTGTAAGGATGCTTGTCGGACTGGAGGCCTTTGACTAGTGGAGCACCTCAGGGGTCGGTGCTGGGACCATTGCTGTGTGTTATCTGTATCAATGATTTAGATGCGAATATACAAGGCATGATTAGGTGGTTTGCAGGTGATACTAAAATAGGTGGTGTTTTGGTCAGTGAGGAAGGTTATCAAAAATTGCAGCAGGACCTTGATCAGCTGGGGAAGAGAAATGGCAAATGGAGTTTAATATAGGTAAGTATGAGATCTTGCATTTTCGAAAGTCAAATCAAGGTAGGAATTTCATGGTGAATGGTGGGGCATTAAGGAATGAAGTGGAACAGAGGGACCTTGAAGTTCAGATGTTCTCTGAAAGTGGAGTCACAGGGAGACAGGGCAGTGAAGAAAACTTTTGGCCCACTGGCTTTTATCGGTGAGGGCATTGAGAATCGAAGTAGGGAAGCTATATTGCAGTTGTACAGGATGTTGGTGAGCTCGCACTTGGGTATTATGTTCAGTTTTGGTAACTTTGCTACAAGAAGGCTGAAAAGAGTTCAGCAGAAATTACAAGGGTGCTGCTAGGACTCAACAGTCTGAGTTGTACTGAAAGCTTGGATAAGCTCTGATGTTTTTCTTTAGAAGACTTACAGGGAACCTTATAGAGGTGTATAAGATCATGAGATGCATGAATAGGGTGAATGCACTCAGTCTTTTTCCCAGGGTTGGGGAATCAAGGCCTAGACAGCATCAGTTTAAGGTTAGAGGGGAAAGAATAAAAGGGAGCCTGAAGGGCAGTTTTTACACAGAGGGTGGATTGATATGCATATGGATTGAGCTGCCAGCAGAAATGGTTGAGGCAGGTACAACAACATTTAAATATCATTTGGACTAATATATGGATAGTAAATGATTAGAAGAATATTGGCCAAGTGTAGGGAAATGGAGTTAGCTTGGATGGATATTTTGGTCGTCATAGACCAGTTTGGACCAAAGGATCTGTTTCCATGCTGTAGGACTCTGACTCTATCAAGTCTATTTTTAAAACTCAAACTCTCTTTTTCTGGCAACATCCTGGTAAATCTTCTCTGAACTCTCTCCAGTTTACTAATATTCTTGCAGTAACAGGGCATCCAGAATGGCACACAGTACTCCAGAACAGGCCTCAGCAAAGGTCTGAGCAATGTGGGCAAGAGCTTTGGGCTGCTGCCCTTGCTCCCACACTGGGCTGCTGGTCACAGGCATCCCTGTTTCAGGCACATAGATCGCTGGAGTCCCTGCTCTGGGCACATTGGTCACTGGCTTCCCTGCTCCAGGCTGCTGACCCAGTTGCAGGCCATTGGCTTCCCCGCTTAGGGTACACTGGTTGCTGGTTTCCCCGCTTCTGACCGCTGGTTGTTGGCTTCCCTGAACCAGGCTGCCAGTACAGCTTCGGAGGCTGGGAATCGGAGGCTGTGGCCAGGTGTCCAAGACCAAGACTTCAAGAAAACAGAAGAGAAGAAAAACATAGAAGAGAGGACTCAGGCGACTGACTGTGTGGAGTTTGCACGTTCTCCCCGTGTCTGCGTGGGTTTCCTCCGGGTGCTCCGGTTTCCTCCCACAGTCCAAAGATGTGCAGGTCAGGTGAATTGGCCATGCTAAATTGCCCGTAGTGTTAGGTAAGGGGTAAATGTAGGGGTATGGGTGGGTTGCTCTTCGGCGGGTCGGTGTGGACTTGTTGAGCCGAAGGGCCTGTTTCCACACTGTAGTGTAATCTATCTAATCTAATCAAAAGAATGAGAAGGAAAGAAAAAGAACAGGCGGAGCGGATGCTTCTGTGGTTGAAAGCATAATTTGCTTTCAAGACAAAGTGGCAGTTAGTACTATTTTTTTTAAAATTTGATTTGGAAAATATTTTTTAATGTGAAATTTTAGATGTCATTCTCACAGATAATCAGAAGTTCATATATCTCTGTAATAGTTATCAGTATCCATGAAGATTTGAATGTGCATGAATCAATATAATGAGGTAGTATTACATATTAGAATGTAAATGGAATTTTAATGAAAACATGAACAATCTTCAAAACACAACCTACCTTCAAAAGATCGTAATTAGATTTCACTGCATCTTCACACTTTAGCAAACGTTTAGCTGTTTCCGGCACATCCAGACCCATTTTTATCATACATTTAGCCTCACGCATAATCTCAATGATTCTGTGATCGAAGTTTGAATGCAGTTTTCCAGTATCTGGATCACGTATCAAAAGAGTTGCATGCAGGCCTGTATAAAGTTCAAGTTTGAAATATTTAGATAACCAGGATGTTAACAGAATGTTAAGATAAAATGTATATATTTCAACTCAGTTAACATGCTAATGCTTAAAATAAATGATTTGGCTTGTATTCTTGTATGACACAAGAAATATCATTTCAATACTTGTAATTCTCCAAACAACATCTGCACCAGTCTCATCCTTTCTGACTCTTGGACCTCATATATTAGCTGGAAGGTTGATAATAATAAGACTATGGTATGTAAAAAAAAGTTAACAGATATTAAGTCATTCTCTTCAAAAGATTTGAGATTCATTGGGTTAGGATGTTTAAAGGAAGTAAGAAACATACATTAGATGGGCCAGTTTTTTGTGTTTGATTGATAAAGCTAGAGGATTGGAGAATTGAAATTGCTACAACTAGCTCAAAAAGAGAAAAGGGTGAATGTAACCTTTATTGATTAATCAGTTTAATGTTGATGTTTGTGACCTCATTAATCACAAATAACTTCACCATGATGGCTAACCAGTTAACAGTAAGAGAGTGCAGATTCAAGATGATTGACAAAATAAATGAATTCAATGTAAGTTTTTTGCAAATAATTGAAATGCACTGCACAATAAAACAAAGTCTACCAATTATGTGGCATCTTTTGTGACCACTTGAACTCAGCCATGAGCTCATCCTGTGTATCCTGCTCTTTCTACTCTTACAAGCGCATGGCACTGGTAGTAATCCTGAGAGAACTCCTTTGAGGGCCTACATTTCAACTTTCTTCCTAGTTGTCTACATTTTGTTTATCGGACCAGATCCCTTTTATTGTCCTTGTCATTAGTACTACAAATACTGGCTGATCGCCCTCCCCCTCCAGAATGATTTGCAACCGCTCAAAGACATCCAGGGCCCTTGCACCTGGGAGGCAACATACTCTTGCTTGTGGCAACAGGAATGCCTATCTATTCCCCTTACAATTAAATCCCCTATAACTATAGGATTTCTATGGGCTAGTCAAAAGTGAGGACTGCAGATGCTGGAAACCAGAGTCTAGATTAGAGTGGTGCTGGAAAAGCACAGCAGATCAGGCAGCATCCGAGGAGCAGGAAAATCGACGTTTCGGGCAAAAGCCCTTCATCAGAAATGGAGGCAGGGAGCCTCCAGGGTGGAAAGATTAATGGAGGGGTGTGGGGGATGGGATGGGGCTGGGGAGAAGGTAGCAAAGAGTACAATAGGTGAATGGGGGTGGAGGTGATGGTCAGAGGGGAGGGTGGAGCGGGTAGCTGGGAACGGAGATTGGCAGGTAGGACAGGTCATGAGGACGCTGCTGAGCTGGAAGTTAGGAACTGGGGTAAGGTGGGAGGAGGGGAAATGAGGAAACTGGTGAAGTCTACATTGATGCCCTGGGATTGAAGTGTTCTGAGGCGGAAGATGAGGTGTTCTTCCTCCAGGCGTTGGGTGGTGAGGGAGTGGCGGTGGAGGAGGCTTAGGACCTGCATGTCCTCGGCTGAGTGGGAGGGGGAGTTGAAATGTTGGGCCACAGGCCAGTGGGGTTGATTGGTGCGGGTGTCCCGGAGATGTTCCCTGAAGCGCTCTGCGAGGAGGTGTCCGGTCTCCCCAATGTAGAGGAGACTGCATCGGGAGCAACGGATACAATAAATGACATTGGTGGATGTGCAGGTGAAGCTTTGATGGATGTGGAAGGCTCCTTTGGGGCCTTTGATGGAGGTGAGGGAGGAGGTGTGGGTGCAGGTTTTGCAATTCCTGCGGTGGCAGGGAAAGGTGCCAGGAGGGGAGGGTGAGTTGTTGGGGGGCGTGGACCTGACCAGGTAGTCACGTAGGGAATGTTCTTTTGGAAAGAAGAAAGGGATAGGGAGGGAAATATATCTCTAATGGTGGGGTCCGTTTGGAGGCGGGGGAAATGTCGGCGGATGATATGGTTTATGCGAAGGTTGGTACAGTGGAAGGTGAGGACTGGGGTGGGTGGGGTTCAGTCCTTATTACGGTTGGAGGGGTGGGGTTTAAGGGCGGAGGTGCGGGATGTGGATGAGATGCGTTGGAGGGCATATTCAACCAGGTGGGAAGGGAAATTGCGGTCTTTAAAATAGAAGGCCATCTGGTGTGTTCTCTGGTGGAACTGGTCCTCCTGGGAGCAGAAATGGAAGAGGCGGAGGAATTGGGAATACGGAACGGCATTTTTGCAGGAGGTAGGGTGGGAAGAGGTGTAATCCAGGTAGCTGTGGGAGTCGGTGGGTTTGTAAAAAATGTCAGTGTCAAGTCGTTCGTCATTAATGGAGATGGAGAGGTCCAGGAAGGGGAGGGAGGTGTCAGAGATGGTCCAGGTGAATTTAAGGGCGGGGTGGAATGTGTTGGTGAAGTTGATGAACTGCGCAACCTCCTCACAGGAGCACGAGGTGGCACCGATGCAGTCATCAATGTAGCGGAGGAAGAGGTGGGGAGTGGTGCCGGTGTAACTATGGAAGATGGACTGTCCCACATAGCCGACAAAGAGACAGGCATAGCTGAAGCTCATACGGGTGCCCATGTCTACCCCTTTGGTCTGGAGGAAGTGAGAGGATATGAAAGAGAAATTGTTAAGGGTGAGAACCAGTTCAGCCAAACGAATGAGAGTGTTAGTGGAAGGGTACTGTTGGGGATGTCAGGAAAGGAGGAATTGGATGGCTTGGAGGCCCTGGTCATGGTGGAGGTGTAGAGGGATTGAATGTCCATGGTGAAAATGAGACATTGGGGGCTGGGGAAACGGAAGTCTTGGAGGAGGCGGAGGGTGTGGGTGGTGTCTCAAATATGTGTGGGGAGTTTCTGGACCAGGGGGATAGGACAGTATCGAGGTAGGTGGAGATGAGTTCGGTGGGGCAGGAGCATGCTGAGACAATGCGTCGGCTGGGGTCGTCAGGCTTATGGTCCTTGGGAAGCAGGTAGAATCGGGCGGTGCAGGGTTCCCGGACTACGAGGTTGGAAGTTGTGGGTGGGAGATCTCCTGAAGTGATGAGGTTCTGTATGATGGTTTGGTGATGGGGGGTGGGGTCATGGTCGAGGGGGTGGTAGGAATAAGTGTCTTCGAGTTGGCGTCTGGCTTCAGTGGTGTAGAGGTCAGTGCGGCAAACTACCACTGCATCCTCTTTATCCGCTGGTTTGATGGTGAGGTTGGGATTGGAGCAGAGGGAGTGGAGGGCTGCGCGTTATGAGGGTGAGGTTGGAGTGGGGGAGTGGGGGTAGACAGATTGAGGCCTAAATAGTTACTGAATCCTAATCTTCTACTGTCTATCTTCCTGCTGAGTCTCAGTCAGGAACACAAACCTTCTTCAATTTGTTACATTCTCTGATAGAGTACATGGAGTTCCAATCCCTCTGTGACAGTCGGGAGGATGGGTTCTTTGCCCACAGGTCACAGCTCTGATTGGCTTGTGGCTTGCCCATCAAGCAGATGGGCATTCTGATTGGTGGACAGTGATGTCATTGGAGACAGGTGACCGTTACTGTCTCCCCACAGTGCGCTTACATGGGGCCATGCTGATGGAAGGCGCTGGAGGTTCATCGCGTAGCACCAAACGATGGTTGGGGAAGGCAGGTTGGAGGGGAAGTGAGAAGGAGGGTAGCCACAGGGGTAGTGGAGTGGGGGGGGAGGCCCTGTTACACAGCGACTGACTCAACAAACTGTGCTCGAATTAAAGAAACAAAACTTAAACTACACACCCACACCACTATTCAAAAGAGAGCACTAATTGTAAATTAACTTAGAATAATTACACCAACACTAATTAATACAAAATTGCATTCTAAAAGATTAATAATATATCCCTCAAAATTCTTTACATGAGTGGATTTAATGTTATTCCTCATATTGTTTTGGAACTGAACAAAGCAGTATAATGAAATGTCAAATAATTAAAGATATAGCAGAATGTAGCTAATATATCTCATTTTTATACACAGAAATTAAAATTCTTAACTTCTTAACAATATTGACTTTTGGAAGTATACTGAACAAAGTGCAATAAGTACTGATAGACTTAGTACCAGGCAGAATGAATCAAAACCTACTGTAGTAAGCCAAGTGCGGTAAGTACAGTTATGAATGAAAGAGGAGACAGTGAGGTCTGCACATGCTGGAGATCAGAGTTGAGATTGTATTGCTGGAAAAGCACAGCAGGTTAGGCAGCATCCAAGGAGCAGGAGAATCGATGTTTAGGGCCGGAGCCCTTCATCAGGAATGAGGCTTGGAGCCCCCGGGTCTGCTCAGGGAACCACATGACAGAATCCATCCTCTCCTTTTCCCTCAGGGTCTTGAGGATGTTGCAAGCTGACCACTTTGTGATAGACTGGTGGTCAAAGGTGCTTTTCTTTGCAAATTTCTCTATGAAAGGCAGGTGATATGGAATGGTCTAACTACCTGCAGCGTTCCGCAGCAGTGAGGCCAGTTCCATTCTTCACAGCAGTGGGGACATGGATGGTTGTTGCAGATTCCAGGATTTAGTTGTTTCAGTAAGAACAGAGAAGATGGTAAAAGAGGGGGAGGTGTGGCATTGTTGGTCAAGGACAGTATTACAGTTGCAGAAAGGATGTTTGGGGACTCGTCAACTGAGGTAGTGTGGGCTGAGGTTGGAAACAGGAAAGGAGAGGTCACCCTGTTAGGAGTTTTCTACAGGCCTCCAAATAGTTCCAGAGATGTAGAGGAAAAAATAGCAAAGATGATTTTCGATAGGAGTGAGAGAGACAGGGAAGTTGTCATGGGGGACTTCAACATTCCAAATATTGACTGGGAACACTATAGTACGAGTACTATAGATGGGTCAGTTTTTGTCCAGTGTGTGCAGGAGGGCTTCCTGACACAGTATGTAGACAGGCCAACAAGGGGCAAAGCCACATTAGATTTGGTACTGGGTAATGAGCCCGGCCAGATGTTAGACTTGGAAGTAGGTGAGCACTTTGGTGACAGCGATCACAATTCTGTTAGATAAAAAGGGATAGGTGTATATCACTGGGCAAGAGTTACAGCTGGGGGAAAGGCAATTACGATGCGATTAGGCAAGATTTAGGAAGCATAGGATGGGAAAGGAAACTGCAGGGGATGGGCACATTAGAAATGTGGAGCTTATTCAAGGAAAAGATAAATATGTACCTGTCAGCAGGGAGGAAGCTGTAGAGTGTGGGAGCCGTGGTTTACAAAGGGAGTGGAATCTCTGGTCAAGAGGAAGAAGAAGGCTTATGTTAAGATGAGATGTGAAGGCTCAGTTAGGGCACTTGAGGGTTACAAGGTAGCCAGGAAAGACCTAAAGAGAGAGCTCAGAAGAGCCAGGAGGAGACATGAGAAGTTGTTGGCGGATAGGATCAGGATAAACCTCAGGCTTTCTGTAGGTATTTAAGGAGTAAAAGAATGATGAGAATAAGATTAGGGCTAATCAAGGATAGTAGTGGGAAGTTATGTGTGGAGTCAGAGGAGATAGGGGAAGCACTAAATCAATATTTGTCGACCGTATTCACTCTAGAAAACGACAATGTTGTCGAGGAGAATATTGAGATACAGGCTACTAGATTAGGTGGGATTGAGGTTCACAAGGAAGAGGTATTAGAAATCCTGCAGAGTGTGAAAATAGATAAGTCCCCTGGGCCGGATGGGATTTAGGAGAAAGTGAGGACTGCAGATGCTGGAGATCAGAGCTGAAAATGTGTTGCTGGAAAAGCGCAGCAGGTCAGGCAGCATCCAAGGAGCAGGAGAATCGACGTTTCGGGCATGAGCCTTCCTGATGAAGGGCTCATGCCCGAAACGTCGATTCTCCTGCTCCTTGAATGCTGCCTGACCTGCTGCGCTTTTCCAGCAACACAATTTCAGCCCGGATGGGATTTATCCTATGACCCTCTGGGAAGCCAGGGAAGAGATTGCCGAGCCTTTGGCATTGATCTTTAAATCATCATTGTCTACAGGAATAATGGCAGAAGACTGGAGGATAGGAAATGTGGTTCCCCTCGTCAAGAAGGGGAGTAGAGACAACCTTGGTAATTACAGACCAGTGACACTCTCTTCAGTTGTTGGTAATGTGTTGGAATAGGTTGTAAAAGATAGGATTTATAACCATCTAGAAAAGAATAATCTGATCAGGGACAGTCAGCATGGTTTTGTGAAGGGTAGGTCGTGCCGAACGAATCTTATTGACTTTTTTGACAAAGTGACCAAACAGGTAGATGAGAGTAAACCGGTTGATGTGGTGTTTATGGATTTCAGCAAGGTGTTCGATAAGGTTCCCTGCTATTATACAAAATGCAGAGGAATGGGATTGTGGGAGATGTAGCAGTTTGGATCAGTAATTGGCTTGCTGAAAGAAGACAGGGGGTGGTAGTTGATGGGAAATGTTCATTCTATGTTACCAGTTACTGGTGGTGTACCGCAAGGGTCGGTGTTGGGTCCTCTGCTGTTAGTCATTTTTATAAACAACCTGGATGAGAGCGTAGGAGGGTGGGTTAGTAAATTTGCAGACGACACTAAGGTCGGTGGAGTTGTGGATAGTGACGAAGGATGTTGTCGGTTACAGAGAGACATAGATAAGCTGCAGAGCTGGGCTGAGAGATGGCAAATGGAGTTTAATGTGGACAAGTGTGAGATGATTCACTTTGGTCGGAGTAACCAGAATGCAAAATACTGGGCTAATGGTAAGATTCTTGGGAGTGTAGATGAGCAGAGAGATCTCAGTGTCCATGTACACAGATCCTTGAAAGTTGCCACCCAGGTTGACAGGGTTGTTAAGAAGACATACAGTGTTTTAGCTTTTATTACTAGAGAGATCGAGTTCTGGTACCATGAGGTTATGCTGCAGCTGTACAAAACTCTGGTGCGGCCGCCCTTGGAGCATTGTGTACAGTTCTGGTCACCGCATTATAAGAAGGATGTGGAAGCTTTGGAAAAGGTGCAGAGGAGATTTACTAGGATGTTGCCTGGTATGGAGGGAAGGTCTTACGAGGAAAGGCTGAGGGATTTGAGGCTGTTTTCGTTGGAGAGAAGAAGGTTGAGAGGTGACTTAATAGAGACATATAAGATAATCAGAGGGTTAGATACGGTAGACAGGGAGAGCCTTTTTCCAAGTATGGCGACAGCAAGCACGAGGGGACATAGCTTTTTCTTGAGGGGTGATAGATATAGGACAGATGTCAGAGGTAGTTACTTTACTCAGAGAGTAGTAAGGGCATGGAACGCTTTGCCTGCAACGGTTGTAGATTCACCAACTTTAATACATTTAAGTCGTCATTGGACAAGCATATAGACCTACATGGAATAGTGTAGGTTAGGTGGGCTTCAGTTTGGTACTGCGCTGTAATGCTCTATGTTCTATGACATGCAGAACATCTGTATGTAGTGACACTTGGTAGTCTATGCACAGCTTGATGCAGCCACATACGAAGGTAGCCATGAGGAGTTGGCATTAATGTTACTTTCTGTGAAATTGGGAGGTATCCCAAATGAGTGAGAAAACAGTGCAGACAGCTTGCAAGGGTGTTGGTATTGGGGTTGTGATGAATATCAGTGAGTGAGGAAAGCTGTTTCAGTCAATAGTGAGAATAGTGGAGAATGTGGCTTGGTGGGAGATAGGTATAATTGCAGCAACAAGAGTGAGTGTAAGGTATTGAAAGAATATGGTGACACTTAGACACTGGTAGAGTGAAGAAGGACATCGGCCTTCTTCCCATAGTGCTGATCATTCCATGGGAAGGTTCAAATTGTTCAAACATAGGTGGCAACTTTGGACCAAAGTGGCATGCACTGATATTATGTCCTCCACTGCTGTTCCTGGGCAAAGCTGTCCAGCAGCTCAAGATATGTCCCGCAAAGCAGGGAGCCAATTTTCTCCTTGGATAAATGCCAGGAACAGTGCAGGTCAGCTCCAGATTGACAGTTGTTATTGTTGTATACAATAAGCTTTTAAAGATGGCAAGTGCAATTAATGCCAGTTAAAGGAAATCCTAAAAGTGTCAAATTCTTCTGAGAATGGCACATGATACGATGTTCTAGGAGAAAGTGAGGACTGCAGATGCTGGAGATTAGAGCTGAAAATGTGTTGCTGGAAAAGCGCAGCAGGTCAGGCAGCATCCAAGGAGCAGGAGAATCGACGTTTCAGGCATTAGCCTTCCTGAAAAAGGGCTCATGTCCGAAATGTCGATTCTCCTGCTCTTTGGATGCTGCCTGACCTGCCGCGCTTTCCCAGCAACACATTTTCAGCACATGATAAGATGTGTTTGGAATTGGACATGAGGAGCTCCAGAGATGCATGATGAGTAGTTAACGAAGTGTATTTTGTTAGTTACTATGAAGAAGCATGTTAGGCCTCATGGTGAAAACTCCTCCAAAAAACTCAACACCACTTGAATTTGCTAAAATAAACTAATATTTAGTGCATGTATTCTGCTATCAGCTGTTGTAAAATCACACCTGTTTCACTAGCTCCCTTTGTATTCAAAATCTGTCATCTGGACCCAGTTTGGCTTGTATGGGCTCCAGAGACATAGCAAGAGTCATAGCATAGACTGATGATTGGCTTCAGAATAAACTAGTGTTATGAAAAAGGCTGTGCCATAGCTCTAGCTTGTGAGTTACAATATACAAGATTTTTGTTCCTGTTACCAAGATTACCAATTATCTCTGTCAGGTATTAAATAAAATGGAGACAGTGAGGTCTGCAGATGCTGGAGATCTGAGTTGAGAGTGTGCGGCTAGAAAAGCACAGCAGGTTAGGCAGCATCCGAGGAGCAGGAAATTCGACATTTTGGTCCAGAGCCCTTCATCAGGAATGAGGATGGAAGCCTCCGAGTGGAGAGATAAATGGCCCCTGAGGCTCCCAGCCTCAATCCTGAAGAAGGGCTCCAGCCAGAAACGTCGATTTTCCTGCTCCTTTGATGCTGTCTGATCTTCTGTGCTTTTCCAGCAACACACTCTCAACTATTAAACAAAATGGTCTATCAACTACAATTCTTAATAAATACAATTGTGGATTTATAATGAGGGCACATGGAATCGACAATGGGACAAAACATTGACAGATGGAGTTTAATGTAGGACGGTGTGGGTCATGGGCTTCATGGTAAGAATCAAAAAGGCAGACTATCATTTAAATGGTGAAAGAGACCAAAAAAGTGCTAAACTGAGGAATGTGGATATTCTTGTGCATGAAACTCAACACTGGGAAAAAGATTCTGAGCATCAACCCTACCTCTGCATCTAATAATTTTATAGACTTCTGTCTCATCTCACCTCAGCCTCCACCGTCCCAGAGAAAACAACCTGGGTTTTTCTAGCTTTTCCTTATAGTTCATACCCACTAATCCAGGCAACATCCTGCTAAGCTGCTTCTGTACCCTCTCCAAAGCCTCCACATTCTTTCTGTAATGTAGAGACCAGAATTGAACACCTGATTCCTGAAGAATGGCTAATGCCCGAAACGTCGATTCTCCTGTTCCCTAGAATGCTGCCTGACCTGCTGCGCTTCTCCAGCAACACATTTCCATCTCCGATCTCCAGCATCTGCAGACCTCATTTTCTCCTCATAACCTCATCACCTCAGGGGATCTCCCATCCACCGCCTCCAACCTCAACCACAACCCCGCACCGGCCGTTTCTACCTCCTGCCCAAAATCCACAAACCTGACTGCCCCGTCCGACCCATTGTCTCAGCTGCTCCTGCCCTACCGAACTCATCTCTGCATATCTCGACACGGTCCTGTCCCCCTTAGTCCAAGAACTTCCCACCTACGTTCGGGACACCACCCACGTCCTCCACCTCCTTCATGATTTTCGCTTCCCCGGTCCCCAACGCTTTATCTTCACCATGGACATCCAGTCCCTGTACACCTCCATCCACCATCACGAAGGACTCAAAGCCCTCCGCTTCTTCCTTTCCCGCCGTACAACCAGTACCCTTCCACTGACACCCTCCTTCGACTGACTGAACTGGTCGTCACCCTGAACAACTTCTCTTTCCAATCCTTCCACTTTCTCCAAACCAAAGGAGTAGCCATGGGCTCCTGCATGGGCCCCAGCTATGCCTGCCTCTTCGTAGGATATGTGGAACAGTCCATCTTCCGCAGCTACACTGGCACCACCCCACACCTTTTCCTCAGCTACATCGATGACTGTATCGGCGCTGCCTCGTGCTCCCACGAGGAAGTTGAACAGTTCATCCACTTTACCAACACCTTCCACCCCGACCTCAAATTCACCTGGACTGTCTCAGACTCCTCCCTCCCCTTCCTAGACCTTTCCATTTCTATCTCGGGCGACCGAATCAACATGGACATTTATTATAAACCGACCGACTCCCACAGCTACCTAAACTACACCTCCTCCCAACCTACCCCCTGTAAAAACGCCCATTTTCCCAATTCCTTCGTCTACGCCGCATCTGCTCCCAGGAGGACCAGTTCCAAATCCGTACAGATGGCCTCCTTCTTCAAGGACCGCAATTTCCCCCCAGACGTGGTCGACGATGCCCTCCACCGCATCTCTTCCACTTCCCGCTCCTCCGCCCTTGAGCCCCGCCCCTCCAACCACCACCAGGACAGAACCCCACTGGTCCTCACCTACCACCCCACCAACCTCCATGTACAGCGGACCATCCGCCGTCATTTCCGCCACCTCCAAATGGACCCCACCACCCGGGATATATTTCCCTCCCCTTCCCTATCAGCGTTCCGAAAAGACCACTCCCTCCGTGATTCCCTCGTCAGGTCCACACCCCCCACCAACCCAACCTCCACTCCCCGCACCATCCCCTGCAACTGCAAGAAATGCAAAACTTGCGCCCACACCTCTCCTCTTACTTCCCTCCAAGGCCCCAAGGGATACTTCCATATCCACCACAAATTCACCTGCGCCTCCACACACATTATCTATTGCATCCGCTGCACCCAATGTGGCCTCCTCTATATTGGGGAGACAGGCCGCCTACTTGCGGAACATTTCAGAGAACACCTCTGGGACACCCGGACCAACCAATCCAACCACCCTGTGGCTCAACACTTCAACTCCCCCTCCCACTCCACCAAGGACATGCAGGTCCTTGGACTCCTCCATCGCCAGACCATAGTAACACGACGGTTGGAGGAAGAGCGCCTCATCTTCCGCCTAAGAACCCTCCAACCACAAGGGATGAACTCAGATTTCTCCAGTTTCCTCATTTCCCCTCCCCCCACCTTGTCTCAGTCAAATCCCTCGAACTCAGCACCGCCTTCCTAACCTGCAATCTTCTTCCTGACCTCTCCGCCCCCACCCCACTCCGGCCTATCACCCTCACCTTGACCTCCTTCCAACTATCGCATTTCCAATGCTCCTCCCCACCTTTTATCTGAGCCTGCTGGGCACACTTTCCTCATTCCTGAAAAAGGGCTTATGCCCGAAACGTCGATTCTCCTGTTCCTTGGATGCTGCCTGACCTGTTGCGCTTTTCCAGCAACACATTTTCAGCTCTGATCTCCAGCATCTGCAGTCCTCACTTACTCCTCAATTCCCTGGCAAGCATTAGCCTTCTTTACAAGGCCACTTTCAGAGAGCTATGAACTTGAACCCCAAGATCCCTCTGTACATCAATGCTGTTTAGGTCCTGCCATTAACTGTATACTTTTCCTTAATATTTGATCTCCCAAAGTGAAGCATCTCATACTTACCTGGATTAAACTCTATCTGCCATTTCTTCATCATATCTGCAACTGATCTATATCCCGCTGTATCCTTTAACAACTTTATACACAACTCACAACTCCAGCAATCTTTGCATCGTCTGTAAACCTACTTACCCATCTACCTACATTTACATCCAGTCATTTATATATATATATTGTCACAAAGCTGGTCCCTTTTTTTCTCAACGCTATTCCTTTTGTCAAGATACTGTGCCCTTGGTTTTTGTCAGAGGGGTAATAAAACACTCACAGCTCCGATTAGACTGGTTTGGTACAGAGATTAAAGGGTATTGAGAGGCCTTTTTGTTTATATGTAAACAGATGAGACTTCAGGTCAAAGTGGTCATGTTTCAGAAGTGACTTGTATAATGAAAGGGAAGTGATCAGCTCGCTAGCTGAGCAATTCAGTCCAGAACTAGTTAGGAGTTCAGCTGAGTGGAAACAGGGTCTCTCTCTTTCTGCCCTTCTAACTTCAACCTGTAAGCATCTGTTCCATTTTTTAAACTTTTTAATAAGGGGGTTTGCTTATTCGGACTATTGTGTATGTTCGGAACAGCATAATTAAGTCTAGTTTGGATAGGGGTTCTGTAGGGGTCCTTTGCTCTTTGTATTTCATTGTGTAATTTTGTGAATAAATTTCTGTCTGTCTTAAAACCTGGTAGTTAGCCTAGCTAACTTACTCTGGGAAGTTTTGACTGTACACATACTGAAATAAATTGCAAAGTTATGGTCTGGGTTGCCTGCTGAAGAATGTTTTGAATGGTCTGGCCTAGTCCATAACAATATATACAGCAAAAGTCCCGGTAAGGGTGTCTGTTGAACACTACTAGTCATGGATCTCTGTCCTGAAAAACACGCTTCCATCACTACCCTCTGCCTTTTATGAGCAAACCAATTCTGAATCCATTCGGCAAAGTCACCGTGGGTACCATGCATCTTAACCTGATGTGCCTACCATGAGGAATCTTGTCGAAAGCCTTACTAAAATCCATGTAGAAAATATCCACTGCTCTACCCTCATCAATCACCTTTGTCACCTTCTCGAAAAATTCAATCAAGTTACTAAGACATGACTTGCCCTGTACAAAGCCATGCTGACTATCCCTAATTAGGCCATGCTTTTCCAAATGCGATGAATGGGTTCGTTCTACTCCTGTGTCTTATGGAGTATCTGAGAATTTGGGTCAAAGTGGGAAATCAACTGGTAAGTATTTTTCAATTTAATGATAGAGTAAAAGTCAGAATCAGACCTAGAACTAATAGCCTTTAAGGTAGTTAAAATAATCTCACTAGACAGGCACTGCCTTTTACTGGCTGGTGTTGGACCTGTACGCTCTAATTTAGAAGAATGAGAGGTGATCTCATTCTGATTGAAACTTGCAATGCATTTAAAGGGATAGACAGCATAAATAGCATACAGGTAAGACTTTCCCGCTGGTTGGAGAATCTAGAACCGGGGACAGAATTTAAAAATAAATAGATGCCACTTGGTCTGAGATTAGGAGACCTTTTTTTAAACTAAGAACCTTTGGACTTCTCAATCATAGAATGTTATGGAAGTCTCTTCTCTGAGTATAATTACAGTAGAAATTGATAAATTTCTGATTATCAACGCCAGAGTGGGTAATGGGAATGTAGAAGGCAAAAGGCATTGAAGTGTTCAACCAGCAATGATTATATGAATGATGGGGTCAGGCTCAACTGTCTTCATGGCCTACTCTGACAGGAGTGTTCCAGTGCAACTTTCCTACTGTTGTAAGACATAGTGAAGAAAGGATAGTGCAAAAGCATGAAGGACATAAATTAATTTAAGTTGTTGTCAAAATATGGGAATTAATTTGAAATCTAAGGTGGCATATTTTACAAAGGGATGTAAAGTCAATGGCAATGGGAGCACAGAACAGCAGAGTGAATCTGGAGGTGAACAGCAACAGAAACTGCCAGATAAATACCTGAGGAGCAGGATCAGTCAGAGTGGCAGTAGGGGGAGTGCAGCTGAATCCAGAGAGAGAGTTCCAAAGGTGATATCATGATTCAAAATGTGATGCAGATTTGGCTGCTCAGGAACCAGATCAAGAGACTAAGTAGGCAGGAGTGAGCTGGAGTATAAAACACTTACTTTTTCAATGTACTTTATTAGAAAAAAGAGAGCAAGAGTGAGATATCTGATTTTGGACAGTAGTGGGTATGGTTTTGTCATTGTTTTTTTAAAAATATTCATTTAGAGTCAGAGAGGTATACAGCATGGAAACAGACTCTTCGGCCGACCATATATCCTAAATTAATCTAATCCCACTTGCCAGCACTTGGCCCATATCTCTCTAAACCGTTCCTATTCATATGCCTGACAAGATGCCTTTTAAATTTTATAATTCTACCTGCCTCCACCACTTCAACTGGCAGCTCATTTCATACATGCACCACTCTCTGTGTGAAAAAGTTGCCCCTTAAATCCTTTTTAAATCTTGCATTTTCACCTTTGTTATAGACCAGACCAAACCCCCTGACCAAGAGAACTGTATACCGGATAATCTAGCCTATCTGAAAACCCAACAGATTACCACAACTTAATGATGCTGTTCCCAATACATGCAACAATCCCCATAAATACCCCTTTGCACAAAAGGTAAAATCAAACACAGGGTCTTACAGGCGAGAGAGAGAGAGAGAGAGAGAGATGGCAGCACAGAACACCTTCTTCCATATAGCTGCTTCTTGGACCAGCAGCTTCAAACTGAACTGACTGCTTTCAGTGAACAGCCAGAATGCGAAAACGGCACGGTGGCACAGTGGTTAGCACTGCTGCCTTACAGCGCCAGAGACCCGGGTTCAATTCCCGCCTCACTGTGTGGAGTTTGCACGTTCTCCCCGTGTCTGCGTGGGTTTCCTCCGGGTGCTCCGGTTTCCTCCCACAGTCCAAAGATGTGCAGGTCAGGTGAATTGGCCATATTAAATTGCCCATAGTGTTAGGTAAAGGGTAAATGTAGGGGTATGGGTGGGTTGCGCTTCGGCGGGTCGGTGTGGACTTGTTGGGCCGAAGGGCCTGTTTCCACACTGTAATCTAATCTAATCTAAAAAACCAATCCAGAGAGCAGCTGAGCTGGGAGAACTGGCCATTCCCCCTTCATTGCACATGTGTTCTTTTTAAAAAAACTTGAGAGCCTTTTGCCTGAGGCAGTATCTTTTAGGCAAATCTAACGGACACATCCATTATTGTTAACAAATTCTGATACTCACTTTTTGCTTTAGGTAGAGGTCAATTAAGACTTTTGTAAAACGTTCCTCAAAACCTGTGGTTTTCCAATTACCTGACATGTATGACAGGTCTGGCAAAATTCAACTACATCCTTGTGCAATCCAAACCAGTAAAAATGTTTTTGTATTTTAGTTTGAGTTTTGCTCACTATTAAATGACCGCCCACTCCCCCAGTGGCAGCTCATGTGCCACGCCAAACAAACATTTTTAGTATCCCATTGGCAATATAATTTGATGAACTTCTGCCCATTTTTCATCTGCCTGAATATGCAATGGTTTCCATTTCCTCATTCAGAGATCATTTTTTAACAGAATAAAATTCAGGGATACATTTGGATTCCTTTTCCGTGTATGGCTTTTGATAAGATTCCTTTAATTAGAGTCATAGAGATGTACAGCATGGAAACAGACCCTTTGGTCCAACTTGTCCATGCTGACCAGGTATCCTAGCCCAATCTCATCCCACCTGCCAGCACAAGGTCCATATCCCTCTAAACACTTCCTATTCATATAGCCATTCAGATGGCTTTTAAATGCTGAAATTGTACTAGCCTCCCCCACTTCCTCTGGCAGCTCATTCCATACACGTATCAGAGGAGAAAGTGAGGTCTGCAGATGCTGGAGATCAAAGTTGAAACTTTATTGCTGGAACAGCACAGCAGGTCAGGCAGCATCCAGGGAACAGGAGATTCGACGTTTCGGGCACAGGCCCTTCTTCAGGAATGAGCAGAGAGTGTTCAGCAGGAGAAGATAAAAGGTAGGGAGGAGGGACTTGGAGGAGGGGCGTTGGAAATGTGATAGGTGGAAAGAGGTCAAGGTGAGGGTGATAGGTCGGAGTAGGATGGAGGCGGAGAGGTCAAGAAGAAGACTGCAGGTCAGGAAGGCGGTGCCGGGCTGGAGGGATTCGGCTGAGACAAGGTGGGGGGAGGGGGGATGAAGAAACTGGTGAAGTCCAAGTTCATCCCCTGTGGTTGGAGGGTTCCCAGTCGGAAGATAAGACGCTCCTCCTCCGACCGTCGCGTTGTTGTGGTTTGGCGGTGGATGAGTCCAATGACCTGCATATCCTCGGTGGAGTGGGAGGGGGAGTTGAAATGCTGTGCTACAGGGTGGTTGGGTTGGTTCGTCCGGGTGGCCCAGAGGTGCTCTCTGAATCGCTCCGCAAGTAGGCGGCCTGTCTCCCCAATATAGAGGAGGCCACACCGGCTGCAGCGGATGCAGTAGATGATGTGGGTGGAGGTGCAGGTGAATCTGTGGCAGATATGGAAGTTTCCTTTGGGGCCTTGGAGAGAAGTGAGGGGGGAGGTGTGGGCGCAAGTGTTGCACCTCCTGCGGTTGCAAGGGAAGGTGCCGGGCGTGGAGGTTGGGTCGGTGGGGGGTGTGGATCTGACAAGGGAGTCGCGGAGGGAGTGGTCTCTACGGAAAGCTGATAGGGGAGGGGAGGGAAATATATCCTTGGTGCTGGGGTCTGTTTGGAGGTAGCGGAAGTGACGGCGGATGATGAGCTGTACATGGAGATTGGTGGGGTGGTAGGTGAGGACCAGTGGGGTTCTGTCCTGGTGGCGGTTGGAGGGGCGGGGCTCAAGGGCGGAGGAGCGGGAAGTGGAGGAGATGCGGTGGAGGGCACAGTCGACCACGTCGGGGGGGAAATTGCGGTCCTTGAAGAAGGAGGCCATCTGTGTTGTACGTATTTTGAACTGGTCCTCCTGGGAGCAGATGCGGCGGAGACGAAGGAATTGGGAGAATGGGATGGCGTTTTTACAGGGGGCAGGATGGGAGGAGGTGTAGTCCAGGTAGCTGTGGGAGTCGGTTGGTTTGTAGTAGATGTCCGTGTTGATTCGGTCGCCTGAGATAGAAACAGAAAGGTCTAGGAAGGGGAGGGAGGAGTCCGAGACTGTCCAGGTGAATTTGAGGTCGGGGTGGAAGGTGTTAGTGTAGTGGATGAACTGTTCAACCTCCTCGTGGGAGCACGAGGTAGCGCCGATACAGTCATCAATGTAGCGAAGGAAAAGATGGGGGGTGGGGCCAGTGTAGTTGCGGAAGATGGATTGTTCCACATACCCTACGAAGAGGCAGGCATAGCTGGGGCCCATGCGGGTGCCCATGGCTACTCCTTTTGTTTGGAGAAAGTGGGAGGATTGGAAAGAAAAGTTGTTCAGGGTGAGGACCAGTTCGGTCAGTCGAAGGAGGGTGTCGGTGGAAGGGTACTGGGTGGTACGGCGGGAAAGGAAGAAGCGGAGTGCTTTGAGTCCTTCGTGATGGGGGATGGAGGTGTACAGGGACTGGATGTCCATGGTGAAGATGAGGCGTTGGGGACCGGGGAAGCGGAAATCCTGGAGGAGGTGGAGGGCGTGGGTGGTGTCACGAACGTAGGTGGGGAGTTCTTGGACTAATGGGGACAGGACCGTGTCGAGGTATGCCGAGATGAGTTCGGTTGGGCAGGAGCAGGCTGAGACGATGGGTCGTCCGGGGCAGTCAGGTTTGTGGATTTTGGGCAGGAGGTAGAAACGGGCGGTGCGGGGTTGTGGGACTATGAGGTTGGAGGCGGTGGATGGGAGGTCCCCTGAGGTGATGAGGTTATGGATGGTCTGGGAGATGATGGTTTGGTGGTGGGGGGTGGGGTCATGGTCAAGGGGACGGTAGGAGGAGGTATCTGCGAGCTGGCATTTGGCCTCAGCGGTGTAAAGGTCAGTGCGCCAAACTACTACTGCGCCTCCCTTGTCAGCTGGTTTGATGGGGAGGTTGGGGTTGGAACGGAGGGAGTGGAGGGCTGCGCGTTCCGAGGGTGAGAGGTTGGAGTGGGTGGGAGGGGTGTGGGAGTTCAGGTAGCGGTTAATATCGCGGCGGCAGTTTGCTATGAAGAGGTCGAGGGCAGGTAGGAGGCCAGCACGGGGTGTCCAGGTGGACGGGGTGTGTTGGAGGTGGGAGAAGGGGTCGTCAGAGGGTGGGCGATAGTCTTGATTGAAGAAGAAGGCACGGAGGCGAAGGCGGCGGAAGAATTGTTCGATGTCACTCCGTGTATTGAATTCATTGACCCGAGAACGTGTGGGAACGAAGGTGAGACCTCTGCTGAGGACTGATCTTTCATCCTCAGAGAGGGGCAAGTCTGGAGGGATGGTGAACACACGGCAGGGCGGGGAGCTAGGACCTAGTGTGGGACTGGAGCTGGATGTGGGGGCGGGGTTAGGCCTGGGGGCGGGGACAGAGGTCGGCGTGGGGGCGGAGTTGGACATGGTGATGGAGACCGGCGGGGGGGCGGGGTTAGGCGCGGTGACGGAACTCGGCCGGGGGGCGGAGTTAGGCGTGGTGGCGGAACGTGGCGTGGGGGCGGAGTTATTCGCGGTGACGGAACGCAGCGGGGGGGCGGGGTTAGGCGTGGTGACGGAACGCGGCGGGGGGGCGGGGTTAGGCGTGATGACGGAACGCGGCGGGGGGGCGGAGACACATGCGGCGATGTGGTCCAAATGTAGGTTGCTGACGTCACTGGGGGCGGAAGTAGCTGCGGCGACCACGGAGACAGAGTTCTTCCCCATAGCCCCAAAAATTCTTCCCCAAAAATTAGGAGGTCACATTGGATTTCACATGGTCCATCAAGCACAAAAAGTTCAGGTAGGTTCTGACCTAAAGCCATATTTTACCATGTTTGGAGAATTAGAGCTCAACTGTGCTTCTCCACAAAACAGTTGCAAAATAAAAACATGAACCTTAGCATAAAGTCAAGATTAGAGTGGTGCTGGAAAAGCACAGCAGCTCAGGCAGCATTCGAGGAGCAAGAGAATCGCGTTTCGGGCAAAAGCCCTTTCTCAGGAAGATTGACAGGTGGGACAGGTCATGAGGACAGTGCTGAGCTGGAAGGTTTGAACTGGGGTAAAGTGGGGAGAGGAGAAATGAGGAAACTGGTGAAGTCCACATTGATGCCATGGGGTTGGAGGGTCCCAGTTTCCTCATTTCTCCTCCCCATACTTTACCAATTAATCTTCCTTCCCACCTATCTGCTCCACCCTCTTCTCCGATCTATCACCTTCACCCCCACCTCCATACACCTACTGCACTCCCAGCTACCTTCTCCCCCGTTCCACCCCCTCACATTTATCTCTCCACCCCGAGGTTCCCAGCCTCATTCCTGATAAAGGGCTTTTGCCTGAAACGTCGATTTTCCTCGTACGCTGCCTGACCTGTTGTGCTTTTCCAGCACCACTCTAATCTTGAGTCTAATCTCCAGCATCTGCAGTACCCACTTCTGCCTTAGCATGAAGTATTTGTATTAAAAATACTGAATGCTGGCTGCACAGATTTCAGAAATTTTAATGAACGGAAAGTCACATGTATTAACCTTCACTGCCACATTCTCAGTATTTTCTCCTAGTGCATGAAGCCCGAGCACCATAACTGCTCACCTGTAAAGTCTATCTCACAATTGACCATAGTATAGTAGAATGTTTTTCTTCAAAGGAATTATGTACTTATGTACTTACAGTATTGTAGAGTTGAAATTTCTTTTGCCCATGCCTTGTGATGTAATACTTCAAACTTCACCAATACATAAGCAATTTTGTTGTATGTATGCACAATGGAGATGCCGTGTGAACTTCTTAGGATGTCAGAATTTTTCTGGAATAAAAACAAGTACTTAGAAGGTAAGAGTTGAAAGCATTCTTTCACTTTTTATCCAAGAAGTAATATTTGCAATCACAAGCTTGCTATACTCCTCATTTGTCATTAAAATAATAAAAATAACATTCATGCTGAAATCAATGTATAATGCATAATGAGAACATTCTCAAAGATTGTCTTAAATACTTTTTACAACGATAAGACCAAAAGCAGATCAGAAACACACTGAGTTATCACTTTGTAAAACAATGTGATCAGTGACAAGGATAATCCTTAGTTCCCAGTTACATGGCATATAATTTCAGTGAAATTCAACAGAAGGTTGAGAGCAGGCGAAATAACAATTTCAAAGCATAATCATTGCTTCTGTGTTTTCAGATATTAGATGCTAGCGATATATTGTTATTTATGACTCGTCTGGAATATTTTTTGTGTTCATACTTGTCTCATTACTAGCCACTTTGATCCATTTTAGTATTTAATGACTGCTGGCTTCCAGACATAACAGACATTCCCTTTCCAGTCTGACTGTCATGTCTTTCTTTGTGTTGGCTGTAATTTTTAAATTTCTGTATTTGTGGGTTAGTAGGTGTTACTGGTCGAGCTAAAAAGTGCTGCTAATGGTTAATTATTCCAAAAATGCAGGTGACCACTGCTTCCACAGTGCTGTTACGTAAGGAGTACAAGATTTTAGATCCAACTATAATGACTGTCTAGCATATATATTAGGATAGTGAGTCATTTGGAGATGACCCTAGATATGCTGGTATTTGACTGAAGCTGCTACTCTCGTTCAGAAGATCATAGAGGCTGGGGTTTGGGACAAGTTGTTGAAGAAATCTTGTTGGATTCTGAAATGTGAATTTTAACTGATATATATTTAATTCATGATGTGATCAAGGAAGCGAATGATTAAGTTGCTTAATTGAATGTTAATCAAGTCAATACTAATTTTTAATTCTCTGAGACAGTTAAACTTTTTGAGTGTTACATCTATAATTAGAGAGTATTCCAGTAGACACAGGTATATCCTGGAAAGGATTTAGGAAGTCAGAAGGTAAGATGCCACAGAATATCCAAATTCTTGTTATCATAATATTTATGTGTGGCTAGCCCAACAACAGTTAAGCAATTGGCTGCTTGAGCATATTCCACCATTCTGTATGAACAGGTCTATTCTATCTTAATTCCATCTTTTCACTATGCCTCAATATCTCTTAGCTTCCTTAATGCTATGATTTATGTCAATAATTCTGCATTCACACTCTAATTCCAAAGAATGACAACACATTTTGTGAAAAAATGGTTCCTCATCTCAGCTAAAATGACCAACTTCTTATTACAACCATGTGACCTTGTTTTCCCAGCCAAAGGTAACATCCTTCAACCATTCATCCTGTCAAGATTTTTAATAATATCATTTATTTTAAATAGATTAGTATTTTAAATGAATTCTGTGGAATATAAGTTTAATACTCCTAAACTCTACTCATAACATACACCTTTCACTGCAGGAATCAACCTAGAAAACATTTCTTGAATCTCTCTAACAGAAGTATATCCTTCCTTACATGAGGAGACTAAACTGCACAGAGTAATCTCAGTGCAAATGCACAAAGGCTCTATATCACTATTCTATCACTTATTACTTTGAATCATTGAACAGAATTTGAGAATTTTACACTTTAGGAGGAGGTCACTTGACCCAAAGTAGCTGAACCGGTCCTGAATGAGCTACCCAACTAGTCCCATTCTCCAGCCCAATCTCTGTAGCCAATCAAATTCATCATTTTCAAATATACGCCCAGCTTTCTTTTGAGAACTCCAACAGAATCCACCCCAAAACTCACCCAGATAGACGTACTTGTGAATGTAAGTTTGCTGACTGAGCTGTAAGGTTCATTTTCAGACATTTCATCACCATACTAGGTAACAGCATCAGTGAGCCTTTGGTGAAGCACTGGTGTTATGACCTGCTGTCAATTTATGTGTCTAGGTTTTCTTGGGTTGGTGATGTCATTTCCTGTGGCAATGTCATTTCCTGTTCTTTTTCTCGGGGGGTAGTAAATGGGGTCCAAGTCGATTTGTTTGTTAATAGTGTTCTCGTTGGAATGCCATGCTTTTTGGAATTCTTCTGCGTGTCTCTATTTGGCTTGTCCTAGGATGGATATGTTGCCCCAGTCGAAGTAGCGTCCTTCCTCATCTGTACATAAAGAAACTAATGAGATTGGGTCGTGCCTTTTTTGTGGCTAGTTGATGTTCATGTATCCTGATGGCTAGTTTTCGGCCTGTTTGTCCAATGTATGTTTGTTATAGTACTTGTAAGGTATTTTGTAAATGATTTTTGCTTTGCTTGTTGTCTGAATAAGGTCTTTTAAGTTCATTAGCTGCTGTTTATTGCTGAGAGTTTGGCGGTCTGTGTTCTTTGGGTACCTGTTCTTTTTGAATACGCTGTATAGGTGATTTTCCTCTACTCTTTGTGGTTCCTCTGTGCTGCAGTGCGTGGTGGCTTGTTGAAATATTGTTCTAATGCAGCTTCATTTGTGGGTATTGGGATGATTGCTTCTGTAGTTCAGTATTTAGTCTGTATGTGTTATTTTCCTGTAGGCGCTGATTTGATGTTCCCCATTGGCTGTTCACTCTACTGTGACATCTAAAAATGGCAGTTTGTTATTGTTTCCGTCCTCTTTTGTGAATTTTATTCCAGTAAGGATAGTATTGATGGTCTTGATCATCCCAACACACACAAACGAAGCTGCACTAGAACATTATTTCAATGAGCCACCATAAACAGCAGCACAGAGGAACCACAAAGAGCAGAGGAAAATCACCAATACAGCATATTCAAAAAGAACGGGTACCCAAAGAACACAGACCGCCAAATTCTCAGCAATAAACCCAAACAAGCAAGAAGTAAATGCATGCAGAAACCCTAGCCACTCTCCCCTACATCAAAGACATCTCAGAAATATCTGCCAGACTACTCAGACCTCTTGGCATCATTGTAGCCCACAAACCCACCAGACGCTTAAACAGCAGCTAATGAACTTAAAAGACCTTATTCAGACAACAAGCAAAGCGAACGTCATTTACAAAATACCTTGCAAGTACTGTAACAAACACTACATTGGACAAAAAGACTGAAAACTAGCCACCGGGATACATGAACATCAACTAGCCACAAAAAGACATGAGGAGAAAGTGAGGTCTGCAGATGCTGGAGATCAGAGATGGAAATGTGTTGCTGGAAAAGCGCAGCAGGTCAGGCAGCATCTAGGGAACAGGAGAATCGACGTTTCGACCAACTTTCCTCATTCCTGAAGAAGGGCTAATGCCCGAAACGTCGATTCTCCTGTTCCCTAGATGCTGCCTGACCTGCTGCGCTTTTCCAGCAACACATTTCCATCACAAAAAGACATGAACCAATCTCACTAGTATCCTTACGTACAGATGAGGAAGGACGCGACTTCGACTGGGACAACATATCCATCCTAGGACAAGCGAAACAGAGACACGCAGGAGAATTTCTAGAAGCATGGCATTCCAACCAGAACTCTATCAACAAACACATCGACCTCGGCCCCATTTCCCGCCCCCAAGAAAAAACAGGAAACTACATCGCCACAGGAAATGACATCATCAATCCAAGGAAACCTAAACACAAATAGAAAGCAGGTCATAACATCAATGCTTCACCAGAGGCTCACTGATGATGTTACCTAGTATGGTGACGAAATGTCTGAAAATTACCTTCTAGCTCAGTGAGCAAACTTACATCCAGAACCTCAAAATCTTCTCAAAATTTGCTAAGACCTATTTGTAATTATATCATTGGCACTTCTAAATATATGCTGATGTGCTGCAACTCACATGAGATGCAGATCACTCCAAATACCAATATTTCGTAAAAACCAAAAGAACTGCAGATGCTATAAATCAAAACAAGATTAAAAAATTGCTGGAAAAGCTCAGTCAGTCTGGCAGCATCTGTGGAGACAAATCAGAGTTAATGTTGCAGTTCTAGTAACCTTTCCACAGAACCAACATTTTGAAGTTAATTTCTGATTTAAACTTTTCCTACTGAATTGTAAAGGGAGGTGGTGGAAAAGTGGTAATAGATAATCAGACAAAGCGGTAATGGAGGGTGCAGTGTGAACTAGGATATTAGAGGTGCATCTAGAAATATGTTGGGAGATCTCAGATATATTTAAGTATAACAAACTTGTAATATAGTGGATTTTAATTTTCTAAGCATTGATTGGTGCTACAATAATGTTAAAAGTTTGGATGGTGAAGAATTTGTCAAATGTATTCAAGAAAATTTTCATCTACAAGTGGATGTTCCTTCGAGAGAAGGAGCAAAATTTGACCTCCTTTTGAGCAATAAGGGAGGGCAGGTGACTGAAATAAGGAAACACTGAGTCTCGCGAGCACAATTTTACTAGTTAGAAAATATTTATGGAAATGGATAATCTTTTCATAAAAGTGTTTAATTGCAGTAAGATAAATTTTGATGGTATAAGAACTTTCAAAAGTTGATTGGAGTAGACTGTTGGCAGGTAGAAGGATGTCTGACAAATGGGAGGCTTTCAAGAGTGTGATGACAGTTCAGAGGCATTAATGTTCCTGTTAGTGCGAAGAGTCGGGAGTGGGGTGCTCAAAAAGCACAGCTGGTCAGGCAGCATCCGAAGAGCACCACAGTCCCGACTCTGATCTCCAGCATCTGCAGTCCTCACTTTCTCCTGTTCAAGTGAAGAGAATGGCTGGTAAGATTAAGGAACTATGGATGAATAAAGGTATTGGGGTTCTAGTCAAGAATAAAAGTGAATCCTATTTTAGATATAGACAAATTGGTTCAATTGTATCTTGTGTTCAATGTAAAGAGTGCAGGGGCATTCTTAAGAAAGAAATCCTGAAGGCAAAGAGGGAATATGGAATAGAATTGGCAGATAAGATAATTCAAAAAAGTTCTGTGAGTACACTGAGTAAGAGGGGAACTAGAGAGAGAGTTGGGCCCCTTAAAGATCAAGGAGGTCATCTTTGTGCTGAAGAGATACTAAGTGAATATTAAGTATCAGTTTTTACTGTGTAGAAAGAAATGGAGGCTTGAGAACACAGAAATAAATTTTGATGCTTTAAAACAGCTCACATTACAGAAGAGCAAGTTCTGGAGGTCTTTGAGAATATAAAGGTGGATTATCTTTCGGGACCTTATCTAATGTATCCCAGACTATTTTGGGAAGTAAGCGAGGAATTACAAACCCTCTTGCAGAAATATTTGCAACATCTATAACCACAGGTGAGGTGCCTGATGACTAGAGGGTGGCTAATGTTGTACCTCTGTTTCAGAAAGCTTGTAATAAGTAATTGGGGAACTATAGGTCTGTGAGTCTGACTTCAATTGTGGGTAAATTATTGAGGGTGTGTTTAAAAGATAGGATTTACGGGCATTTAGAAAATCAAAAATTGATTAGGGATAGATAGTCAACATGGTTTTGTGTGAGGAAAATCGTGTCTCACAAACCTTTCTGAGGAAGTTACTAAAAAGATTATGAGGGCAGAGCAGTAGATGTTGATTACTTAGACTTTAGGAAAACCTTTGACAAGGCTCCATATGGTAGACTAATTAGTAAATTAGATCACATGGGATTCAGGGTGAGCTTGCCAATTGGATAGATAATTGGTGAAATTGTTGTACACAGAGAGTGACGGTGGAAGGTTGTTTTTTGGACTGGAGGCCTGTGACCAGTGGTGTTCCACAGGAATCTGTTCTGGGTCATCTTTTGTTTGTCATTTATATAAATGATTTTGATGAGAATATAGGAGGCATTAGTGAGTTTTGAGAAGATTTTTGGCTCAGGTTGAGATTCTTCTATAAATAGAAAGCAGGAAGCATCAGCAGTGCTGCCCCTGGAGGCTCACTGAAGGTGTTACCTAGTATGGTGACAAAACGTCTGAAATTGAACCTTCCAGCTCAGCGGGCATACCTACATCCATAGAGGAAGCATGGTTAGTAAGATTGCGGACGACACCAAAATTGGTAGTATAGTAGACAATGAAGAAGGTTTCCTAAGATTACAAAGGGCTGAAAATGTGTTGCTGGAAAAGCGCAGCTGGTCAGGCAGCATCCAAGGTTTTCCAGCAACACATTTTCAGCTCTGATCTCCAGCATCTGCAGCCCTCACTTTCTCTCTAAGATTACAAAGGGACCTTGATAAAATAGGCCAATGGGCTGAAAAATGACAGATGGATAAATGTGAGGTATTGCAATTCAGTACAACAAACAGGGATAGGACTTATACAATTAATGGTACGGTCTCGGGTAATTTTCTAAAACAGAGGGACATAGAGATTCAGATACATATTTCTTTGAAGTGTGCATTACAGATATACAGGGATATATAAAGGCATTTAGCATGCTTGCTTTCATTGCTAGGTCCTTTGAGTATAGGAGTGAGGAAGAATTGTTAAGGTTGCATAGGACATTGGTGAGATTTCTTCTGGAATGCTGTCTCCAATTCTGGTCACCCAGTTATAGAAAAGATATTATTAAGCTGGACTGGGTTCAGAAGAGATTTGCCATGATGTTGCTGGATATGAAAGATTTGAGTTGTAAGAAACGGCTGGGGCTTTCTTCACTGGAGTATAGGAGGTTGAGAGGTGACCTTATATAAGTTTATAAAATCATGAAGGATATAAATAGGGTTAATGGCAGGTGTCTTTTCTCTAGGATGGAGAATTTCAAGACTATGGCCACATTTTTAAGGTGAGAAGAGAAAGTTTTTTTAAGAAGTCATGATGGGCACACATTTTATGCAGAGGGTGGTTTGCTTGTGAATGAACTTTACTTGCCCCACCAGGGGTCTGAACATTTTAGACCACTGGTACACCACTGTGAAAGATGCCTACCACTCCATCCCTCACTCTCATTTCGGGAACTCCGACCACAATGCCATGTTTCTTCTCCTGGCTTATAGGCAAAAGCTCAAGCAGTAGACCCCCTCGCTAATACAGTCCAGTGCTGGTCAGAGGAGGCAGAGGATCAACTCCAGTGCTATCTGGAATTGGCTGATTGGGCCATGTTCAAACAGTTCGCAGGTACCATGGACGAGTATGCCACCACTGTCACAGAGTTTATCAGGATGTGTGTGGAGAAGTGCATATCGAAGAAGTCAATCTGGGTGTTTCCCAACAGGAAACCCTGAATGAGGAGTGAGGCTTTCAGACCAGGAGACCCATTCAAATGTAAGGAATCCAAGTATGACCTTCGCAGAGCCATTAAGACAGCCAAGGACCAATACCGATCCAAACTAGAGACCCAGACAGACTCCCAGCAACCATGGCAAGGAGTGAATGACATAACAGACTCTAAAAAGAGTCAGTGCAAGATATCAGATCCAGATTGTCTCAACGCCTTCTATGCTAGCTTTGAGCAGAATTTCGGCAGAGAGGTAATACATATTCCAACAACTCCTGATGAACCTATCCTAACAGTCACTGCATCAGAGGTCAGGTCAGTTTTCCTTCATGTGAATCCAAGGAAAGCAATGGGACCAGGCAGAGTACCAGGCTGTGTACTCAGAGCATGAGCAGATCCATTGGGAGAGGTCTTCTCAGACATCTTCAACCTCTCCCTACAGCAGGCCACTGTCCCTGCCTGTTTCAAGACAGCCAACATCATCTCTGTACCTAAGAAGGCTCATGCAACATGTCTCAATGAATACCACCCAGTGGTCCTAATTTCGGTGGTCATGAAGTGCTTTGAAAGGCTGGTCATGGCATTAATCAACTCCGGCCTCCCCACTACTCTTGACCCACTCCAATTTGCCTATCAGACCAACAGATCCACATCAGATACCATATCACTTGCCCTTCACACCTCCACCTTCACTCCTTGGTGAGGAGTGTCACCAAGAACAGCTACGTAAGAATCCTACTCATTGACTGCAGTTCAGCTTTCAACACAATTATCCCCTCAAGAATGATTACTAAACTTAGTGATCTCGGCTTAAGCACGACTCTCTGCAACTGGATCCTCAGTTTCCTGACCAACACGCCACAATCAGTGAAGATTGAGGACAATATTTCATCCTCACTAACACTCAACACTGAAGTCTCCCAGGGATGCGTACTCAGCCCCCTATTGTATCACTGTATACCCGTGACTGCGTCACAACATACCAGACTAATGCCATTTACAAATTCGCTGCTGACCCCACCATAGTCGGTCGAATCTCAGATGGTGACGAAACAGACTACAGACAGAAGGTGGATGACCTGGAAAAATAGTGCACTGAGAAACACCTAGCTCTCAATACCAGCAAAACCAAGGAACTCATTACTGACTTTCGACGGGATGTTACTCATGTCCCCCTACACATTAACAGCATAGAGATGGAACCAGTGGAGTGTGTCAAGCTTTCGGGAGTGGTCATCAACAAGCTTTCTTGGCCTCTTCCAGTAACTGCCACTGGAAGGCCCAACAATATCTCTTCTTCCTCAGGCAGCTGAGGAAATTTGACATGACGGCAAATACCCTTGCCAACATTTATAGGTGTGCCATTTAGAGCATTCTGTCAGAATGTATCACTACTTGGTATGGCAACTGTACCATTCAAGGTCAGAGAGCGGTAAACTCGGCCTGGATAATCACAAAGGCCAACCTCCCATCTATAGGATCCATCTAACAGGCTCGCTGTCAAGGAAAGGCCGCCAGCATTCTCAAAGATCCATCCCACCCTGGCAATGCTTTTCTACAACCTTTACCATCAGAGAGAAGGTACAGAAGCCTGAACGCAGACACCAGCCAGTTTTGAACACAATTTCTACCCTACTGTTGTTAGAATACTGAATGGACTCACAAATTCTTAGCATTCGCCTATATCTATGTTTTGATTTTTGCCACTGTTTACCTATTATTTTCTTATCTGTGCCATTTAACTTTGTGATCAGCCTGTATTGCTCGCAAGACAAAGATTTTCACTGTGTCTCTGTACTCGTGACAATAAATCCAATGCAATTCAATTCAACTTCCTGAGGAAGTGATGTATGTCGGTACATTTGCAACATTTAAAAGACATTTGTATAACGACATGAATAGGAAAGGTTTAGACGGATATGGGTCAAGAACAAGCAGATGGGATTAATTTAGTTTGGGTTAATGTTTTGGATTGGTTGGACCAATGGTGCTGCATAAATCTAAGAACAGCTGCAAATAGGGATTGTGTTTCAACCATATTAATTAAAAAGAATGGAAATTTCCAGCCTTGCATAAGAAGCTTAAGAATTCACAGGCACCGCAGAGGGAGCTAATTTGTGGTAAGGAGCAGGAACTTCTACCTTTACTAATCTTCAGTTTAGAGTAAACAGGACAAAAATAAGAATAAACTAAGTGAATTTGAAATAAGTTGAAAGTAAGCTAATGGTATGGAAGACCAATTTGGTCAAGCCATCCTGTGGCATAAAGGAGAATCCAGAAGGAGGGACAGGCCAGAGATCAGAAAAAGGTAACTAATGCGGATGCATAATTGACCCAACCTCCACCTGACCAGACAGAGTCAATGGAGGAGGAAACGAAGGAGGCAGGTGAGTGGATACTGGAAAAGAAAGATACGTCAGGCCAACAAAGAAGCACAGCAATAAGGAAAGAGGCAGCTGCATGATGGCTACACCAGCAGTTTCTCGGATGATGAAGACATGTAGAGGGCTGAGCATCAACAAAATAAGAGACAAAGTACCATGGGGTGAAGGAGAGGAGCGCCCCACAACCCAGAAACACCAAATGTCACAAGGAGTCCAGTGAAGCCCAACTCCAGCCATTGGAAACCAAGGGATACCCACCACTGCACATCTCTGGGCAATAGAGATAAGGGACAGTCTGACAGTCCCTCTCTCACACTCAGAACTGGACCCTGCTGGCTTCATTCAAGCCCAAATGTTAATGGAACAGGGAAATCCTTTCAGAAAGAAAGCTACCTCAGTGTGGATAGTTGTCCAATAATTCACCCACACCATGGGGATGCAGAGAGTCACCAAGTGACAAGACTGCAGCAGAATGGACATTGGGGTATTCTATAAACTATTAAAATGGGTGTTAAAATTGCCAGCATTAATGTGCATTGGGATAAATCTATTGTACAACGTGTTTCCACGTTGGCTTACCTGGCCAATGTCAAAGCAGATCTTCTCTTTCTGCAGGATCTGGGATACCACACTTCAGCAGCTATCAGAGATAGTCAAGCTTATGGACCCATGGGTCTTTGATTTGGTCAAGGGGGACACGATAGCCGTTCCTCCGGTCTGAGTATCCTGCTGCGAGGAGGCAATTTCACCATTCCCTAAGTTAAAGAGGTGGTAGGCAGGCTCCTCCTCATAGCAGACATTATGTAAGGAAAAGTTCTGCTGAGACTAATTAACTTGTAAAGAGTGAACTGCTGGCCATCCTGCAGAAGCTCCTACTGATGCTAGCGATGTCCAGGCCGCTCATTCTGGCTGGAGACTTCAACTGCATCTTCAATGCGGATGGACGATCGAGAGGCTGACAATAAATTGGAGTCCACATCCAGACTCCCGATGGAAACAGTTAGTATTGCCAAGCTGCACATTTTCAGCACCCCTGCAGGTGGAGCACAGAATAAATTCACCTGGCTGCGACTCGACAAGTCTATCTGCTCAAGAATAGATTTCCTGTTGGCGTCCCATATGTTTTTGGTCGAATAACTGGTGTTCTTCTCATTTCTGCCTCCTGCTGGCCAACTGTTACCTACAGGATGACGAGTGGGCTGATTAGGAATATGGAAGATCAATGTGAAATTGTTGACCCCATAAAACAGTGAGGAGCTCAAAAGAGATTACACAGGTTGGAGAACTGTAAAGTCTATCTTTGAGTATCCAATGGAATATTAGAAAACAGTCAAAGGAACATCAACAGGTTCTTCATCCTCAAAGGTGTTCAGAAGGTAGGAGAGAGGCAGGCAAAACTGTCCAATCTCCAGAAAGTATGCAGAACCTACTTCTGCTGTAGATGATGGGGGTCAATGTCACAGAAGATTTCAAAGAGGTGAAGAGTCAGCAAGTCTTGCTCTGTGCCTCATAGGCTTCCATGATAGTCTCCCACAACGTGGAGCAAGATGTGATGTTGTTGCAATTTTTTCTTCCAGAAGGTGCACAAGGAGAGCTCTGTGCTCAGCGGCCTGAAGGAAGAAGATGGCTTGGCAGGGTCATCCCAGTCTGACAGCCTGAGGATCAATAAACGCTTTTATGCCTGTTTGTATAACACAAAGCCGACAGATAGCATGGCCTCCCACTTGTTCCTGTTGTCTATCATGGAGGTCCTAGATGACAGCATGTGTGACAGACTGGATCAGTCAATATTTCTGGATGAGCTAACCAAGGCCCTCCAGTCCTTAGAAAAGAATGAAATTCCCAGAAGCAATGGCTTACAGGCTGAGTAGTATTTGGCTCTATGTGACTTGATTGGCCAGGACCTGCTGCAGTGCACAACAATATGCTTCTGGCAGGTACTATGAGCAAATCCGTGAGGAAAGACATCATCACCTACATCTACAAACGGAAGGGGGAGAAGAAAGAAATTAGAAATTGGCTGCCATTATCATTGCTGAATACAGACTAAGATATCCTGTCTAAGGTCCTCATCAACGAGGTCAGGTCTGCTCTGTGATTGGTGATTCTCCCTAACCAAACCTGCGCTGTATTGGGCAGGCTGAATTCTGAGAGCCTCGCGCTCCTCAGGAATACGATCACCTACATGCAGGACAGAGGGGTGGATGCCTGCTTCATCAGAAGGACTTCAATAGAATATTGCACATTTACATGTGGGACATGCTGTTCAAAATAGGCTTTGGGAAGAGAATCTGCAATTGGGTCTGAGTGCTCTACACCAACATTGTTAATGCAGTTTCAATCAATGGATGGGAATCAGAAAGCTTCCCAATCAAATTCGGAGTCAGGCAGGGTTGCCCACTCTCTCCTGCCTTGTTTGTGTGTTGTACAGAGCCCTTTGCTGAGTCCATCAGGAAGGATGCAATCCTGGGAGGAGTGACTATTCCAGGCAGTGGAGGCCTACAGGCCAAAGCTTCACTGTACATGGATGATGTTGTCATTTTCTGCTCGGATCCACCTTCAGTGTGTAAACTCAGACCATGTGCAACCAGTTCGACCTGGCCTCGAGAGCCAAGGTAATCGAGACAAGATTTTGGCCATGTTCTTTAGGAACTGGGCTGACCAAACCTTCATTCCCTTCATCATCAGGACAGATTACCTGAAGGAGTTCGGAATATGGTTCGGAGGGGCCAGGGCATGCACAAAATCTTGGAAGGAGCCTATTGCCAAAATGAGGCAGAAACTAATCTTTTGGGAGCACTGCTCCCTCTCCATTGTGGATAAAAAACTCGGTCATCAGGTGTGAGGCACTCTCTCTGATCTTGTACATGCGCAGGTATGGCCCATTCCCCAAAACTGCACTGTTTCAGCCACCTGAGCCATTTTCCACTTAATCTGGAAGCTCAAGGTAAACCAGTTCTGCAGGGACTCCATGAACAAAACTCTGGTTTGGAGTCGGGGGTGGAGGTTGGTGTTGGTCAAGGAACGTACCCACTGTTGCCTTCATCCTAATGGCCACCTTTGTGTGCAACTGCATCAAACTGTGCATTGACTCTCAGTACACAAACACGAAGTATCACCATGTACTGTCCCCACGTGATGTGAAGGATGTGACTGGCCTCGCTACTGCAGAACACTGCAGGTAGTTGGACCATTCTGTATCACTTTCGAGACATTTGCAAAGCAAAGCACCTTTGACCACCAGTCCATCAGCAAGAGGTCTGCACACAGCATCCTTGAAACTCTGATGGAAAAGGAGGGGTGGACGCTGTTACACGGTTCCCTGAGCAGACTGTTAGTCATTTGGCAGAATGCCTTATCACCAGACATTCTAACAAGTACCAAGTCATCGCTTGGCTGGTGGTAAGAAGGGCACTACTTGTGAGATCCTTCATGTACGTCCGGTTGGTCTCCACCACTGCATGCTGCCCTGTAAGTGGCTGTGGAAGGTTGGGGAGGCCGGAAGAGGAGTGCATTGAGACTGTCACATATCTCCTTTTGAAATATACTTTTGCAAAAGAAGTCTAGAGGAAGATGCAATGGTTTGTGTCAACGTTTGTCCCGAGTAGCTCCATAATGTGGGACTCTATACTATATGTTCTGTTCCCTGGGACACACAGAGAGACAAACATCAATTGTGTTTGGAGGACCATTAATTCAGTGAAAGATGCTCTTTGGTCTGCTCAAAACTTGCTGGTCTTCCAGAACAAGAAGTTGACCTCGACTGAGTGTTGCATGCTGACGCATTCCAGGTCAAGGACAATGTCTGAGGGACGCACTAAAGCTTGGGCAACTACAGCCAAGGCACACTGGGGAAAAATCAATGTCTGAGGTCTTCCTGCTGAAGGTAAATGGGCATTTGTTCAGTTATCGGACCCTCCTAATGTCTCAGATATGTATAAATATTAGTACTATGCGTGTGAGAGGCCTTGGGTTTTTTGGAAAGAGTTAAAATCCAATGTTTTGTTTATTTACTTGATATTCAACTGTACAGAACTGAACCGCTTTTGGGACAATGTGCATTTATAGAGAATTTTATGAATTAATTATATTTTTGAAGTAAAATAAAAGACACTTCCCATGTACAGGAGGTGTCACCTGCTGCACAAGCTTGAACTACAGCTTTCATAGGAGCAAATGAGGACTGCAGATGCTGGAAATCAGAGTCAAAGAAAGCTTCCCGATGAAGGGCGTATGCCCAAAATGTCAATTCTCCTGCTCCTCGGATGCTGCTTGACCGGCTGTGCTTTTCCAGCACCAAACTCTTCGATGACAGCTTTCAGAGCTCAAACAGTAGCTAGAATCACTAAGGTGCATCTACAGTGCAGAAAAGTTGATGCATAACATAAGTTAAAGGAAAACCAGACAGGGTTTTTAAAAAAATAATTCATAGGATTTGGGAGTGTCACATATTGCCCATCCACAGTTGCCCTGTCAAGCCGTTGGAGAGTTGCCTTCTTGACTCACTGTAATCTATGTTCTTTAGGTAGTCATACAATGTTGTTAGGAAGGGAACTCCAGGATTTTGTCAGTGATTTTGATATGGTGACATACTTCCAAGTAAGAATGTTTAGTGGCTTGGAGGGGAACTTGCAGATGGTGGGGTTCCTATGTAAGTTGAGATGAGAATGATACTCCTTGAAATCAAGGCCGCATTTTATCAACAATCAACATCCTGGGAGTTACCACTGACTAGAAATGTTTTGGATAAACCAAAACATAGCATATAAGAATAAAGATTAGCATAGACAGATAGGATGTATTTATTGGTCTGGCAAACTTAAAAGTAGACAAACCTCAGAGCTAGATGAAATATATCTCAAGGTAACAAGTGAAATAGGGGAGGAGATAGCAGGTGTGCTGCAAGAATTTTCAATTTCTCTGTGGCCACAGGAGAGGTGCCAGAGGAATAAAGAACAGCCAATGTGGCATCATTAATCAAGAAGGGATGACGGGACAAGCTGGAAAACCACAGGCCAGTTAGCCTAACCTCAGGGATAGGTAAACTACTGGAAGCAATTCTGAGGGATAGAGTAAATCTGCACTTGGAGAGGAAGGGACCAATCAAATATAATCAGTATTGAGTTTGTTAAAGGGAGGTCATGCTTGACCAACTTGATTGAATTTTTCGTAGAGTATGTCAATAAGGGCAATGCATTTGATATACCCTGCATAGACCTCAGCAAGACTTTTGATAAGGTTTCATATGTAAAATTGATAGCAAAGGCAAGAGCCAATGGGATGCAAGGAAATTTAGCTAAATTGATCCAGAATACTTTGAGTGTCAGGAAGCAGAGGGTGATTGTACAGCAATTTGTTTTGTGATTAGAAGCCTGCATCTAGTGGTGCTCTGCAGGGATCAGTGTTGGGGCCTTTGCTGTTTGTGGTATATAAATGATTTAGACTTGAATGGAAGAAGGTTGAACAGTGAGTTTGTGGATGATATGAAAATTAGTAGGTCATACTGTGGAATACCTGCAAGATTTGGTTGGTGATAATCTCCGGATAACTTCCAGTGGCAAGTGCAAGTGAGGGTAAGAACAAGAGGATGAATGCACGGCTACAGAATTGGTGCAAGAGCAGGAATTCAGATTTTTAGATCATTGGAATTTTTTCTGGGGCAGAGGTGACCTGTTCAAGAGGCACAGGTTGCACCTGAACTGGAAGGGGACCAACATTTTGATGGCCGGGTTTGTTAGTGCTGCAAGGGAAGGTTTAAACTGGATTGGCAGGGGTTTGAAATCTTCAACAGCAGGGAGGCAAGTTGAGGCTGGAAGGAGATACAGTAATCAGAAATGTTAAATTGAAAAGATAGGTCAGGCTGGAACGTAATGGGGGCAAGGAATGCCTGTTGGATTAAATTGCATTTATTTCAATACAAGAGGACTAACAGGTAAGGGCAGGTAGGTGTGACTACAATATTACAGAAACATGGCTAAGGGAAGGACAGGATTAACAGCTTAATGTGCCAGGGTACAAGTGCTTTAGGCAGGACAGAGGTGGAGGGGAAATTGCATTTTTGATTAATGCAAGAATCACAGCAATTATCAGAGATGAAATAACTGAGGGATCATCCAGTGAGGCTTTGTGGGTGGAGCTAAGAAATAAGAAGGAATGGTGAACTTATTGGGGTTGTACTATTGGCCCCTAAATAGTCGACAGGAATTAGAGGAACAAATATGCAGGGAGATTCGGGAAACTAGCAGGAGCAATAGGGTTGTCATAGGAGGTGATTTTAATTTTGTTAACACAGGCAAGGACTGCCAGAGTGTTAAGGGCTTCAGTGGGGTGGAATTTGTCAAATGTGTTCAGGAAAGTTTCCTTAAGCAGTATATAGAGGGTCCTATTCAGCAAGGGGCAATACACGACCTACCCTTGGGAAATATGGCAGGAAAGGTGATAGCGGGGAGCATTTTGTGACCAGTGACCATAGCTCTATTTATTTTAAAATAGTTTTGGGAGAGGGACAAAACTGATCCACAGGCTCAAGATCTAAATTAGGGTAAGGCAAATTTTGATGGAATTAAACAGGAGTTTGTAGGGGTTGATTGGATTAGTTTGTTTGCAGGCACGGTGGCACAGTGGTTAGCACTGCTGCCTCACAGCGCCAGAGACCCGGGTTCAATTCCCGACTCAGGCAACTGACTGTGTGGAGTTTGCACATTGTCCCCGTGTCTGCGTGGGTTTCCTCCGGGTGCTCCGGTTTCCTCCCTCAGTCCAAAGATGTGCGGGTCAGGTGAATTGGCCATGCTAAATTGCCCGTAGTGTTAGGTTGTAGGGGTATGGGTGGGTTGCGCTTCGGCGGGTCGGTGTGGACTTTTGGGCCAAAGGGCCTGTTTTCACACTCTAAGTAATCTAATCTAATCAAAAAGTAATCTAATCTAATCAAAGGGTCCTCTGGCAAGTGAGAGGCCTTTAAAACTGAGATACTCAGAGTTCAAGTTCTATATGTTCCTCGGAGAATGTAGGGTACGTTTGGCAGGAATAAGGAACCTAGAAAGTAAGAGATATTGAGGTTTTGACCAGAAACAGGGAGGCACGGCTCAGGTACAGGTAGGTGGGATCAAGGAAATCTCTGGAGGTACACAGAGAGTATGGGAGTTAACTGAAAAAGGAAATCAGGAGGGCAGAAAGGGGGCATGAGCTAGCGTTGGCTGAGGAGATTAGGGTGAATCCAAAGAGGTACTTTAAGTATACTAAAGGAAAAATAGTAACTAGATAGACAATAGGGCCCCTCAAGGACCAAAATGGACATGAATGTATAGAACTGCAGGAGGTGGGTGAGGTTCTGTGTTAACTATGGAGAAAGACATGAAAACTTTCAAACTTGGGAAAGTTGATGCAGACATCTTGGGGACAATCCATATCACAGTAAAGGAGGTGTTGGATGTATTAGAATGTATGAAAGTGGATAAATATCCCGGTCCTGACTAGATACATCTAAAAACACGCAAAAGGCTAGAAAAGAAATTGCAGGGGCCCTGGTTGATATTTCTACATCATCACTAGCCACAGGTAAGGCCTGGGAAGACTGGAGGTTAGTAAATGTTGTGCCCTTATTCAAGAAAGGCTGCAAAGAAACACCTGTGAACTATAGAGCAGTCAGCTTAACATCTGAGGTAGGTAAGTTACTTGAGAAGATTCTGAGAGATAAGATACACATGCATTTAGAAAGACAGGATTAGATTTGAATTTGAACTGAATTTATTGTCACGTGTACCGAGACACAGTGAAAAGCTTTGTCTTGCGATCAATACAGGCAGATCACAGAGTTAATTCGCATAGATAAGTAAATAATAAGGCTTTGTGAGTGGGAGAACATGCCTCACAAATTTTTTAGAGTTCTTTGATGAAGTGACCAGGAAGGTTGGTGAAGGCAGGAGGTAGATGTAGTCTATATGGTTTTCAGTAAGGCCTTTGATAAGGTTCCACATGATAGGCTGTTCTGGAAGATTAGATCGCATGAATCCAGGGTGTTCTGGCTTGTTGGAAGGAAGCAGAGGTGTGAAGCTGCTGCTCCTTTAACACGGTTATGCTGTCCTTGGTTTCTTTTTCAGAGTGGTCGTAAAAGCAGTGATTCTGAAAAGTCTGGGTTTCACTACTTGAGAATGCTTTCAAATTAAAAAAAAAACGCTTGTGCAATAAAAGATAAGTGGCCAGTTCACCAAGCTCCGCCTTTCTCTGGTTAGGTTTGGTTTTAGCAGTTTGGCTATTCAGTGAAAGAAGTCAGTCAGTTTTGAGGCTACTGGCCCAAGAAACAGCTATACAGAAGAAGGTGTTCCATCTGAATCTCCCTGCCATTTCTCTCTCTCCTGTAAGAACATATGGTTGATTTTGCCTTTTTTGCAAAGGGGGGGAGGTGTTAATGGGGATAGTTGGCAAGAGCATCATTGGAAGAGCATCATTGAGCTGGGATAACTGTTGGGTTTTTGAATAGGTTAAGTTTTTCGGTATTTGCTTCTCTTTTGTTTGTGTTTCATTCTGTAGTCCAACAAATAAATTCTGTTTGGTTTAAAACTAAGTGGTCAGGCCAGCTGCTGTACACCTCCTTAAAACAACTAGCAAAGTTACAGTTCAAAAATGTTTCTCCAAATGTTTTGAGGGGGTCTGGCCTGGTCCATAACAGATTGGGGGTTTTTAGCGGGATTTGTTTTATAGTTCCGACTGGGATTAGGGTTGCTGGATTCTGAGGTAGTAAGTGGTAGGTGTTAGTTTCTTTTGTTCTGGGCGTTGATTTCAGTTCGTTTAGGCAGTGCTTGGGATAGCAATGGATCTTTCAGTCACGAAGAATTTTCTGTGGTAGAAGAATTGATTTGGGGGGTTTTGCAAAAGGTGATTAAGGCCAAGCTGCTGGAATTAGCACACAAGCTGGAGTTGAAGTGTCTACTTCCATAAGGAAAGGAGAGATAATTACAGCAATAGATCAGCATTTAAATTTGCTGGAAATGTCAATTGAAAATGAAAAAGCTTGAGTTAGAGACCAAAGACAAGGAAAGGGCAACAGAAATGAAACGGTTTTAATTACGATTAAGAACGGAGGAAAGAGAAAGGGAAGGAATTGTTTTAGCAGAACAAAAAAAGAGAAAGCAAGAGAGAAGAGAGAGGAAGAGGGAAAGAAAGAGAGAGAGAAGAGACAGAAGAGAGAGAGAAGAGACAGAAAAGGAGAGGGAGGAAAGGAAGAAAGAGAGGGAGTTTGAACTTCAGAAATTGGCACTTAGGAAAGTCAGCTTAAAAGGATGGAGATGAAGACTGAAGGTAAGGTTGGTGAGAAAGAGTGTGGGCATAAGCATACCCATGGTAGCCAAAGACCTAGTGAGAAACTGACTAAATATATTCAAGCATTACCTAAATTTGATGAGAAGGATGTGGAAGCCTTTTTCATCTCATTTGAAAGCATTAAACAAATGCGGTGATCAGTGACCATGTGGGTTTTGTTGATCCAAACAAAACTTGTAGGCAGAGCTAATGAGGTATTCACATCACTATCAGAGGAGGTATCTGGGGTGCATGAGGGTGTGAAGAAAGCCATCTTAAGTGTACATGAGCTTGTGCCAGAAGCCACCAGACAACATTTGGGGAATCTAAGGAAGGATCCTGGGCAAACATACACTGAGTTTGAAATGATCAAACAAAGTAATTTTGAGAGGTGGATAAGTACATATCATGCTCTTCAAGAGATGATTATTTCAGAGGAGTTCAAAAATTCACTTTCTGACGCATTGAGAACTCATGTGGAAGAGCAGAGAGTTAAAATGACGAGATTAGCAGCTAAAATGGCTAAAATGGTTGGTCCATAAATTAAAGTTTGGCATCCAAAATCACTTTCAATCTATGAGGGATAGAAATTGGGGAAAAGAGAGATAGTTCTCAGTGAAGATCATAAGGATAGCTTACCACAGGATAAAAAGGAAACCCTTGATGGGCAAAGAGAAGTTAAAAAGCTCTGGAGTTTTCACTGTAATAAAGTAGGTCACATGAAATCACAGTGTTGGTGGATTTAGAAAAGGGAAGCCAAATGTAGGAAACTAGGATAAGGCAGTGAATTTTGTTGGCTTGGTAATGGAAAGCACAGTGGAGGCTAGAAAGCTGCACCTGAATGTACAACCTGATCAGAGGTTGGTTAAAGAAGAAGTGCCAGATCTTAAACCATATAACTGCAAAGGTAAAGTTTACCTGCATAGGCCAGGAACAGCAAGTAAAGAGGTTACAATATTAAGAGATACAGGATCATCTCAATCTTTGATGTTGAAAGATGAGGTGATATGTACCTCTGAAGGACTATTGCCAGAAATGATGCGAGTAATGGGAATTCACAGCGAGACAAGAAGTGCTCAATTCTGTAGAGTGAGGTTAGTGTCCAGTGAAGATTGGAGAGACATGATAGGAGTACTGGACAAACTCTCAGCTCCAGGAATACAATTTGTCCTTGCTAATGACATAGCTGGTTCACAGGTAGGAGTGTTGTCTACTCTGTTTGAAAAGCCAATGGAAACTCAGGCAACTGAAATACTGCAGGACTCATCTCGTGGAATGTTTCTCAACTATGTGGTAATGAGGTCACAAAGTCACCAGCTGAAACAGGAGAAATCAAAGAGTACAAATAAGAATATTGAAGTGGAATTAGCAGAGACCCTGTTTGATCAAATGCTTGAAACAAACCAAGAACAGAGAGATGACAAAGTACACATTTTTAGCTCAGATAAATTAACTTAGTTACAGCAGAAAGATGAAAGTTTAAAAGATTTGTATCAAAAGGCATAAACAGAAAAAAGTATCTGAATGTATTCCTAAATGCTATTATCTTAAAAATGATGTCTTAATGAGGAAATGGAGACCATCACATTTTCAGGCTAATGAAAAATGGGCAGAAGTTCATCAACTAGGAGAAAGTGAAGACTGCAGATGCTGGAGATCAGAGCTGAAAAATGTGTTGCTGGAAAAGCACAGCAGGTCAGGCAGCATCCAAGGAGCAGGAGAATCGACGTTTCCGGCATAAGCCCTTTTTCAGCTTTTCCTGAAGAAGGGCTTATGCCTGAATCGTCGATTCTCCTGCTCCTTGGATGCTGCCTGACCTGCTGTGCTTTTCCAGTAACACATTTTTCAGCTCAGAAGTTCATCAAGTCATTTTGCCAGTGGGTTATGGAAAGTTGGTGTTGCGGGTGGCTTATGAACTACCACTAGGGGTCATTTATGGGTAAGAAAAACTCAAGCTAAACTACAAAGAAACAAGTTGCATTTTGCCTGATATGTCATGTCAGGTAATTGAAAAGCCACAGACAGTATAAAACCCACACCTTTAATTCCTGCTTTTGAGGAACCTTTTACAAGAGTCTTAAATTATTGCGTAGGACCCCTACCTAAAACAAAAATTGGGAATCAGTATTTGTCAACAATAATGGACGCATCCACTAGATTTGTAGCCAAAATGACTGTAGAGGAATATATTTCACTTGATACAGACTAGCTACAGTGATACAATCAGATCAAGAGTGAAATTTCACATCAAAATTATTCAAGGAGGTTTGGACAGCTTAGGAATAAAACAATTCAAATCTACTGCATCCCATCCAGAGTCGCATGAAGCGGACAAAAAGTGGCATCAGATATTAAAAACCATGTTAGGCGAAAGTGAGGATTGCAGATGCTGGAGATTATGTGGTGCTGCAAAAGAATGGGAGGTCAGGCAGCATCTGAGGAGCAGGAAAATTGATGTTTTGGGCAAAAGCCATTCATCAGAAATTAAATCAGGAATTAAAGACCAAACTGACAGCTTATAGTCAAGAGTATCCAGATTATTGGGACAAGGGAATGCTGCTTGTACTTTTTGTAATCAGAAATGGACCAAATGAATCAACCAAATTCAGTCATTTGAATTAGTTTTTGGGCATGAAATAAGAGGCCCACTAAAATTGATTAAGGAGAAATTTGTAAGTCAGATTTCATAATCCACATATTTGGACTATGTGTTAGATTTTAGTGAATAATTAAATAGAGTGGGGGAGTTGGCTAGACTGCATTTAAAAGTATCACAGCATACAATGAAACAGGAAGCAGACAAGAAATCAAAAACTCAAGTTTTTCTATCAGAGATAAGGCATTAGTGTTACTTCCAGTGATAGATGAACCTTTAAAAGCAAGGTTTAGTGGATCTTATCAAGTCGAAAGGAAATTGAGCGAGATAAGCTATTTGATAAGGACACCAGACAGAAAGAAATCTCACACAGTATATCATATGAATATGCTCAAAAGGTATTTTGACAGGGAAGGAAAACCAAAGGAGACTATGTTATTAGTTACAACACAGAATGAAGAAGAGTCCAGAGGATTGTGAATTGGGCATTCCTCAAACTAAACTGAACAATGAGGAACTTATTAAAAATTGGGATAAATTATTGAGTTACCTTCCAGAGGAAAATCAAAATGGCCTGAAAGAGTTATTACTATCACATCGGGAGATATGTGGACATAAGCTGGGAAGTACTATCTAATTATGCATGGTGTAGATATAGCAAATGGACAGCGGACTGTCAGAAGGTATTTGACAGCCTAAAAGTTGTGTTAACCACGACCCCAGTATTAGATACACCTAATTACACAAAGCCTATTTCAATTGACATTTCCAGCCTATTTCAAGATGGCTATTGATGCAAGTGATGTGGGTGTGGGTGCTGTGCTCTTATAAGACGATGACAAGAAGATAGAAAGACTTATTGGGTATTTCTCTAGGATGTTGAACATTCATCAGCAGAAATATTCGACAGTTCAGGAGGAGACTTTGAGCCTGGTGTTGGCTTTACAGTATTTCAATGTTTACGTTACCAGTAATGCATCTGAGACAATCACATACACTGATCATAATCCGTTTTAGAGGCCATGAAATAGGGCCAGGAGAGATGTTAGAAAGCATTTCTACACCCAAAGAATACTGGAGGTTAAGAACACTCTTCCTCAACTGTTGGTCAATGCGAATTTAATTGTTAAATTTAAATCCGAGATAGACAATTTTTATTAAATAAGGTATGAAGGCATATGGGCCCAAGACAGACATATGGAGTTAGTTCACAGATCAGCCATGATATTATTGAATGGCAGCTCGAGGGGCCGAATGTGCTAATCTTGTTCCTATGTTTCTACCTTAAATCTATACCCTTGGTCATTAGTCCCTTGATCAAAGAGAAAAGTTTATTCTTGTCTGCCTTATCTATAGTTTTATACAGCTCACGCGAAGGAAAACAACCTCAGTTTGCCTAATCTGTCTTCATAACTGAAATGCTCCAGCCCAGACAACATCCTACTAAATCTCACCTGCACCTAATCCACCTTATTGGGAGTGTATTATAGACCCTCTAATAGTCAGCGGGAAATTGAGAAACAAATTTGTAAGGCGATTTCAGTTATCTGTAAGAATAATAGGGTGGTTACGGTAGGGGATTTTAACTTTTCAAACATAGACTGGGACAGCCATAGTGTTAAGGGTTTAGGTGGAAAGGAATTTGTTAAGAGTGAGCAAGAAGATTTTCTGATTCAATATGTGGATGCACCGACTAGAGAAGGTGCAAAACTTGACCAACTCTTGGGAAATAACGCAGGGCAGGTGACTGAGGTATCAGTGGGGAAGCACTTTGGGGCCAGCGACCATAATTCTATTAGTTTTAAAACAGTGATAGAAAAGGATACACCAATCTAAAAGCTGAAGTTCTAAATTGGAGAAAGGCTAATTTTGACAGTATTCAGCAAGAACTTTCAAAAGCTGATTGGGGCCAGATGTTCACAAGTAAAGGGACGGCTGGAAAATGGGAAGCATTCAGAAATTAGGTAACGAGAGTCCAGAGACAGTATATTTCTGTTAGGGTGAAAGGAAAGGCTGGTAGGTATAGGGAATGCTGGATGACTTAAGACATTGGGGAGAGGACTTGGGGAGTGCAGTGAGAGGGGGACTCACTGAGATCTTTGTAGAGGGAGGAGGAGAACTTCTTCAAGGTAGGCATCCTTGGAAGAGGCTTCACAGTAAGGTTGAAATCAATTAGGAGACAGTGAGGTCTGCAAATGCTGGAGATCAGAGTTGAGAGTGTGTTGCTGGAAAGCACAGCAGGTCAGGCAGCATCCATGGAGCTGGGAGATCAATGTTTTGGACAGGACCCCATCATCAGGAATGAGGCTGGGAGCATTGGGGGCCATTTATCTCTTCATCCTGAGAGAAAGAACAGGAAATGACATCACCACGGGAAATGACATCACCACAGGAAATGCCATCATGAACCCAAAGAAACCCAAACATATAAATAGAAAGCAGGAATCAGCATCAGTGTTTCGCTGGCTGAGGCCCACTGAAGTTGTTACCTGGTAGGGTGACGAAACGTCTGGAAATGAACCTTCCAGCTTAGTGAGCAAACCTACATCCAGTGGTAAGGGCAAACCAGGGAACTATAGACTGGTGAGCCTGATGTCGGTGATGAGCAAGTTGTTGGAGGGAATCCTGAGGGACAGGATGCACATATAGTTGGAAAGGCAGAGACTGATTAGGGATAGTCAACATGGCTTTGTGCGTGGGAAATCATGTCTCACAAACTTGATTGAGTTTTTTGAAGAAGTAACAAAGAAACTGATGAGAGAAGAGCGGTAGATGTGATTTATATGGACTTCAATAAGGCATTCGACATGGGAAGTTAGATCTCGTGGAATACAGGGAGAACTAGCCATTTGGATACAGAACTGGCTCAAAGACAGAAGACAGAGGGTGGTGCTGATGACACCAAAATTGGAGGTATAGTGGACAGCGAAAAAGGTTACCTCAGATTACAACAGGATCTTGATCAGATGGGCCAATTGGCTGAGGAGCGGCAGATGGAGTTTAATTCAGATAAATGTGAGGTGCTGCATTTTGGGAAAGCAAATCTTAGCAGGACTTATACACTTAATGGTAAGGTCCTAGGAAGTGTTGCTGAACAAAGAGACCTTCGGATGCAGGTTCATAAGCCTCTTGAAAGTGGAGTCGCAGATAGATAGGATAGTGAAGGCGTTTGGTATGCTTTCCTTTATTGGTCAGTGTATTGAGTACATGAGTTGGGAGGTCATGTTGCAGCTTTACGGGGAATTGGTTAGGCCACTTTTGGAATATTGTGTGTAATTCTGGTCTCCTTCCTATAGGAAGGATGTTGTGAAACTTGAAATGGTTCAGAAAAGATTTACATGAATGTTGCCAGTTGGAGGATTTGAGCTATCGGGAGAGGTTGATTAGGCTGGGATTGTTTTCCCTGGAGCGTTGGAGGCTGAAGGGTGACCTTATAGAGGTTTATGAAATCATGACAGGCATAGATAGGATAAATATACAAGGTCTTTTCCCTGGGGTGGGGTAGTCCAGAAATAGAGGGCTTAGGTTTAGGGTAAGAGGAGAAAGATATAAAAGAGACCTAAGGGGTAAATGTTTCACGTAGAGGGTGATTTATGTATGGAATGAGCTGTCAGAGGAAGTGGTGGAGGCTCGTACAATTGCAACATATAAAAGGGTAGATGAATAAAAAAGGTTTGGAGGGATATGGGCTGGGTGCTGGCAGGTGGGACTAGATTGGGTTGGGATATCTGGTCGGCATGGATGAGTTGAACCGAAGGGTCTGTTTCAGTGCTGTACATCTCTATGACTCTATGTAATTTAACATGCCCAAATTACACCAGAGATCATGACTTTGCAAATTCCTGTATTATTCTTGGTTCCACATATTCTCACATTGGGTCCAACCTCATAGTCCCACAACCCCGCACCGCCCGCTTCTACCTCCTGCCCAAAATCCACAAACCTGACTGCCCCGGCCGACCCATTGTCTCCGCCTGCTCCTGCCCCACCGAACTCATCTCCGCATACCTTGACACCGTCCTGTCCCCCTTAGTCCAAGAACTCCCCACCTACGTTCGGGACACCACCCATGCCCTCAACCTGCTCCATGATTTTCGCTTCCCCGGTCCCCAGCGCCTTATTTTCACCATGGACATCCAGTCCCTGTACACCTCCATCCACCATCACGAAGGACTCAAAGCCCTCCGCTTCTTTCTTTCCCGCCGTACCGACCAGTACCCTTCCACTGACACCCTCCTTCGACTGACTGAACTGGTCCTCACCCTGAACAACTTCTCTTTCCAATCCTCCCACTTCCTCCAAACGAAAGGAGTAGCCATGGGCACCCGCATGGGCCCCAGCTATGCCTGCCTCTTCGTAGGATATGTGGAACAATCCATCTTCCGCAACTACACTGGCCCCACCCCCCACCTTTTCCTCCGCTACATCGATGACTGTATCGGCGCCGCCTCGTGCTCCCACGAGGAGGTTGAACAGTTCATCCACTTCACCAACACCTTCCACCCCCGACCTCAAATTCACCTGGACAGTCTCAGATTCCTCCCTCCCCTTCCTAGACCTTTCTATTTCTATCTCAGGCGACCGAATCAACACGGACATCTACTACAAACCGACCGACTCCCACAGCTACCTGGACTACACCTCCTCCCATCCTGCCCCCTGTAAAAACGCCATCCCATTCTCCTAATTCCTTCGACTCCGCCGCATCTGCTCCCAGGAGGACCAGTTCCAAAAACGCACAACCCAGATGGCCTCCTTCTTCAAGGACCGCAATTTCCCCCCCAACGTGGTCGACGATGCCCTCCACCGCATCTCTTCCACTTCCCGCTCCTCCGCCCTTGAGCCCCGCCCCTCCAACCGCCACCAGGACAGAACCCCACTGGTCCTCACCTACCACCCCACCAATCTCCATGTTCAGCGCATCATCCGCCATAATTTCCGCCACCTCCAAACGGACCCCACCACCAAGGATATATTTCCCTCCCCTCCCCTATCAGCATTCCGTAAAGACTACTCCCTCCGTGACTCCCTCGTCAGGTCCACACCCCCCACCAACCCAACCTCCACTCCCGGCACCTTCCCCTGCAACCGCAGAAGGTGCAAGACTTGCGCCCACACCTCCCCTCTCACCTCCCTCCAAGGCCCCAAAGGAAACTTCCATATCCGCCACAGATTCACCTGCACCTCCACACACATCATCTATTGCATCCTCTGCACCCGATGTGGTCTCCTCTATATTGGGGAGACAGGCCAGCTACTTGCGGAGCGTTTCAGAGAACACCTCTGGGACACCCGGACCAACCAACCCAACCACCCTGTAGCTCAACATTTCAATTCCCCCTCCCACTCCACCAAGGATATGCTGGTCCTTGGACTCCTCCATCGCCAGACCACAACAAAACGACGGTTGGAGGAAGAGCGCCTCATCTTCCGCCTAGGAACCCTCCAACCACAAGGGATGAACTCGGATTTCACCAGTTTCCTCATTTCCCCTCCCCCCACCTTGTCTCAGTCTAATCCATCGAATTCAGCACCACCTTCCTAACCTGCAATCTTCTTCCCGACCTCTCCGCCCCCACCCCAATCTGACCTATCACCCTCACCTTGACCTCTTTCCACCTATCACATTTCCGACGCCCCTCCCCCAAGTCCCTCCTCCCTACCTTTTATCTTAGCCTGCTGGACAAACTTTCCTCATTCCTGAAGAAGGGCTTATGCCCGAAACGTCGATTCTCCTGTTCCCTGGATGCTGCCTGACCTGCTGCGCTTTTCCAGCAACACATTTTCAGCTCTGATCTCCAGCATCTGCAGACCTCACTTTCTCCACATATTCTCTATAAACCAGACTTATCATGGTCTGTGTGAACACCCGTATCCAGAGTTCCCCATCCCCTTCTAATTGATCTCAGACTACAATCTGCAATTACCCACTATCTTTGTCAGCATTCCCACACTCTCCAAGACTCCATGGACCACTCTCAGACAGGCACCGGATTGTTATTGACAAAAACAGCAGGACTAGCTGTGATCCACTCCCTGGACTGACTTGCAGGATATCACTGACTGACAACCGTCCACACCCTAAATGGATACCTTACTAACCCTGACTAATTTATCTGTAATCTGTGGATTGCTTGCATTTACCTGAATTGTAGGACTGTTATCTCATTCCAAGACTGCTAGGATACAGATTTCCAGATTCTGCTTGAAACAAATGAGTCTTTTGACTGACTACGGTCATAATCTTGATTCGGAGATGCCGGTGTTGGACTGGGGTGTACAAAGTTAAAAATCACACAACACCAGGTTATAGTCCAACAGGTTTAATTGGAAGCACACTAGCTCCTTCATCAGGTGATTGTGGAGGGCTCGATCGTAACACAGAATTTATAGCAAAAATTTACAGTGTGATGTAACTGAAATTATACATTGAAGAATTGATTGTCTGTTAAGCCTTTCATCTGTTAGAATACAGTGATAGTTTCACTTCTTTCATGTGTAAATCACAAAACCCTTTTTTTAAAAGTTGCATTCTCGGGTTAGCTGTTAACAATGGTGATAGCTAGACAATATGTTGAAGGTGTTAGCCCCCTGTGTTCTCTGTCTATGACCTGATGTTTAGATTGATTCCAATCTAAAAAGTGAAATAACAGAGTTTTACATAAATTCATGCAGCTTTTGTGCTCAGAGTTCGACATGAATCTATGTGGTTTTTGAGCAAAGTGCAATGTAACTTTGTACCAAAAAAATTCATCACACACAATATATATGTGTGCATGTGGGTCTTTGTCTGTCTGTGTGTGTGTCTGTCTGGGGTGGGGGTTGTGAGTGTGAGAAAGTGTGTGTGTGTGTAGTGAGTGCAGAGTGTCTTAAGTCTGTGAGGGGGTGCATGTGTGGGAGTCTGTGTGTCTATAAGGGTGTGTGTGGGTGTCTGTGTGCGCATCTGTGTGTATCTGTGTCCGTGTGCATGTGAGAGTGTGTGTGTGTAGGAATATCAGTGTGTGTATGTGTGTGTAGTCCAATGGTGATCACCTGTAATGTGACATGAACCCAAGGTCCCTTGGGTTCATGTCACATTACAGGTGATCACCATTGCACTACACACACACACACAGATATTCCTACACACACACACACTCTCACATGCACACGGACACAGATACACACAGACGCGCACACAGACACCCACACACACCCTTATAGACACACAGACTCCCACACATACACCCCCTCACAGACTTAAGACACTTTGCACTCACTACACACACACACACACATACACTTTCTCACAATCACAACCCCCACCCCAGACAGACACACACGCAGACAGACAAAGACCCACATGCACACATATATATTGTGTGTGGTGAATTTTTTTGGTACAAAGTTACATTGCACTTTGCTCAAAAACCACATAGATTCATGTCGAACTCTGAGCTCAAAAACTGCATGAATTTATGTAAAACTCTGTTATTTTACTTTTTAGATTGGAATCAATCTAAACATCAGGTCATAGACAGAGAACACAGGGGGCTAACACCTTCAACATATTGTCTAGCTATCACCATTGTTAACAGCTAACCCGAGAATGCAACTTTTAAAAAAAGGGTTTTGTGATTTACACATGAAAGAAGTGAAACTACCACTGTATTCTAACAGATGAAAGGCTTAACAGACAATCAATTCTTCAATGTATAATTTCAGTTACATCACACTGCAAATTTTTGCTATAAATTCTGTGTTACGATCGAGCCCTCCACAGTCACCTGATGAAGGAGCGTCGCTCCGTAAGCTAGTGTGCTTCCAATTAAACCTGTTGGACTATAACCTGGTGTTGTGTGATTTTTAACGTGATACATCTTGACAGTCTCTAAGCCCTTATCCCTTTGGTTTCTACACATGACCATTTGCTTGGAGCACATGCAATGTGTTGGCCATGTAAACTGCTGGTACATCCTTTAAATATGACATTGATGTAGCGTGGTTCTGTGTAGCAATACGCTCACCTCCTTGACTGTACAGTGCTCCACACAGTCTCATCCTCCTCACTAAACAGCAATGCAAGCCACAGTGTTGGCTTAATACTGAAGACCCTGTGGAGGCAGGCAGTTTGTATGTCACTGCTAATGTCAGTGAGTGTGCGCTAAGAAATTAAAGGAGGCAGAGACCATCAGTCTTCAATAAAGACTAAAGTGAGTGAGTATGAATAAATTGAGCTGAGATGCGTAAGGTACATCCTGTGTAGATGCTTGAGATGCATGTGTGTCCCTGTGAGCAAAACTGTCAGATGAAGCAAGCAAATTGTAAGGGTCCTTGAACTCTAAAGTGTAGAAGGGCTGAAGTTGTGTGAGAATTGGTCTGAGAGCCAACACGATTATATGGCTAGGCCAGTGGCTTGCTGATGCAGACTTGCGTGGACGGTGGGTCAATGCAGATGGTGACCATGGCACATGCTGAGAAATTGTTGTGAAGAGGTAGTTGCATGATGGCAGGGTGATTTGGTGAAACGCAGGTTCAAAGAAAGTGTCTGCCAAGAACTTGCTCTGATTCACATCAGGGCTCTGCACTGTCTAGTTTCTCGGAAGAAGGAATGCAATTGGAAGTGCATATAAATAAAATGAGCGACGAAAATTGAGATTGCTGAAACATCTCAGGAGGTCTGGCAGCATCTGTGAAGAGAAATCTGGACAGGTTTAACATTTCAGGCTGAGTGATCCTTTCTCAGAATCCAGTGATCCTGATTTCTTTCCACTGATACTGCCAGACCTGATGAGTTTTTCCAGCAATTTCTAATTTTGTCCCTGATTTACAATATCTGCAGTTCTTCTGGTTTTTAAATAAAATTAGTTGTGGCTTCAATGGAATGCAACTGGCATACAAGTAAGTTGCCATTCAATGGTGTGGTTCAGATATCACCTTTTAAGCTTGAGTGAAAATTAGGAAAGTTTTTTTCTCAATATTGAGAATATGATCTTTTTCATTCTCATTGTATTTCCCTCCTTTATTCCATCACCAGGAAAAGGAAAGCTCTGTCCATGTCATTGAGACAATATTCATGGAACAGTATCATAGTATCATAAAGTTTATGTTTCCTATAGAAAATGGCAATGAATAATCAACCAGGGGAAGCTAAATACAATGAAGAAAGCACAGAACTCAGTGTCTATAGTCAACATTTGGAAGGAAAAACAGTTTCAGAACAAAGGGCTCCCTTCAAGGAGGAGACATGCTGGCCACTGTCAAGGTGTATTCCCTTGAAAGGAAAAGGTTAGGCATACAAAGGCAAAGCTCCTCAGAAGATTGAATAGCGTCAATAGCCAGAGACTTTTCCCCAGGGCAGGATTGACTGGCACGAGGGGTTACTGTTTTAAGATATTAGGAGAAAGGTATAGGGGGGACGTCAGAGGAAGGTTCTTTATGCAGAGAGTTGTGAATGCATGGAATGTCTTGCCAGCAGTGGTGGTGGAATCAGAGTCATTAGGAATCTAAGTGAATGCTGGACATGCACATGGATAGCAGTGAATTGAGGGGTGCGTAGGTTGTTATTTTATTTTACATTAGGAATAATGCTCGGCACAACATTGTGGGCCAAAGGGCCCATTCTGCGCTATGCTTTTCTGTGTTCTATGTTCTAATTCCAGGCATATATCGATTTCATTATTGTTGGTTTCACCAGAGTTTTGTCTGAATGTTGCACACCTGATTTAAAGACAGACAACATCCTGGTTCACTAATCCTCAGCGAATTGAATCTAGCGAATGCAATGAAGAGATTAATGATAGTATTTTGCTGATGCTTTGCTCTTATGTATCACTAATGCACAGTCCAAGTATCATTGCAGTACAGGAGTGTGGTGACGACAACTAGTCTGCACATCATGCTTTAGTTGTCAGGCAGGTTTTTGGAACTAGTAGCTGACGTAGGCAATTCTACCCCTTCAGCCTGCTCCGCTATTTCATATGATCATAGGTAATCACATCTTAGCATCAACTCTACTTTCCTGCACACTCCCTGTAACCCCGTAGCCTATTAGTAATTAAAAACTCTGTCGTCTCCCTAATTTTATTCAGTGTCCTAGTATCTACCGCACTCTTGGTGAACAGATTCTACAGATTCATGGCCAATTCAGAGAAGTATTTCCTTCTCGTCGTTGTTTTAAATTTGCCACCCTTTAGGCTAAAAACGTGTCCTCTCATTCTAGATTGTCCCCCAAGCGGAAACATCACTCTACATCTACTTTGTCAATCTTTTTTGCATCTTATATAAGTCAATTATATCTCCTCTCATCCTAATCTCGAGTGAGCATAGGACAAAATTGCCCAATCTCTCATCAGAAAACATGTTTTACATTTTTTGGAATTGATCTTTTCTGAACTTTTTCTGAAATGTCTCCAATACAATTACATCCTTTGTCAAGTAAGGGAACTAAAAACCCGGCCTCACCAAAGCAAAGGCTTAGCTGGCACAGCTGTGAAATGGTGGATCATCTCATCAATGATGGCCTTTGCAGCGAGGCAACTGCCAAAGTATGGGAACATACTTTGATGTACTCCGGAAAATATAAATGAAAATTTAGCTGAATATAAAAGTTTCAGTAGAAGGTGAAAAATACAATGAGAAGAAAAGGGAGCTTTGAAAAGAAACTGCCAGTCAACCCTGATAAATGTGAAGTGACGCACTTTGTAAAAGGGAAGAAACTACAAAATGAATGGCAAGACACTAGAAATATCAGAGGAACAGAGGGATCTTGGACACTAGAAAACTCAGAGGAACAGAGGGATCTTAAAGTGTTTGTCCACATATCTCTGAGGGTGTCAGGACAGATTAATAGTGCAATTCTGGTCACCACACTATAGGAACAACGTGATTGTTCTGGACGGGATGCAAAAGGGATTCACCAGAATTTATCTGGGCATGTCAGCTATGAAGAGAGGTTGGGTAAGCTTGGGCTGTTTTTCTACAGAGCAGAAAAGGTTGCAGTGGACCTGATAGAGGTAGAGAAGATTATCAGGGCCGTGGTCAGGGTTAACAACAGGGTGAATATAAGCAGTTGTTCCCCTAATTGAAGGGCTAATAACAAGTGAAATGCAAGAGGTATAGAAGGGATTTGAGGAAAAGCTTTATCACTCAGAGGGTGGTGGGGGTCTAGAACGTTCTGCCTGGCAGGATAGTTAAGACAGGAAACCTCACAATCTTCAAAAAGTACTTGAATGAACACATGAAGTGTCATAACATTCAAGATTATAGGCCTAGTGTGGGAAAGTGGGACTAATGTAGACAGTAGCATATTTTTAATGGTGCAGATTCGATGGGCTGAAGAGCCTCTTGTGTTTTGTATTACTCTATAATTAACAAAAGAGAAGTCTGAAGTTTCGTATAGATTTATAAATTGTAAAAATAAATGGTAAGGGAGGAATGAGACTGATTAGGAACAATTAGGAGACATAGCTGAGGTATTAAATGTATTTGGCTTCAGCAAGAAATAAGATGTTATTCCAAGTTATGGAGAAAAAATAGTAATTCATATACTAGAAGAGTTAAAAATTGATAAGCCTGGATGTCCTTATAATTGATAAGAAACCTGGATCAGATGAGATGCATCCTCAGCTAGAAACATAAAAGATAGGAGCAAGAGTTGGCCATTCGAAATCTTGAGCCTGCTGTCACCCAGCCACCCTTTACTTACATGTGTATAATAGCTGGTACTGATCCAGCTAGCACAAAGCTGGCTACTCAGTGAATAGAACCTCTGACACTCCTATTTATATCTGTCTGCCAGGACTCCCTCATTGCACCAGGTGAACAACCCTATTTAGGGAACTAATATTGAATAAGAGCCACTGGCGGCATTATTCCAAACACTCCAAAGGTAGAAAATGCAAGTTTCAAGCCAGCAGGGGATAATGAAGGAAAATCAAGTTTAACAAACTTGCTGAAGGGTTTTGAAGAAGAAATGTGGAGGGTCAATGAGGCCAATGTTTTTTAATCTGGTATGTGGAGCTATGAAACCATAAACTCACAAGATGTAGCAGCAGAAGTAATCCATTTCGCCCATCTAATCTGCTCTGTCAATCAATGAGATCATGGCTAATTTGATAATTCCACTTTCCTGCCTTTTCCCTGGCATCCTTAATTCCCTTATTGGTTAAAATCTGTTTTTGCTAACTTTGAATATACTTAATGGCCCAGCCTCAACAGTCCTCCATGGGAAAGAACTCCACCCTTTCAGAGCTCTCGAAAAGAAGAAATTCCTCATCATCTCTATCTTCAATGTGCGACCCCTTTTATGATATCTGGTCCTCTCCCTCAGGAGGAAACAACTTTTCCACATCCACCATTTCAAGTTGTAGATAGTAAAATGCCCTTTTAAATGAAATAACAGCCCTTTTGGGACACTAAAAGTAACATGCTAAGAAAACTGACTAACTGAAAAAGATCCGAGGAATTCAATCAGGCTGGACAGATATAAAAACCTATCACCTCAATTGATTGTACTAAATTGGTGTTAATGAGTCGTAGAACTGAGATATTGGATCAAGTCAGAGACATTTAAGCGACTACTGGACAAGCAGATGGATGATAGTGAATTGAGCAGTGTGTAGGTTAGGTTGATCTTAGATTAAGATAAATGCTCGGCACAACATTGTGGGCCAAAAGGCCTGTACTGTGCTGTACTGTTCTATGTTCTATATGTAAGCCATCCACCTTGATTAACTACTGAATAGGTGCTGATGAGGGAATGCTACAAAGGTTTCGAGTGAAATAGTAGATCTGAGGTTTGGGGTGTGATCAGCAATCCTCGGAGTTGAGCCAAGTGTTAGACAGGAAGGGAAGGGAGGCATTATCGCATCTTGTCCAGCCATTTTTGCATATGGTCGAGGTGCTGCTAGTTAGATCTAAGAGCAGGCCGAGATGAGTACCAGGCTTTGTTGAGGAGAATGTGAAACAGTAAGGTAAGGGTAAGATCTTTTTTCTTCCACTGTTGTTAAAGGTGCAGAAATGGCACTGAGTGGAATGGTATGCACCTCCTGTCAGCTGTGGAAGATGAGGGACAAGAAAAACCTGCAGATTCTGGAATCCAAAGTAGAATCCAGGTCCTGAAGAAGGTTACACCAGAAACATGGGATGAGGAAGTAGTTGGCTGTCCATGTTGACTATGTCTGCAGGAAGTGTATCTGGCTGTAGCTTCACTCAGACCACAGGGATCGGTTAGAGCAGCAGTTGGATGTACTGATGAGCAGACAGGAGGCAGAAAGTGTGATAGATAGTAGACTTAGGTAGGTGGTCACACCCTAGGTTCAATCAGGTAGATGGGTGACCACCAGGAGAGGTAGTCAAGTAGCGCTACTCTGCTCAAAAGTAACAGTTTTGGATACTGTTCTGAAGAAAGGTCACTATACCCGAAACATTAATGCTGATTTCTCTCCACAGATGCTGCTAGACCTGGTGAGTTTTCCTCTAATTTCTGATTTCCAGGATCTGCAATTGTTCAGTTTTTTTTGGATACCAATTTGGAAACTGCTGGGGGATAGCTCTTTGGGAAAATAGTAACAGCAGCCAGGTCTTTGGCACCACAACTTGTTCTGCTGGAAAGCAGTGTTTGGCAAAGTTCAAGTGAGCAATTGTGATAGAGATCGCTAGTGAGGAACACATATGGTTTCTGTGGCTGCGAGTGCCTCCCTGGTGCCAGGGTCAAGGACGTCTCAGAGTGGTTGCAGTAAATCAGGAGGGCAAAAAGGAGACCTGAGATGGCTTTTGCAGATAAGGTAAAGAGATTGCAAAGAGATTCTACAAGTATGTTAAGACCAAACAGTGACTAGGGAGAGAAATATGGCCCCTTACAGATCAACAAGGCCATTTATGTGTGGAACCACAGGGGATGGGCGAGATCCTAAATGAATATTTTATATCAGTATTTACTATGGAGAAAGACATAGAAGCTAGGAAAAACAGAGAAATAAACAGTGAAGGTAGATAAATCCCCAGGACCTGATCATATGTGTCCAAGAACATTGTGGAAAGCTATGAAAGTGTTTGCAAAGCCCCTAGAAGAGACATTTGTCTGATCAACAATCATGGGAAAAGTGCCCAAAGATTGGATGATGCCTAATGTTATGTCATTATTTTTAAAAGGCTGTAAGGAAATGCCTGGGAACTACAGACTGGTTAGCCTAATGTCTGTGGTGAGTAAATTGTTAGTGGGCATTCTGAGAGACAGGATCTTTGAGGCATTTCGAGAAGCAAGGACACATTTGGGATAATCAGCATGCGTTTGTGTTTGGGAAATTGGTCTCATGAATTTGATTGAGTATTTTAAAGGATGATTAAGAATGTAGATGAAAGCAGTGCAGCAGATGCTGTCCACATACTTTTGACAAGATGCCACATGTAGGTTATTGAGTAAGGTTAAATCTAACGGGATCCCGGGAAAACTAGCCAATTGGATACAAAATTGGCTTAACAGTGGGTGTTTTTAAAGCAATATTTTTCAGTCTGGAGCTCTGTGATCAGAGATGTGCTGCTAGTATCAATGCTGAGTACACTGTTATTTGTCATTTTTGGATTTGGATTTGGATTTGGATTTGGATTTGGATTTGGATTTGGATTTGGATTTGGATTTGGATTTGGATTTGGATTTGGATTTGGATTTGGATTTGGATTTGGGTGAGAATTTAAGAGGTATGGTTAGTAAATTTGCAGATGACATCAAGATTGGTGGTTTAGTGGACTGTGAAGAAGGCTACCTGGAAATGCAGTGAGATCTTGTTCAACTGGTCCAGGGGGCTGAGGAATGGCAAATGGAGATTAATATTGATAAATGCAAGATGTAGTATTTTGGTGGGTCAAACCAGGGCAGGACTTACACAGATAATGGTAGGGCCCTGGGGAGAGTAACTGAACTATGCTAATTACATTATTACATCAAACTGCTGTTATTAAAGCCATTTGGGAATGATCTGGAGAACTATTTAAAAGAGGTTACTCAATTCAGAAAGGTCTCGCACGCTCTGGAGAGAACAACAGCACCAAGAAGCAGGTACCTCGGGAGTAGACTGGGTTCCAAGATGGTGGCAGAGAAGAACGCTCCACATGGAGCTTGTCTGCTGTCTGTTTCCTTTTCTTCACTTCCTCTCTTTTTTTTTTCTTCTCTTTTGTATGTTTTTTTCCTTCTGTCTTCTTTCTTCTCTAAGCCTCAGGCTCCCTGCCTTGGACTCAGCACAGACCTGGTGAGGTGGCCTCCCTGTCTGGCAGGGAAAGCTCCTGGCCTGGAGAGGTGGCCTCCTGGCTTAATGTGCCATTCTCTTGGCCTCGCGTGGCGGTCTCCTAGCTTGGTGTGACACCCTCCTGGCCTGGCATTGCAGTCTCCTGGCTTGGTGTGATGCCCCCTGGCCTGTGTGGCAGTTTCTCAGCCTGACAAGACAACCTCCTGTACTAGCGTGGCAGCCTCCCAGCCAGGCGGCGACCTGATCATGGCCTACCAGCTTGACTTGGAGGCCTCCCAGCTTGGGGAGGTAGACATTCGGCCTGGCATGGTGTACTTTAGGCATGGAGGTCTTTAAGGCCGGTGTGCTGGACCTTTTGGTCTTGCATCGTGGATTCTTGGCTCTGCTTATTGGACTCTCAACCAGAATTGACATCAGGTCTTGAGGATATTCCTTGAAGTGCAGTCCAATTGAGGCTAAGCCCTTAAGACTGTAATGTTTGAACTTGCAGCTTTATTTCTTTATTTGCTACTTAAAACTAAGAAGGTATGCAATGTGTAACTTTTAACCTTATTTCATTTATTTTATGCTCTGCTGTAAGTACTGCAATGTTCTTTCTTTCTACCTTGTTCTTAAGATCCTGTACCTAAGATGGCACCTTATGTGGCAATATTATACACTTTTCACTGAACTCTTGTAATTTTATAATTGAGTACAAGTGACAATAAAATCAATCCAATCAAAAACAACAAGAACAGCCTCAGAACTTCAGTTTGACCAGCTGTAATCGGTGTAGTATAAACTGCTGTAACATCCTGCACTCACAAAGCAGATTTAAAACCAGTGTGAGAGCATAGGCATTAAAGAACTGTTAAGGTACTTGGGAAATTAGAGGAAAAGATGGGTTTCATTGAGTATGCGTTCGTTCAGTCACGAGATGAGTGTGCCACTGGCTATGCAGCATTTACTGCCCATCCCTAATTGCCCAGAGGGCAGTTAACAGTCAACTACATTGCAATGGGTCTGGAGTCACATGTCAGCCAGACCAAGTAAGGATGAGAGTTTCCTTCCCGAAAGAACATTAGTGAATCAAATGGGTTTTTCTGACAACTGACAATGGATTCATGGTCATCATTTGATTCTTAATTACAGATTTTGTTTTGTTGAATTCAAATTCCACCACCTGCCATGAGTGATTCAAACCCAGGTCACCATATCATTCTCTAGGTCTCTGGATTAATAGTGCAGTGATAATATCACTAGACTGTTGCCTTCTCCTACATAATTGCATATATATTGTGTTTCAACGATAATAAACCATGTCTCATGGGAGATGAAATTATTATGCCAAATTATTAGCATAAAAAAGTACCACTAAGTCAGCAAATATATTAGACATACATGAAAATGAGGAGGAAGTGAGGACTGCAGATGCTGGAGACCAGAGTTGAAAAATGTGGGGCTGGAAAAATACAGCAGGCCAGGCAGCATCCGAGGAGCAGGCAAATCGATGTTTCGGGCATAAGCCATTTCTGAAGAAGGGCTTATGCCCAAAATGTCGATTCGCCTGCTCCTCAGATGCTGCCTGGCCTGCTGTGTTTTTCTAGCACCACATTTTTCAATACACGAAAATGATACTTATAAAGTTCCCTGAGAATCTTGCTTGTTTCAAGAAGGTTAGAGACAAAAAAACTGTTGATGCTGGAATCCAAAGTAGACAAGCAGGAGGCTGGAAGAACACCGCCAAGCCAGCAGCATCAGGCGGTTAAGATGTCAATATTTCGGGTGTAACCCTTCTTCAGGACTGTTTCAAGAACGTTGCCTCTCAATCCTCTAAACTCCAAGAGTACATGTTCAAACTGGTCAACTTTTCCTCATAACACAATCCCTCCATAACTAGTATCAGTCCAGTGAACCTTTCCTGGACTGCCTGAAATGTCAGTGTGTCTTTTGTTTCATAAGGAGCTGAAACGTAGCATTTCAGCTAAGATTTAACGAGTGCCTTGAACCAGTTTTAGCAAGACCTCCCTACCCACTCACTTTGATGTAAAAGCCAATATTTCATTTGTCTTCCCTATTGTACACTGACGTGGATTCTACCATTTTGAAATTTATAGACAAGGACCGTTTCTGCTGTCTTTTTCTATTTAATTAATTTTCAGCTACCTTTTATGCCAAAGTGCACAACGTCACATATCGCCATATTATTTTCCATTGGCCAAGTTTTTGCCCAATTACTTAACCTGTCTATATCTCTCTGCAAATTATTTGTATAATCCTCATCACTTGTCTTCAAAGCTATTTTTGTAACATCTGCAAACTTGGCTATAGTACATGCTCATTCCTTAGCCAAGTCATTAATATACATTGTAAATAATTGTGGTTTCAACACTGATCCCTGTGGCACCCCATGAGGTACAGGTTATGGGTTATCATCTTGAAAACACCCTCATTATCACAACTCTCTTTGTTAGCCAATCCTCTATTCATGCTAATATAGTATCTGCAGCACCAGGGATTCTTGTCTTATTAAGAACCCTAATGTGCAGTACCTTAGCAAATACTTTCTGAATATGAAATATATCAAATCCAATGCTTTGCCTACATCTATTCCCTTTGCTATGTCCTGTTATGGACAGACTTGACCCCCTCAAAACATTTCAAAGGTAGCCCAGTCCCTAACTTTTCTTATTTTAAACGCAAATGTGAAGCAGATATTCCAGGTGTGATGCAGCTGGTCAAACCACTCAGCTTTAAGCAAACAGTTTATTTAAACACTACAGTTGTAACACAAACAAAGGAAAACAGAGTTTAGAATAACAATTATTTGAAAACCTAACTGACTCGATACAACAACTTTAATAAAGAGCTGTTCCAAATCTCGTAACATTCCATAAACACACCTCTTGGTAAAAGGCAAATTTAAACTCAAATTCTTGCAGACAGGAGAAAACAACTCCTAAAGAGATTTTAGAGAGAAGGCAAGTCAAGAACCATCTGCTGAAGCTTGGAGCCTTTCTGCACTGCGGCAGATTCTGACCGGCTAACAGCAGCTTCTCTGCTAAAACTAAACTAGAAAAACCTGAACTGGGAGAACTGGCCACTTCCCTGCCATTGCTAAACTAGGTTATTTCCAGACATTTCAGCACCTCTGCCTTTATGACATCTCTTTAAAAAAAAACCAAGGACAAAATAACCTTGTTAAAGGAGCAGCAGCATCACAGCTCCCCATTAACAAAAGTGAATCACCATTATGCAAAGATGGCTTCATTTTAAACCTTTTATTGTTACTCTGTTAGCACACTACAATATATATATATTAAATTGACTATAACCATGCAAACATGCAATACTATATTCTAGTTCAGTTTGTTTACTACTGCTACCAAATGCTTTCATTTATTCATCCGAGTCTTGACAATGCATTGATAATTATGTCTTCTCATTCTGCCACATGTACAATTTTCAAACTGATTGCTGTAACAAGGAGAAAGTGAGGACTGCAGATGCTGGGGATCAGAGCATAAAAATGTGTTGCTGGAAAAGCGCAGCAGGTCAGGCAGCATCAAAGAAGAAGGAGAATCGACGTTTCGGGCATAAGCCCTTCTTCAGGAATGAGGAGGGTGTGCCAAGCAGGCTAAGATAAAAGGTTGGGAGGAGGGACGTGGGGGAGGGGCGTTGGGAATGCGATAGGTGGAAGGAGGTTAGATTGAGGGTGATAGGCCGGAGAGGGGGTGGGGACGGAGAGGTTGGGAAGAAGATTGCAGGTCAAGGAGGCGGTGCTGAGTCTGAGGGTTGGGACTGAGAAAAGGTGGGGGGAGGGGAAATGAGGAAGCTGGAGAAATCTGCATTCATCCCTTGTGGTTGGAGGGTTCCTAGTCGCTCTTCCTCCAGGCATCGTGTTGCCATGGTCTGGCGATGGAGGAGGCCAAGGACCTGCATGTCCTTGGCGGAGTGGGAGGGGGAGTTAAAGTGTTCAGCCACAGGGCGGTTGGGTTGGTTAGTGCGGGTGTCCCAGAGGTGTTCTCTGAAATGTTCCACAAGTAGGCAGCCTGTCTCCCCAATGTATAGGAGGCCACATCGGGTGCAGCGGATGCAGTAAATGATGTGTGTGGAGGTGCAGGTGAATTTCTGGTGGATATTGAAGGATCCCTTGGGGGCTTGGAGGGAAGTGAGGGAGTGGTGTGGGCGAAAGTTTTGCATATTTTGCGGTTGCAGGGGAAGGTGCCGGAGTGGAGGTTGGGTTGGTGGGGGGTGTGGATCTGACAAGGGAGTCGCGAAGGGAGTGGTCTTTCCGGAAGGCTGATAGGGGTGGGGAGGGAAATATATCCTTGGTGGTGGGGTCCGTTTGGAGGTGGCAGAAATGAAGGATGATCCGATGTATCTGGAGGTTGGTGGGGTGGTAGGTGAGAACTAGTGGGGTCGTGTCCTGGTGGCGATTGGAGGGGCGGGGTTCAAGGGCAGAGGAGCGGGAAGTGGAGGAGATGCGGTTGAGAGCATCGTCAACCACATCTGAGGGGAAATTGCGGTCTTTGAAGAAGGAGGCCATTTGGGTTGTTCGGTATTGGAATTGGTCCTTCTCGGAGCAGATGCAGCGAAGGCGAAGGAATTGGGAATATGGGATGGCGTTTTTACAGGGGGCAGGGTGGGAAGACAAGCCCAAACTAAACTGTCGGGAAGTTTTGTCTTTAAATTTATCCACAAAATTCAATGGGTTGTGATCAGTGGAAATGATGTCTCAGACACATTACAGACAGCATAAACGTTGAAATGTTGTAACATCAACAGCAAGTTCAAAGTCTGCTTTTCAACTGTTGAATATTTCTGGTGATGAATGTTCAATTTCCTGGAGTAGTAACCGATAGGCCTTTCTATCTTATTGTTGTCTTCTTGTAAGATAATAGCACAGACACCCACATCACTTGCATCGATAGAAACCTTGAATGGCTTTGGTGTGGCTAGCACTGGGGCAGTGATTAATACAGCTTTCAGGCTTTTGATAGTCTGCTGTCCACTGCAATTTCCTGCATTTCATCAGTAATTCAAAGAATGGAGCAGCCGTGCTGCTAAAGTTCAGTACGAATTCTTGATAAAACTCACTCAATCCCAGAAATCATAGTACTGCTCTCTTCATCAATAGTATGGGCAACTCCCCAATAACCTTTATTTTCACATTCTGTGTGGCCATCTGTCTATATCCAATAACATAGCCAGGGAAGGTGACTTGGGCTTTAGCAAACTGACTCTTCGCCAGGTTTATTGAGAAACCTGCCACCCGAAGTCGATCGAATAATTCTAATAAATGCTACAAATGTTCCTTCTATGTGTGACTAAAAATCACCAGGTCATTCATGTATACTACACAATTGGGTAATCCAGAAATGACTGTATTGAAATGCAGCTGGCGCATTTTTCATATCAAATGGCATGACTTTAAATTAATACAGACCATTTACTGTTACAAAAGAAGAAATTGTCTTTGCTCTTTCAGATAAAGGTACCTAAGTCCAACTTAGAAATATATGCTGCCTGTCCCACCTTTTCAATACAGTCTTCCAAACATGGAATCGGATATGAATCAGACTTTGTGACTGCATTCACTTTGCAATAGTCTACACATAACCATTGGGTACCATCTGGTTTTGGAACCATTACTATGGATAAGCTCCAGTAACTGCAACTCAATTAGATTATGTTGTCTTGGAGCATGCGTTCAACCTCTTTTTGAGCCTGTGCCAACTTTAGAAGGTTAAGTCTACAAGGATGTTGCTTAATTGGAACAGCATTTCCTATGTCTACATCGCGTATAATTAGGTTAGTATTTCCCAGCTAAGAAAATTGAACATTACAGCACAGTACAGGCCCTTCAGCCCTCGATGTTGCTCCGACCTGTGGAACCAATATGAAGCCCATCTAACCTACACTGTTCTATTCTTGTCCATTTGAATGGTGGGTCAGTGGTTAGGAGAAAGAGAGGACTGCAGATGCTGGAGATCAGAGCTAAGATAAAAGGTAGTGAGGAGGGACTTGGGGGAGGGGCGTTGGAAATGCGATAGGTGGAAGGAGGTCAAGGTGAGGATGATAGATGTGGCCTCCTCTATATTGGGGAGATAGGCCGCCTACTTGCGGAACATTTCAGAGAACACCTCTGGGACACCCGGACCAACTAACCCAACCACCCCGTGGCTCAACACTTCAACTCCCCCTCCCACTCCACCAAGGACATGCAGGCCTTTGGACTCCTCCATCGCCAGATCATAGCAACACGATGGCTGGAGGAAGAGCGCCTCATCTTCCGCCTAGGAACCCTCCAACCACAAGGGATGAACTCAAATTTCTCCAGTTTCCTCATTTCCCCTCCCCACACCTTGTCTCAGTCCCAACCCTCGAACTCAGCACCACCTTCCTAACCTGCAATCTTCCTTCTGATCTCTCCGCTCCCACCCCCACTCTGGCCTATCACCCTCACCTTAACCTCCTTTCACCTATCGCATTTCCAACGCCCCTCCCACAAGTCACTCCTCCCTACCTTTTATCTTAGCCTGCTGGGCACACTTTCCTCATTCCTGAAGAAGGCCTCATGCCCGAAACGTCGATTCACCTGCTCCTTGTATGCTGCCTGACCTGCTGCGCTTTTCCAGCAACACATTTTCAGCTTTGGTACAATGGGTTTGCTCATCCTCACTAAGCCTACCTTCTACCTTCATCTCCATCCTTTTAAGCTGACTTTCCTGTCTAAGTGCCAATTTATGAAATTCAAACCCTCTCTCTCTCCCTTTCATCTCACTCTTTCTCCCTTTCATTTCTCTCTTTCTCCCTTCCTTCAGCCAGTGTATTCCCCTCCTTTTCTTTTCTTCTGCTAAAGCGATTCGGTCCTTTTCTTTTTGTTCTGCCAGGGCAAGTTGTTTCTTTTTTTTTCTCTTCCCTCTGCTTTTAATCGTAATTCAAACCATTTCATTTATTTTTATCTTTCTTTTTCTTTTACCTCTAACTCAAGCTGCTTCATTTTCAACAAAAGTTTAGCCATTTTCAAGGATTCTGTTAGTGTTTCCAACAAATTTAAATGCCAAACTATTGCTGTAATTGTCGCTCCTTTTCTCATGGATGAAGGTAATCCCAACTCCAGCTTGTCTGCCAAATCCAGCAGCTTTGCCTTGCTCACCTCTTGTAAAACCCCACAGTCTTTCACCCTCAGAAAACTTGCAGTAACTGAAAGAACCATTACCACACCAAGCACTGTTTGAACCAACCAAATTCAACACCCAGAACAAAAGATACGAACACTTAACCACTCACCGCCTTTGAGTCCAACAACACTAATCCCAAATTGAAACAACAGAATAAATCCTGACAAAAGCTCTCAGTCTGTAATGGACCAGGGTAAAACCCGTCAAAACATTGGAAAAGGTAGCCTAAACCCTAACTTATCTTATTTTAAAGGCAGATATGAAGTGGATATTCTAGGTGTGATGCACCCGGTCAAACCACTCAGCTTTAAGCAAATATGATTTATTTAAACACTACATTGAAACATGAACAAAAGAAAACTAAATTTAAAATAACTTAATTATTTGAAAACTCAACCGACTCAATATTGCAATTTAACTAAAGAGTGGTTCCAATTCTTGTAACATCCCATAAACACACCCCTTGACAAAAGGCAAATTCAAATTCAGGTTCTTGCAGGAGAAAACAACTTCCGAAGAGATTTCAGAGAGAAAGCCAGTCAGGAATCATGTGCTGAAGCTTGGAATCTTTCTCCACTACAGCACTTCTGACCTGCTATCAGCAGCTTCTCTGCTAAAATTAAACCAAAGTAGAAAAAAAACGGAACTGGGAAAACTGAACTGAACTGCGAGAACTGGCCAATTCCCTGCCATTGTTAAGTTAGGGGTTTTCCAGACATTTCAGCACCTCTGCCCTTACGACCTCTCTTAAAAAAACTAAGAACAAAAGGGGCAGCATCGTCACAGTTTTCAAAATATTCTGGCATATTTGTCAGGCAAAATTTCCCCTTCTTTATGTGTTGACTCTGTTTGATCATGCTATGTATTTCTAAATGCTCTGCTAGTATATCTTTATCAATACATTCTAATATTTTCCCAATAATAAACATTAAACTAACTCATCTACTTGTTAATTGTTTTCTTTTGTCTCTTTCCCTTTACAAATAAAGATGTTGCTGAAAAAATAAACCTTGGAGTGCATTTCATAGTTCCTTGAAAGTAGAGTCACAAGTAGATAGGATAGTGAAGAAGACATTTGGTATGCTTGCCTTTATTGTTCAGTGCATTGAGTATAAAAGTTGGGAGATCATATTGTGGCTGTTAGGATATAGGTTAGGCCACTATTGGAATACTGGGTGTAATTCTGGTCTCCCTGCTAACTGAAGGATGTTGTGAAACTTGAAAGGATACAGAAAAAATTTACAATGATGTTGCTCGGGTTGGTGGGTTTGAGCTACAGGGAGAGACTGAATAGACTGGCACTATTTTCCCTGGAGTGAAGGAGGCTGAGGGGTGACCTTATATGGGTTTATAAAATCATGAAGGGCATGGATAGGGTGAATTGACAAGGTCTTTTCCCCAGGGCGGGGAGTCCAAAACTGGAGGGCTTAGGTTTTGTGGGCGGCACAGTGGCACAGTGGTTAGCACTGCTGCCTCGCAGCGCCAGAGACCCGGGTTCAATTCCCGCCTCAGGCGACTGACTGTGTGGAGTTTGCACATTCTCCCCGTGTCTGCGTGGGTTTCCTCCGGGTGCTCCGGTTTCCTCCCACAGTCCAAAGATGTGCAGGTTAGGTGAATTGGCCATGTTAAATTGTCCGTAGTGTTAGGTAAGGGGTAAATGTAGGGGTATGGGTGGTTTGCGCTTCGGCGGGTCGGTGTGGACTTGTTGGGCCGAAGGGCCTGTTTCCACACTGTAAAGTAATCTAAAGTAATCTAAAATCTAAAGAAAGATATAAAAGGGACCAAAGGGACAAAATTTTCACACAGAGGAAAGTGTGTGTATGGAATAAGCTGCCAGAGGAAGTGGTAGAGACTGGTACAATTACATAATTTAAAAGGCACTGGATGGGTATATGAATAAGAAGGGTTTAGAGGGATATGGGCCAAATGCTGGCAAATAGGACTAGATTTATTCAGGATATCTGGATGAGTTGGACCGAAGGGTCTGGTTCTATACTGCATATCTCTATGACACGATGTTACATTGCCAGTTTTCCAATCCTCTGGAATTTTTCCAAAATCTAAGGATTCCTGGAAGATTATTACCAGTACACCCACTTATCCACTATATCTATCAGGTCTAAGGGACATATTGGTCTTCAGACCCGTTCATGTCTTTAGCACTTTTTTCACCAGTGATAGTTATTGTATTATTTCCTATCCTCATTTTGCCCCTTGAATATTCAGCAATGTTGGTATGGTATTTGTACCTTCTATTGCAAAGACTGATGCAAAGTATTTATTCACTTGCCTTAACATTTCCTGGTTCCTTTTTATTATTTCTGCAGCCTCGTTTTCCAAGGCATGTAAGATCACTTTGGCTTCTCATTTCCTTTTCCATGTTGTTAAAGAACCTTCTGCTACACATCTTGAAATTACTTGCAAGTTTACTGTCCAAGTTTAGTTTCTCCAATATTTTGTCTGTTAATTGTTGGTTTTTAAAACTTTCCCAAACCTCTGGCTTACAACTAAGCTTTGCCACATTGTGTTTTTTTTAAAATCTAATGTTATCCCTTTACTTCCCTGGTTAACCATGGTTGGCCAATTCCCTTCCTTGAATCTGTTTTACTCATTGAATATTCTTTACTGTGAGTCATGTACTGTTTTCTTAAGCAACTGCCATTGTTCCTCAACTGTCATTGCTGGTAAACTCCTTTTCCAGTTCACACCAACCAGTTATACCCTCATTCATAGAATCATAGAATCCCTCTAGTGTGGCAACAAGCCATTTGGCCCAACCAGTCTATACCGATCCTCCGAAGAATAACCCACCCAAATCCATTCCCCTACCCTATTAACTCTACATTTACCCCTGATTAATTCACCTGACCTACACACCCCTGAACACTATAGGCAATTTAGCACAGTCAATTCACCCAACCTGCACATTTTTAGATTGTGGGAGGAACTCCATGCAGACGCACAATGAATTCAATGATATTAGGGGACTCTTTTACTGTGACTTATCAAACCTGCCGCATTATATATCACCAGATCCAAAAGAGCCTGTTCCCTAGTTTGATCCACCACATATTGCTCTAGGAAACTGTTGTAAATATGCTTTATCAATCCTTCCTAATAGCTGTCTCTGCCAATCTGACTATCCCAATCTATATGAAGATTTAAATCACCCATGATTAATGTACTGCCTTTGTTATATACATTTTATTATCTCCTGATTTATTCTACTGTCCCACCTGCTATGAAGATGTGGGTGTACTTAACCTTTGAGAGAGTTAAAAGCTAACAGTGATGGCACCAAGTGATCTCAACAAGATGCAATGTAACGTGCTCCAGCTACTGGGGTAGCTAGGGTAGCTGGTTGCCTGGAAATGACAAAACAGATTTGAATGAGGCCAATCTGTTTAAATTATATCCTGAAAAATACCAAACTCCAATCCAGTTTGAAATTAGTATATTGACAATCTTATAAACCAATAACACAATCCAATGCTTTGGGGGGGTATAAGACCTAGGAAAATTGAATCGTTGAGAGGAGAACTGCCAAACCACCAGCACGTAAAAATTCTGCCCAAAACATAGCTCTCTCAAAGACCCCTTTATCGATCAGTAACCTGTGAAGCAGAATTCCCAAGAAGAAAAGACAGGAATTCAGAGAAAACTGAAAGCTGTCTGTTTTGAGATACGAAGTTTTATTTTGTATATCTTAACTGGGAGTTTTATCAGACTAGTATTGTAGGTGGGGAAGGTAAAAGATAGGTTGGAGGAAGGAGTTGTAAATAGTTGTTAGTTAATTATTCTCTGTTATACTTTAAGAAATAAAGTTTTTTTTTACTTTAATAGTTATTGTCCTCTCAACTTTTCACAGATTACTGCACGGGATAAATCTTTTCTATATTGCTGCTGTAAATTAAGCAGGAGTGTTTACCCCATGTCGTAACACACTACAAAGCTAGTTCGGGGGTCTATAGATTTGTTTTCCTCTCTAATCAATCTGTTGAGAGAAGTTTTACATCACTATGCATATCTGAAGCAGATGGAACTTGAACGCGGGCCTCCTGGCTCAGAAGTAGGGACACTATAAGTGTACAACAACAGCCCTGACATACTATTCCTACCAGTGTCATCTTTCCGTTTTTATTTCATACCTTCACCTATATTTTCTACATTTTCAGATTCAAGATCATTTCTTACAATCGTACTTACACCATCCTGTACCAACAATGCTTCCCCACCAGCCTTTCCTTCCTGTCTGTCCTTTCAAAAGGTTACCCCTGAATATGCAGTTCCCAGACTTGATATCATTGCTGTCATGTCTCTGTACTCGCTATAAGATATTACACATTAGCCTGTTTTTGAGTGATTATTTCATCTATTTTGTTCTAAATGCTGCACTCATTCAAGTAAAGGGTCATTATTTTCATCAGCTATTTACTGCTGTTCTTCTTTGTATACTGTGTCCTATCTGTTTCACTCTGGGCATCGTTCTCCAAATAGCTGACCTCTAATGCTGCCAGGTGCTCTTGTTTTGTAATCCTACATTTACCCTCTCCCCACGCTTTAATTAGTTTAAAGCTTTCTCTATAGCCTTGGTTATTTGATTTGTCAATTTATTGATTTGTGTACAGTCCAAGTAAAGCCAATTCTACCAGATAGCTCTCTTCTCCCCCTATTGGTTGACCCTACAGCTGTGCATTGAATTCCTTGACTTTATTAACAACATGCCAGTTTGCCCATGGCTCAAGCTGTAATACAAAGATTATTACCTTAAAGATTCTGCTTTTTAATTTAGCTCCCAACTGTTTAAATTCTTTTAGCGATATCCCCTTTCTATTCCTCCCAATGCTGTTGGTACCTTCGTGATTAACGACTAATGAATTCCCTCCACTTCCTCTCAAATTCTTCTCCAGTCCCAAAGAGATGTCCTTAACCCCGACAGCAGGCAGACAAAACAGCCTTCGGGACTCTGGTTCACATCTGCAGAGTATCTATCCTATAATTATTCTGTCCCCTATCACAACTAGATTTCTAATTCCTTCCCCCACTTGAATGGCTGCCTGTACCAGGTGCTACGGTCAGTTTGCCCATTTTCCTTGCAGTCTCCATTTTGTGGCTTCACAATTTGCAAAGTGGCAACACAGTGGCTCAGTGATTAACACTGCTGCCTCACATTGCCAGGGTCTGGGTTCAGTTCTACCCTCAGGCGACTGTCTGTGTGGAGTTTGCGCATTCTCCCTGTGTTTGCCTGAGTTTCCTCCAAGTGCTCTGGTTTCCTCTGATAGCTCAAAGTTGTGCAGACTAGGTGGATTAGCTATCAATATGGAACTGGTTGAATAACAAGAAACAAACAATAGTAGAAAATTAATGATTTTTTTGGGCTGGAAGAAGTTGTATATTCTCAATTTCTCAATCCTTGTTTTTTTTATGATATATAGTAATGACCTCTTCATTGATGTATAGAGTGTCATTTCAAATTTTTTAGATGATCTGAAAATTTGGAGTATTTTCAAATATGAGAAGAACAGCATAGAATTTCAAAAGGACATAGTTAAGTAGGTGAGATGTTGGTGGCACAGGTGACAGATGAAATTCAATGCAGACAAATGTGAAATTATTCATTTTGATATGAAAAACATGGAATGTGAATATAAAGGAAAGGCTCATTTCTAAGTTGGACATTAGAGCAGAGGGAACTAAGTGTACATGAATAATTTATTGAAGGTGGCAGCATATGTTGAGAAAATAGTTCATAATCATACATGATTCTGCGCTTTATTAGTGTGAACATCGAACACAAGAGCAAGGAGAACATGTAATTAGTATTTCTGGCCTCACCCAACCAGCATTTCTTACTGAAGTGGTTAGAATTCCTTAGCTTGTTTTTTTTGCACTGATATTAAGCTCCCCAACATTGAGAATGGGGATGTTAGTGGAACTTCCATCTCATGTTAGCTGATTAAATGCTTGTCATCATTCACGATTGATTGGATCCATTTCCTCTGTTAAGTATGTATTTCTTTCAGTATTGTTGTTTCACCAGGCTGATGTGTCATTTATGCCAGCTCTCTCCTGACAGACTCACCAGCACTCCATTTGAAAACAATGTGAATCCCTTAGATTGATGAAAAATTGTTGATTGAGCAAAATACCAAATCATGAGATTATAGATTGCAGTTGAATACAAATTTGCTGCTGCAAAACAAATCAAAATTTGAAAAGGCTGCTGGACATGGCATCAATATAAAGTGGAGAGCTGATTGGTAGGAATCAGTTCTTTGCACTATGGGGAGACAGAATGGCTGTTTAATGAATATTGTGAACAGGTTCAAGCCTACTCCATTCTCAAATATTAACACAGTATACTCTTTGAATGTGAAGTTGATATAGTACATGAAATGCAATATATATAGATGAATGACATAACTAAATAATTAACAAAAAATGCATTAAGAATTGCAGTACAGTTGATGTGTCACAGAGTCATCCTTTTCCAGCACTTGGTCCATAGCCTTGTATGCCTTGACATTGCAAGTGCACATCTAAATACGTCTTCAATGTTACAGAAGTTTCTGTCCCTACCAACTTTCCAGGCAGCGATTTCCAGATTCCTACCACCCTCTGGATGAAAATATTTTGTCTCACATCTCGTCTAAACCTTCTGCCCCTTACCCTAAATATATGCCCCCAATCATTAATTGTTCAATCAAGTGGAACAGTTTCTTCCTGTCTACGGCCCTCATAATTTTATACATCTCAATCATATCCCCTCTCAATGTCTTTTACTCTGAGGAAAACAATCCCAGTCTGTCCAATTTCTCTTCATGACTAACTCTCCAATTCAGGAAACATCCTGGTAAATCTCCTCTGCGTATCCTGCAGCTACAGTACGTGGGAACTCAAGGGATCAACAATACCATTGTGATCCAGGACAATAATATTTACAGTAAGTGCTTACATTTGAGCAGCTTCAGCTTGTGAGCTGGAAGCTAACATACAGACACTGTGGTGCATCAGGGAGGCTGAATGTTATCAAGATTCTTTTCACCAGGAGACAGTCACACCTATTTGGCTGAATATTCTGATACAATCTGTGGTCAGGGACAGTAGGTGTGACTGCAAATGAGACAGGTATGGGGACACAGAGGACAGGAGTGCAGGAGTGTCAGCCACTGTAACTGTCCAATTAGTTTGAGGTTCTCTTAGCTTGTTTGGATGAGTTAAATGACCATGGCACTGTGGTACAGGAAGCTAAAAGGAATGTAAAGATAGTAAGGTACAGCATAGACAGGGGGATTGAAAATGTTCTTTGTAGCAAAGAAGGTGAGTCCAAACAAATGTGTGGTTAGCCAATATGAGAAGCAAATCACCAAATTAAGAAGTAGAACATCAAATGTAATAATCTCTGAACTATTACCACAGTCACGTGCAAATTGGCACCAGGTAAACAAAAGATGAATACATGTTTGAAAGACTGGTGTGGGAAAATTGCATTTTGGTTCATTGGCCATGAGCACCATAAAAGTGCAACCTGTACTGTTGGGATAGTCTACACCTGAACTGTAATGGGATATGGTGTTCTTGCAAACCACGTAAATCGGGAATTAGAGTGGGTATTAAATTAAATAGTGGGGCCAAGGGCATCTAAAACAGACCCATTCTATTATATATGCCATCACGGCTCAAGTAGCTTGGTCAGTCTAGTGATAGACTGTTCTACTCTCGGGGATGGATAGTGAAATCCCTTACCAAGTATACATTGTGTGCCTTTGCTCCAATCAATACTTCTTCCAAACAGTATTCAACATTCGGGAGTTCCAATCAACTAAAGGGGACTAGGGAGTGGTTGTGAACGTCAGTAGGAGGTTTCCTTGCCATGCTTAACCCGATATCATGAAATTTTTATGCAATCTAGCAGTAATGTTAAGGGCTTCCAGGTAACTCCTTCTTGACAACTTGCCACTGTGATGTAATCTCTGCTAGCTCTGTCTGGTGGAGCTCCAGATAGTAGATGGTGCACCAACTTCCCTGTGATTTTGAATGAGGTTAATATCAGGGCACAACGATACAGAACATATCATTCTACTGCAAAGCAATGGCAAGGGTTTGCAAGAAGCATGTAATTCAAAGCCCTGAATTATAAAGTCAAATAGTAAACAATAATAATATTTTCTTTGACTAGAATACTAACATTATTTAAGCTATACATAAAGACAACTTACATAGAAGTAGTCAATGGGTTCAAATATGCGTCTGAAGAGCTGTCGTACCCATAATATCTTTCCAGCTATAGGAGGCATGTTTCTCGCAAGTGGTGGATTGTCTCGACAGGCCTGGTAATGCTGTAAAGACATTCAGAATTACAAAATGAACAAGACAGCCATAAATTAGTACACAGTACCATAGATAAAATGAGCAGTATAATTTGTAAGCTATTGTGTCAAGTCTTGAAACGGAGAAAGCCAAATTATGGTAAATAGTTCCTTTTCAGATGAGAAAACTGATAAAAGTAGGGAAAAAAACAAAACATAGAAAATAGGAGCAGGAGTTGGCCATTCAGGCTGTTCCTCCATTCAACATCATAGCTGGTGTTCTGTCTCAATGCTGTACTCTTACTGTCTCCCACTAGCGTTTGATAACTTTATGGGTGAATATGTGAATATACATAATAGGAGCATTCAGCCACTTCAGCTTGATATGCCATTCATCTGACACCATCTGTTTATATTTCCCATTCCCATTTTCCCCAATAACCCTTGATTTCCCTGCTTAACAAGAAACAATTGGTCTTTGTCTTAAAAATGTTCAATCACCCCACCTCTACCTTCATCTGAGGCATAGGATTCCAAAGTCTCACAAACATTTCTTATTTATTTTTCTGAAAGGCCCATGAATTCAGGACTGACTCACAAGATGAAATCTGTACACTTCCATTTTGTCAAGACCATTCAGGATGTAACATCCTTCAATTAAGTCACTCCTCACTCAAAATGCCAGTGGAAAGGAGCCCAGCCTATCGAAGCTATCCTCATAAGATAACTTGCTCATAACAGGTATCAATTGAATAAACCTTAAAGAAGTTTACAAAATAATGAGAAGCATGGGTGGAATGGATAATCGGAGTATTTATCCCAGGGTTGAATTACTAGAGGACATACATTTAAGGTAAAAGGGGGAAAAGTTTAAAAGAGATGTGAGACGCATGTTTTTTCTTCACATTAGGTGGTAAGGTGTCTGGAAAATGCTGCCAGAGAAGGTGGTAGAAATAGATACAATAGCAAACTTTAGGAAGCACCTTGACAGGTACATGAATGGGAAGGGAATAAAGGGATACAGGCCACATAGAGGCAAAAAGTTTTAATTTAGAAAGGTGTCATATATTGATACAGGCTTTGTGGACTGAAGAGACTGTTCCTGCCTTGTAGTGTTCTTTGTCCTTTTTTCTAGACCTCCTTTGAATCTTTCTTTCTTAAATATGGAGACCAAAACTGTACATAGTATTCAGGAAGTGGGGTGGAATTTGCCCAACTCCTGGACAACATGGACAGTAGTGATTCAGTTGAGAAAACATGGCGTGATTGGCAAAAATGCGATTCTTGATATCAAATAAAACTTCAATCCTGCAATTAAGTTTTGAACAGTAAGATGAGAATTTCACTACTGAATGGCAATAAGCTTATTTGAATACATTAGCATTCAACTAATACCTCGCCTCACCTCATTGATATGCGTTTCCCTGTCTTTCCAGGAGAGAAACTACATGGCGATAACTCCCACCATGGAAGTCAGAGTAGGTCCCTTGCAACTCACAATCCCAGCTTGTTCTTTGAAGCTTCCACCTTAGACAGCAGACACCAATATTTCAGGGCACGCGCTGTATTTTTCTATGTTCTAATCTAATCCCATTTGTCAGTATTTGATCCATATCCCTCGAAACCTTTCCTATTCATGTACCAATCTAGATGCCTTTTAAATGTTGTAATTGCTCCAGCCTTCACCATTTACTCTGGCAGCTCATTCCATACACGCACCACCCGCTGCGTGAAAAAGTTGCTCCTTAGGTCTCTTTTAAATCCCTCCCCTTTCACCTTCAACCTATACTCTCTAGTTTTGGAATCCCCTTCCATGGGGAAAAGACCTTTGCTGCTCACCCTATCCATGTCACCTCTCAGACTCCGATATTCCAGGGAAAATAGCCCGAGCCTATTCAGCCTCTCCTTATGGCTCAAACACTTCAACTCTGGCAACATCCTTGTAAATCTTTTCTGAACTCTATGCCTCCATTTATAAACCGAAGGATCCTATAAGCCTTCTTCACAACTGTTTCATCTTGCCTGGCCACCTTCAGAGAATTATACACTTGAACCCTGAGGTTCCTCTACCACTATACTCCGCTCAAAGTTGTACCATTGAACTTGTATCGTGTCTCCATGTTTCTTCTACCAAAATGCATTACCTCACATTTTTCTGCATTGAAATTCATCTGTCACTTGACTGCCCATTTGGCCAACTTGTCAATATCTCCCAAAAGTTGCTCAGTGTCATCCTCACCGTTCACTATCCCCCCTGGTTTAGTATCATCTGCAAATTTAGCAATTTTTCTCTCTACTTCAAAATATTTTGATAAATCAGAAAAGCACTGATCCCTGGGGAAAACTATTTTCAACTTGTCTCTTGTCTGAGAAATGCCCATCTATACCACCTCTGTTTCCTATCTTTTAGCCATTTTTTAATTCATGCTGCCAAGTACCCATCAATCCCGAAAATTTCAAATTTGCTAACCAAACTGCCATATGGCACTATATCAAATGCTTTCTGAAAGTCTAAATATGCAATATCCATAGCCCTACCCTCTTTCATTGCCTGTGTCATCTTATCAAAGAACTTAATTAAATTTGTCAGACTTAATCTGCTTTTGAAAAAGCCGCATTGACTGTCTAGTATTAACTTACTTTTCTCTAAGTGCATACATATCATGTCTTGTATTAAAGCCTCCATCAGTTTTTTGACAAACGATGACAAGCTGACAGGTTTGCAAGTTCTTGGATTTTTTTTGTCCCTTTCTTAAACAATGATATCACATTTGAAATGCCTCCCATCCCCTGTAACTAATCCTGTTCCAAAGATGCCTTTTTAGCACCTCTTCTTTATTCTATCACCATACTGTTCAGTTGGTAGACATTCACATTTTCAATTGGACCATTGTCACCATCTCCTAATTTGGTAAAGACAGAAGCAATTTCCTACCTCTGTCATACCCTTTACTTCGATGGGATCAATTTGATCCTGCTTTTTCCTTATGGGCCCTGCTCTATCTTTCGCTAATCTTCAAGGATTAATATGTTTGAAGGATGTTATGCTATTTGTTTTAGTATATCCTGCCATCCTTTCCTCATAGGCTTCTTTATCTTACTTTTAGTCTCTCTCCTGTGTTTAAGATAGTTTTCCTTGATTTATTTTGTTATTATCATTCTTATATGCATCATATTTCTCTTTTTCTTCCTTATTTTCTCAGCAATGTCCTTAAATGTCCAAGATATTCCAGCACTGGATAGACTCTGTTTATTTCTCATGGCTATCTATCTGACTTACTAACTGTTGCTCTGTGTTGTGAGTCACCCATTTCTCATTCAATGTTTTATCCACCAAAATGCTTTTCTAATCAACCTGCTCCAGTTCAACATTTAGACTCATAAAATCTGTCCTTTTCCAGTCTGTAATCGTAATTCTTGACTGATTTTTAAAAAAATCCTTTTCCAACCTAATATTGAACCTTATGTACTATGATCACTATTTGCCCAATCTGACATTCTCCACTTGGCCTACCTTATTTTCTAAGAACAGAACCAGCACAGCATCCAAGGGCTTGGAAATGGTTAGTTGGCTGCATTGGGCACTACCATGTTTGGCATAGCTATAGAATCAGAGTCATAGAATCTTACGGCACAGAAACAGACTCTTCGGCTCAACTCATCCATGCCAACCATGTATTCTAAACTGAACTAGTACCATTTGCCTACATTTGGCCCATATCCCTCTAAACCGTTCTTATCCATGCACCTGTTCAAATATGTTTTAAATGTTGTAATTGTACTCGCCTCTACCACTTAAATGGGCAACTTGTTCCATATACGCACCACACTCTGTATGAAAAAAATGCCTCTCAGGACCCTTTTAAATATTTCCACTCTTGCCTTCAACCTATGTCCTCTAGTTTTGGACTCCTCTACCTGGAGAAAAGACCTTGGCTATTCACCTTATCTATACCCCTCATGATTTTACAAACCTCTATAAAGTCACCCCTTAGCTTCATAGATTCCAGGAAAAAAAGGTCCCAGCGTTTACAGCCTCCCCTTATAACTCAAAGCCTCCTTGGTTACATCACTGTCAATCTATTTTGCACCCTTTCCAATTTAATAATATCCTTCCTAAAGCTGGGTGACCAGAATTGTACGCTGCACTCCAAATGTCACCTTACCAACATTTTGTACAGTCGTAACATGACATCCAAACTCCTGTACTCAGTGCTCTGACTGATGAAGCCAAACATGCCAAATGCCTTCTTCACCACCTATCAATCTATGACGTCACTTTCAAGGAACTATGAATCTGCACTCCTGGGTCTCTCTGTTTGACAACATTCCCAGGACGCTACCATTAACAATGGAAGTCCTGCCATGATTTGTCTTCCCAAAATGCAGCACCTTGCATTTATCTAAATTACATGCCATCTGCCATTCCTCAGCCGACTGACCCAGTCCTTCAAGACACCTTAATAACCTTCTTCACTGACCAATATATGACCAATTTTGGTGTCATCTACAAACTTGCTAACCCTGACTTCTATATTCTCATTCAAATCATTTAAGAACAATAGTGGACCCAATACTGATCCTTGCTGGTCACAGACCTCCAGTCCGAACAACAATTCTCTACTACCACCCTCTGTCTCCGACAGTCAAATTTTGTATCCAATTGTCGAGTCTCCCTGAATCCCACATGATCTAATCTGACTGACCAGTTTAACATGTGGAAGCTTGTCGAAAGCCTTGCTACAATCCATGTTAACAATGTCTATCACTCTGTCTTCATCTATCTTCTTGGTAATCTCTCCAAAACCTCAATGGGGGATAAAGAGAGGAAATGAACAGCTGTATATATAGGTTTGGTGGAAACATGGGGAAGATCAAAGGTAATTGGGTTGACAAGAAAGTAATATGAAGATTTGTGGAGTAATCTGGATTCAGAGATTGAGCCTGTGAATACTCTGATGAAGGAGAAAGTGAGGACTGCAGATGCTGGAGATCAGAGCTGAAAATGTGTTGCTGGAAAAGTGCAGCAGGTCAGGCAGCATCCAAGGAGCAGGAGAATCGACGTTTCGGGCATGAGCCCTTCTTCAGGAATCATGCCCGAAATGTCGACTCTCCTGCTCCTTGGATGCTGCCTGACCTGCTGCGCTTTTCCAGCAACACATTTTCATCTCTGATCTCCAGCATCTGCAGTCCTCACTTTCTCCTAGAAGATTTTAACCTACTGCGAATCCTCTTGCAAGGATGCCTTCCTTGAAGAAGCTCTCTTCCTCCCTCTACATCCCTGAAGAAGGGCTCATGCCCGAAACATCAATTCTCCTGCTCCTTGGATGCTGCCTGACATGCTGCGCTTTTCCAGCAACACATTTTCAGCACTACTCTCATGAAGCATGACTGCGATAGTCTTCCATCCTCATCAAAATTGCATGTGCACAATGTGACGGCACCATGCCTTTAAGAGAGGTGCTCTGTGCTGTTCCTCTAGCAGAAGGATGTTGTCACAGTGGTGTCGAAATGCCTCCTTCAAACAGGAAGTTGGTAAACAACTTCTGAGTTGTCACTCAGTGTTTTTTTTTAAATGAAACAAGAAAAGTCATGAGTGGGTGGGTTCAGGGCTCACACGGATCCAGGAGGTTTTTAATTTAGAGTTCAGTGAGTTGAAAAGACTTCTGCTGACTGCTGAGCTGAAAGCTTGAGTTTCCAGCTGCTAGAGTGAAGTCTTAGTCACTGAGGCTTCCTATTAAAAATCAATGGAGGCAAATTGTTTTTTTCTTCCAAACTGGAAACAGGCAGCATATGAGAATCATAACTGTTTTACTGAATTGTATTTTTGCCAAAGGATGTGTTTGTGGTATGCTGCCTATATTGGAACAGTTGATAATTAATGGTTGAATAATACATTATCATGTTAAGTATTTCAACACAATAAAGTTATGCCAATTTTTTGTATTTTATCTAATTTGTAAGAATGAAGTGTGTTTTGACGAAAGCCTAATAGTTGACTAATTAAAGGCACCTTACACTGGTTTTTAAATAAATATAAAAGTGGTAATGGGGACTATGTCTGGTCTGGTCCATAACAGCAATGGAAATGAAAATGGCTGTCACCACACAAGGTGTGGTTAACAACTGTTTCATTCTCTGATGGAGGAGTGTCTACCTTTGTGCAATTTCAAACATTTCAAAGAGCAATAAAATTAACAGACACTCATACAATCCAAGTGAAAGATATCTATCATCACAGAATACTGTACGTGGAACTCATTCATGGATATGCTGGGTAAACTAAAGGTCCTGGCCCAAATACGGGTTATTATATCATGCAAAGTTACAAATCAACCCTACTAATGACTGTGAGGCACAAGCAATGTTTTGTGTCCTGGAAAGAATCACCAACTTGCCAAAGTATCAATCATGTCCAAGGTCCCATAAGTTGCAGAAGGTGCAGGAGCTGCTTACTTCATACCTCCAACAATAAAACATCCACTCTTATTCTATATATAACACTGTCGTTCTTGGGTACTATAGGAGTTGGGGTTGGGCGAAATCCTCATTATTACTGTCACATGTACAATCTCATATCATATGTGTACTGTGATGATGCTGTCACTTTAGAAAGGTTATTTTGTCCTGGGATTTTTTTTTGAAGAGAGGTTGTAAAGGTAGAGGTGCCGAAGTGGTTATGGGAGACGGCCTTTGCCAACAATCAGAGGAGGCCTTTAGGTGTTTTTCAAAATAGTTGCAACATTGGAAGAGGAGAGGCCAATTCTCATAGATCAGGCTCTCTAGCTTTTTTTTTAATTGCAGCAATAAGAAGCTGTTTGGGTCAAATGTGGCATGGTGGCTAAGTGGTTAGCAATGTTGCCTCACAGCACCAGGGATCTGAGTTCAATTTCAGCCTCGGGAAACTGTCTGTGTGGAGTTTGTACATTCTCCCTGTGTCTGTGTGGGCTTTTCTCTGGATTCTCTGGTTTCCTCCCACAGTCCAAAGAAGTGCATGTTTCATGGATTGGTCATGTTAAATTGCCTGTAGTGATCAGGGATGTGTAGGTTAGGTGAATTAACCATGGGAAATATGGGGTTACAGGGATAAGGTAGAGGGGTGAATCTGGATGAGATAATCATTGGAGAGACAGTGTGAACTTGCTGGGCTGAACAGCTTGTTTCCATACTGTAGGGATTCTATGATTCTAGCTGCTACATTCTCTGAAATCTCTCTTGACGTTGCACCCTTCAGATTGGAGAATTGCCTTTTAAGAATCTGTGTCTGAATTTACGTTTTTGCCAAGGCACGTGTTTATGTGACGTTACGATATTGGAACAGTTAATTCGTAATAGGCACTGTATCTATTATTTGATTAGGTTTTTCAATAGTTAAGTTTTCTAAATTCCTCTTTCTTTTGTTAGTATTTTAACTATGGTGTTTAAATAAATTGTATTTTGCTTAACGTTGAATTGTTTGACCAGTGCATCATATCTGAAACACGTACTTCACATCTATCGTGAAAGCAAGAACAAGTAAGGGTCTAGGTTACCTTCTTAAAATATTTTGGAAGTGTCAAGTATACTTAGGGTGGATATTCTCAGAAATATATCCAGGGAGGTTATTTGGGTGGAACTGAGAAATAAGAAAGGGATAACCATCTTATTGGGATTGTATTATAGACCCCCTAATAGTCAGAGAGAAATTGAGAAACAAACTTGTAAGGAGATCCTAGTTATCTGTAAGAATAATAGGGGAATTATGGTAGGGGATTTTAACTTTCCAAACATAGACTGGGACTGCCATAGTGTTAAGGGTTTAGATGGAGAGGAATTTGTTAAGTGTGTACAAGAAAATTTTCTGATTCAGTATGTGGGATGTACCCATTTGAGAAGGTGCAAAACATGACCTACTCTTGGGAAATAAGGCAGGGCAGGTGACTGAGGTGTCAGTGGGGGAGCACTTTGGGGCCAGTGACCATAATTCTACTAGTTTTATAATTGTGATGGAAAAGAATAGATCAGATCTAAAAGTTGAAGTTCTAAATTGGAGGAAGGCCAATTTTGACATTATTAGGCAAGAACTTTCAAAAGCTGATTGGGGGCAGATGTTCGCAGATAAAGGGACAACTGGAAAATGGGAAGCCTTCAGAAATGAGATAACGAGAGTCCAGAGACAGTATATTCCTGTTATGGTGAAAGGAAAGGCTTGTAGGTACAGGGAATGCTGGATGACTAAAGAAATTGAGGTCTTGGTTAAGAAAATGAAGGAAGCGTATGTCAGCTATAGACAGGATAGATCGAGTGAATGCTTAGTGTATAAAGGCAATACAAGTATACTTAAGAAGGAAATCAGGAGGGCAAAAAGGGGACCTGAGATAGCTTTGGCAAATAGAATTAAGGAGAATCCAAAGAGTTTTTATAAATACATTAAGGACAAAAGGGGAACTAGGGAGAGAATAGGGCCCCTCAAAGATCAGCAAGGCGGCCTTTATGTGGAGCCGCAGGACATGGGGTAGATAATAAACGAGAATTTTGGATCAGTATTTATGTGGAAAAGGACATGGAAGATATAGAATGTAGCGAAATAGATGGTGATGTCTTGAAAAATGTCCATATTACGGAGAAGGAAGTGCAGGATGTCTTGAAACTCATAAAAATGAATAAATCCCCAGGACTTATCTGTGGGAAGCTCAGGAAATGATTGCTGGGCCTCTTGCTGAGATATTTATATCATCGATAGTCACAGGTAAGGTGCCAGAAGATTGGAGATCGGCTAACGTGGTGCCACTGTTTAAGAAAGGTGGTAAGGACAAGCCAGGGAACTGTAGAAAACTGAGCCTGACAATGCTGGTGGGCAGGTTGTTGGAGGGAATCCTGAAGGACGGGATGTACATGTATTTGGAAAGGCAAGGACTGATTAGGGATAGACAACATGATTTGGGAAATTATGTTTCACAAATTTGATTGAATTTTTTGAAGAGGTAACAAAGAGGCTTGATGAGGGCAGAGCGGTAGTTCAGATCTATATGGACTTCAGTAAGGCATTTGACAAGGATCCCCATGGGAGACTGGTGAGCAAGGTTAGATCTCATGGAATACTAGCCATTTGGATATAGAATTTGTTCAAAGGTAAAAGACAGAAGGTGGAGGGTTATTTTTCAGACTGAAGGCCTGTGACCAGTGGAGTGCCACAAGGATCAATGCTGAGTCCTCTACTTTTTGTCATTTACATGAATGATTTTGATGTGAACTTAAGAGGTATAGTTAGTACGTATGCTGATGACACCAAAATTGGAGGTGTGGTGGACAACGAAGAAGGTTACCTCAGATTACAACGGGATCTTGATCAGATGGGCCAATGGGCTGAGAAGTGGCAGATGGAGTTTAATTTAGATAAATGTGAGGTGCTGCATTTTGGGAAAGCAAATCTTAGCAGGACTTATACACTTAATCGTAATGTCCTAGGGACTGTTGCTAAACAAAGAGGCCTTGGAGTGCAGGTTAGTCAGAGGTAGATAGAATAGTGAAGAAGGCGTTTGGTATGCTTTCCTTTATTAGTCAGAGTATTGAGTACAGGAGTTGGGAGGTCATGTTGCGGCTGTACAGGACATTGGTTAGGCCGCTGTTGGAATATTGTGTGCAATTCTGGTTTCCTTCCTATCGAAAAGATGTTGTGAAACTTAAAAGGGTTCAGAAAAAAATTACAAGAATGTTGCCAGGGTTGGAGGATTTGAGCTATCGGGAGAGGTGGAATAGGCTAGGGCTGTTTTCCCTGGAGTTTCGGAGGTTGAGGGGTGATTTTATAGAGGTTTATAAAATCATGAAAGGCATGGATAGAATAAATAGACAAAGTCTTTTCCCTGGAGTGGGGTAGTCCAGAACTAGAGGGCATAGGTTTAGGGTGAGAGGGTAAAGATATAAAAGAGACCTAAGGAGCAAAGTTTTCAGGCAGAGGATAGTACATGTATGGAATGAGCTGCCAGAGGAAGTGGTGAAGGATAGTACAATTACAGCATTTAAAAGGCATCTGGATGGGTATATGAATAGGAAGGATTTAGAGGGATATGGGCCAGGTGCTGGCAGGTGGGACTAGATTGAGTTGGGATATCTGGTCGGCATGGACGTGTTGGACCGAAGGGTCTGTTTCCATGTCGTACAACTCTATGACTCTATGACTATAGTCTGGCCCATAACAGTACTAAACACTCTGAGCAATCAACATCTGAGTTAGGGCATTAGTGTGCAACATCATGTACCGGTATTCCACTGACCTCAATGTCAAGGGCCTCCAATGTCCCCATGTTTGGAGAACATTTCAAATTTTATTTGTGTGTATTGCGACTCCTGAATGTTCACATTACTGAGGAGCTCTTTAGTTTCCCACAATTCATTGGAACTATTCCTTAAGGTATGGCATAGTGGCTCGGTGATTAGCACTGCTCTCTCACAGCACCAGGAACCCGAGTTCAATTCCAGCCTTGGGTGACTGTGTGGAGTTTGCATTCTCCCCGTGTCTGCATGGGTTTCCTCCCACAGTCCAAATATGTGCAGACTAGGTGAATTGTCCAAGCTAAAATGCCCATAGTGTTCAGGGATATGTAGGATATGTGCATTAGTCTGGGGTAAACATAGAGGAATGGGTTTGGGTGGGATACTCTTCTGAGGTTCAGTGTGGGCTTATTGGGCTGAAGGACCTGTTTCCACACTGTAAGGATTCTTAGGTAACATATGAGTCAGCCATTGAAGCTGTGCTGAATTAAGATCTGCTACTCAAATAGATGGGGAATATATATGTCTGCAAGCGCTGGATCAGCATCAACCTGCAAATGATATGGAGCTAACTCTATTGTGGCACTATGAGTACAGATGCCCTCATGATGCAGCAAAAATGCAGGAGAGCCACAATCACTTGCCTTCCATGAAATGCCAAGGAAATGAGAGCTGGAGACACCATGCTCTTACCAGAGATGTGACTACTGTCTTGCTGCTATCCAGCATATCTGCAACTCAGGACAAAGCTGGCGGCTTGACATCAGATTTCCATGCAAATCATAACTAGATTCATACAACAGTACCATTCGAAGATGGTACTTGATGCTTGATTTTTCTTCTCCAGACAACTGGAAGATGCACTGATGCTTTGGGATGGGTGATGAGGATCCATTATATAAACAGCATTGAAATGTTGAGAACACTCTCCAGACAGGAAAACACCTTCAGCATCCTACAGCGCAGGTAAGTTCACCAAAGCAAACAAAGGAAATCCTTCTTGGTGAATGTTGTTCCATGGAATCGAGTTCCATAAAGCCATCATTTACTGAGTACAATGTTTTAATACTGCTTAACTCATTGGCCTTTCTATATATTTCATGCTGTGTCATAAAAGTTAAGTTTAGAAACAAGTTTAGGTGCAAACTTTCAAAACATGAATGGCCACTTATTCAATCCTAACAATGTTCTATGCTATGGGAGCTATGGAAAGAATAGCTGTCTTACAAATTGGATAGGAACCTTGCGTGCTACTTAGAAAGGCTAGCCTCCATACCATCATTATTGTAATTGTAGCAAAATGACATGCCCTTACACAACTGATGATGAAAAGTGAAGATGTATTTATAAAAGTAATAAAGAAAATTAAATGAAGTGTCACTGGTACCACCAATTCAAATAGGCTTCCTTGCCCTTTCCTTCTTCTTTTCCCCTCCCCCCTGCTCCACCCCAACGCCTACTATATCTAGGTGCAGTCCTGGAATCTGCAGCTAGTGTTGAGACAACATGCTTAGTGGAGCCTGGTGACTTGGAGTTTTGGGCAGGACATGGGTGTTTGTGGTTAGAAGTGCCAGGCATGCTGAATGTGACCTGCCCAAATGCAAGTTCACCTTTCTCAACTTGAGCTGCCACAACATTAAGGGTAGCAAATACAATTGGTGTTAAAAGTGTGGTCTTGTGAGGAGACTACTATCAGGGCCTGTGTGAGATTCTTTCTCTCAGCGGGTATCTATTGGCACCATCCTATCTCCTGATGTAGAAGGCGTACCAGGAGTGACTTCAAAGTTCCTTATCCCACTGTCGCCGCCTTGTTGGTGCTGAGTATTAATGGCTGAAGTAATGGAATGCAGGTCTATGCACATATTCAGCAGATTCCAGATTAGAGTGGCGCTTTTCCAGCACCACTCTAAGCTGGACTCTGATGTCAACACCTGCAGTCCTCACTTTCACCATATATTCAGCAGATACTGATTATGTTGGACAGCCAGCCACCTGATCATCAAGTTAGACTTTTGCTCATATTCCTGCATGGTACAAACAATATTGATAGAGTCCTCTAAAATTCAAGTCAATTTGCCACTGCCTTCACAAAACCTATGTTGCTCGTGTGTCTACTTCTATATTTGGATGAAGTCTTAATAGTATATAGAACAGTACAGCAGAGGAACAGGCCTTTCGGCCCACCATAATGCTGTTCTAAACTAATCTCATCTGCCTGTGCGTGTTCCCGTATCTCTCTGTTCATGCGTCTGTCTAAAAGCCTTGTAAACTTTGCTAACATTTCTGCTTTGACTACCTCCCCTGGCAGTGCATTCCAGGTACCTCCCACATGCTGAAAAAACTTTCCTCGCACATTTTATTTAAAATTTCCTCCTCTCATGTTACACATATATCTCCATGGTATTTAACGTTTCCACCCTGGGAAAGACACTCAAACTACCCACCCTAGCTATGCCTCTCTCAATTTTAGATACTTCCATAAAGTTGCCCGTCAGTCTCCAATGTTCTAGCAAAAATGATCCAAGTTTGTTGAACCTCTCCTTATAGCTACTACACTCCAATCCAGGCACCACCACAGCAAACCTTTTCTGCATCCTCTCTAAAACCTTGACATTCTTCCTACAATGCAGCGACCAGAACCTTACTTAGTGTTCCAAATGTGGCCAACTTTTATATCAAGCAGCCAGACCAATAAAGGCAAGGATTCTGTATGCCTTCTTTGTCACCTTATCTACTTGTAATGGCTGATACAATGGAGTCATCTTCTGCCTGCAGCTGTATACATGCCTGGTCTTTGGTAGTCCTCTGAGTATCAGCAAACTGGGCATTCTTTTGTTGACTAGCTGCTGAGATGTGGTAGTGACACCAGCAGCTGCTCTTGACTCTAATTTGTCAGTATCTGTGCGAGTTGTGGGTACATGAGGCAGTCTTGCTGGTTCACTTCAGAAGCATCTTGGCTTCTTCCTCAGAGGTGGAGGTCTAGCATGGCCACCCTTTTGACAGCAACGACTGCATGGATGTAACTAGTACTTCCAGTGACAAAATAGAGGATGACTGTGAAATAGCAATAGAAATTTGGGCATTTTAAGAATACATTCACAGTAGCAATAATAGAAAAGCAAGAGAAGTGGACAGTGACTCTTACTCAGTTGCTGAGGCATGGAGGTTTCATGGTCTTCAGGAGCGTAATGGAATATTCTCCATTTGCCTGGATGACTGCAACTTTAACAATGCTTAAGAAATTTGGCACCATCCAAGGCAAACATTTGATTAGTACCACTTAGACAAACATTCAACCATAATGCACAATTGCAGCAGTGTGCATCATTTGTAAGATGCACTGCAGAAACACTTGAAGGCGATGTATACAGCATATTCCAGACCACAATCACTGCTATCAAGGAGAAGAAGGAAACATTACCACCTGCAAGTTCCTGCCAATCGATTCACCACCCTGAATTGGAAATATTGTGAAATTGCTTCAAATTTGCTGGATCAAAATCCTGGAATTCTATTCCTAACAACAATTTGGATGTAACTACACCAAATGGATTACAGCAGCACAAGAAGGCAGATCCTCACTATCTTCTCAAAGGGCAACTAGGGATGGGCAATAAATGTGCCAGCCATCAAAGGTCACATCCCAGGAATTAATAAAAAGCATTTCCAACATTTTTCTTACTACTGATATATAGCCAATAAAATCCCATTTTTATTATTGCATATTTTGGCAATCCCTTGCCTTCAACGTCAGCCTGTTCTGATTGAGCTCTGTGTGAGCTTGCTGAGGCTTGATGAAGCTGAAAATGTGTTGCTGGAAAAGCGCAGCAGGTCAGGCAGCATCCAGGGAACAGGAGAATCGATGTTTCGGGCATAAGCCCTTCTTCAGGAATCTTCTTCAGGCTTATGCCCGAAACATCGATTCTCCTGTTCCCTGGATGCTGCCTGACCTGCTGCGCTTTTCCAGCAACACATTTTCAGCTCTGATCTCCAGCATCAGCAGTCCTCACTTTCTCCTCTGAGGCTTGATGAACAAAGGCTTTTGAACACTTCCTTTGGATTTTCCAAATTGTCACATCTTAACTTGGAATATTGCACTGAAAATGATGCCCCACTGTTCCATAAGGCTTCACAAATTAAATAACATTCCAATTAGACAACCAACATTACCCATTTGTCTACTATTCAGAACAAAAGAAATTCATACCAGCTTTTGCCCTAGCTGAAAATAACTAATTTTAACACATGGTCAAAGAAAGGATTATTAATCTACTACAATGCAACTATATGCCTTTAAAAAAAAAAAATTTGCAAAGACAAAATCACAATTAAGACGGACAAAAGACAGATGATTTGGCAGATCTTACGAATGGTAAAAAAACGGAGAACATTTTCGGAAGATCAAAAATCCAGATCACAACAGCAGTTGAAATTGTTTCTCATTCTTCTTTTGATTTCAGAAATGATAACATATTGTTGTCCATTGATGCATTGATGTCTTTTCTTCGTAGTTTTTTTTTCTCAAACAGTTTTTACTCTTTTCATTCACACCAGAAGGGGAGAGGGAGCAACATTTTCAAGACATCTGAAGGTCTCCAGCTGCTCTGCTACAGATTTGAAGCAAGCTGCAGCTTGGCCAATCTGAGGTCTGTTGTCAAGCAGCTTTTTTCTTAAAAACCCATGCGCTGCTGAGGCTCAATAATATCGCAATCTCACTGGTCCGCAACAGCCGCATTGTCTGGACAGCTAAACGTGTGCAGCACTTGATTTTCACAAACTACAAGTTCTCCTAGTATTTCAGCGAAAAAACAGTATTAGTCTTCCACTTCAGTTTATGAGACCAAAAAGGAAAGTTATGTAGTATCTTACAAAATCCCCCCAAAATGTTTCATATCATCAAAGATCTACCTGTGGTGCCACTTTGATGCTAATGATGGACTTTGTTTAGCCATTGCTGAGGTCACTATACAGCTTTAATGGTACACTTTGAGGGGAATATAGGATTTCAGGGACCCCAGGGTTCGCGTACAGAATTGTCTAAAGGTAGCTAGGCAAGTTCAAATAATTGTTAAGAAGTCTTATAGAATTCTTGGGTTTATAAATAGAGGCATAGAGCATAGTAGCAATGAAATGATGTCTACTGGTCAGACCAAATTTGGAGTATTGTATTCAGTTCTGGGCACCTTATTTCAGGAAGGATGTTAAAACCCTGAAGAGATTGCAAGGGAGATTTATCAGAATGATACCTGGAATAAGGTATTTCAGATACAACATTGAACATAGAACATAGAACATAGAAGAATACAGCGCAGTACAGGCCCTTCAGCCCTCGATGTTGCGCCGATCCAAGCCCACCTAACCTACATTAGCCCACTATCCTCCATATGCCTATCCAATGCCCGCTTAAATGCCCATAATGAGGGAGAGTCCACCACTGCTACTGGCAGGGCATTCCATGAACTCACGACTCGCTGAGTAAAGAACCTACCCCTAACATCTGTCCTATACCTACCCCCCTTAATTTAAAGCTATGCCCCCTTGTAATAGCTGACTCCATACGTAGAAAAAGATTCTCACTGTCGACCCTATCTAAACCCATAATTATCTTGTACACCTCTATCAAGTCACCCCTAAACCTTCTTTTCTCCAATGAAAACAACCCCAAGTGCCTCAGCCTTTCCTCATACGATCTTTCTACCATACCAGGCAACGTCCTGGTAAACCTCCTCTGCACCTGTTCCAGTGCCTCCATATCCTTCCTATAGTATGGCGACCAAAACTGCACACAATACTCCAGATGCGGCCGCACCAGAGTCTTATACAACTGCAACATGACCTCAGTACTCCGGAACTCAATTCCTCTACCAATAAAAGCCAGTACGCCATATGCCTTCTTCACCGCACTATTTACCTGGGTGGCAACTTTCAGAGATCTGTGTACATGGACACCAAGATCCCTCTGCTCATCCACACTACCACGTATCCGTCCATTAGCCCAGTACCCCATCTTTTTATTACTCTTAACAAGGAAAAATTAGAGAAATTAGGTTTATTCTCATTGGAGCAGAGAAGATGAAGAGATGACCTATTGAGATGTTCAAAATTATGAACAATTTTGACATGGTAAAGAAGGATATTCTGTTTCCTCTGATTGGTATGCCAATAATGTGGGGACACAATTTTAAGATTGGCAGCAAGAGATCTAGGAATGAGATAAGAAGAAACTTTATTACTCAGAGAGTTGTTTAGATTTCAAATGCACTGCTTGGGAGATGGATTCCATAGGAGGTTTCAAAAGACAGCGGGATATATATTTGAAAAGTGATTAATTTAGAAGGCTGTGGATATAATCTGGAGAATGGCACTAACTGGGTAGCCAGTGCATACTTGAAACATCGAATGGTTGCTTTCTGTATTGTGTATTCTATGGTTCTTTGTTTTTATGATTGGCTGGTCTCCAATCCTGTGGCATTTTTCCTGGTGGGACAGGAGCTGAGAGTGTGATAGGTGAATGAAGGTCGGGGTAATGGTGATAGGTCAGAGGGGAGGGTGGATCAGATAGGTGGGAAGGAAGATGGAGATGTAGGACAGTTCAAGAGGGTGGTACTGATTTGAAAGGTTGGATTTGGGTTAAGGTGGGTGGAAGGGGAAATGAGGAAACTGGTGAACTCCACATTGATACTGTGGGGTTGGAGGGCCCCAAGGCAGAAGATGAGGTGTTCTTCCTCCAGGCACCGGGTGGTTAGGGACTGGATGTAGGAGGCCCAGGACCTGCATGTCCTTAGCGGAATGAGAGGGGGAGTTGAAGTGTTCAGCCACAATACAGTGGGGTTGGTTGGTGCAGATGTCCCAGGGATGTTCTCTGAAGTGCTCTATGAGTAGGCTTCTGTTTCCCCAATGTAGAGAAGATCGCATTGGGAGTAACAAATACAGTAAATGACAAGTGTGGAGGTGCAGGGAGGGGATGGTGGGTTTGTGTGGGGGCGGGGGGTGGAGGAGGGGGGTGTTGGTTGGGTGTGGACTTGACGAAGGGGTCACGGATGGAACGGTCTTATTGGAAAGTGGATAGGGGTAGGGAAGGAAATATATCTCTGCTGGTGAGGTCCATTTGTAGGCGGCGGAAATGGAGGATGATGCAATGTAAATGGAGGTTAGTGAGTTGGAAGGTGAGGACCGGGAAGTTCTGTCCTTGGACTTTTCTGACACTTTTCCTTGGACTGAACCCCCTTGGTCTGCACCTTCCACTCCACCAACCTTCATATACATTGCATCATCCTCTGCCATTTCTGCCACCGACAAACGGACATTACCACCAGAGAGATATTTCCCTCCCCACACCATCCACTTTCCGTAAAGACCATTCCCTCCGCAACTCCTTCGTCATGCCCCCCCACTAACCCACCCTTACCGCACAGCACCTTCCCCTGCCATCACAGGAATTGCAAAGCCTGCACTCACACCTCCCCCTCTCACCTTCATTCTAGGGCCCCAAAGGAGCCTTCCACATCCATTAAAGTTTCACCTGCACCTCCACACATGTCATTTACTGTCTCCATTTACTGTATCCATTCCTCCCGTTGTGGTCTCCTCTACACAGAGGAGAGCCTAATCGCAGAGCGCTTCAGAAAACATCTCTGGGACACCCGCACCAACCAACCACACCACCCTATGACCGAATACTTCAACTTCCCCTCCCACTCCGCTAAGGATATGCAGATCCTGGGCCTCTTCCATTGCCACTCCCGAATGACTCGATGCTGGGAGGAAGAATGCCTCATCTTTCGCCTCAGGACTTTCCAATCCCATGGCATCAATGTGGATTTCACCAGTCTCCTCATTTCCCCTCCCCCAATCTTATCCTAGATCCAACCTTCCAACTTGGCATCATTCTCATAACCTGTCCTACCTGTCTATCTTTCTTCCCACTTATCCGCTCCACTTTCCCCTTTGACCTATCACCATTACCACCACCTCCATCCACCTATCGCACTCTCAGCTAACTTGCCCCCAGCCCCACCCACCTCCCATTTATCTCTTCATCCCCTAGGCTCCCAGCCTAATTCCTGATGAAGGGCCTTTGCCTGAAACATTGATTCTTCTGCTCTTTGGTTGCTGCCGAACCTGCTTTTCCAGCGCCACACTCTCAACTCTAACCTCCAGCATCTGCAGTCCTCACTTTTGCCCATTTTCAGAACTAATAGTTCTTAGAAAAAGATGGTATATATCCTGATGACAGGGTCAGGTGAAAGGAGTGAGAAGAGCCTAGAGAGATGATCTGTGTGGGAGGAAGAAAGTGAGGGTAATGAGGGCCTTGGGTGTGGGGTAGGTAAAGCAGGTGTTCATGCTCTAAAAGTACTGAAATTGATATTGATTCCTAACAGTTGTCAGGTCCCCAAGTAAAAAATGAGATGCAGGAGTGGAGCTGAGTGGAAGTGAGCTAGAGAGCAGCCTGGAAACATAAGAGTTTCTGTTTCTGCGTGCTTCAACTGAGGTGGAACTGAAAAGTGACATCAAATGAAGCTGTGATTTGATTGGCTTATAGGGAGCATGCTAAATTTGAATCTGTGTTCCCCTGGTGCGCGGGTTTGGGATATCTCATCTAGACTGCAGAGGAACATGGAGTGGTAGGGTACATATTCAGTGGTTGTAGCCCATGTAGACACCAACAACACAGATAAAACTAGGGCACTGGTTCTGCTAAAAGAGTATGAACAGCTAGGAGCTAAATTAAAAAGCAGAATCAAAAAGGAACTAATCTCTGGATTACAACTTAAGTCACAAGCTAATTGGCACAAGGTCAATAAGATTAAGCAGGGAAATGTGTGGCTTAATGATTGGTGTGGGAGAAAGGGGTTTGAATTCATGGGACATTGGTACAAGTACTGGGTAAGAAGGGAACTATTCCAATGTGACAGTCGTCATCTGAATAATGCTGGGACCCTACATAACTAGGGCAGTAGATAGGCTTTAAACTAAATGAGGGGGGGTGTGGTGAATAGTTCAGTTGTAGGGTAAATTAGAAAACCCAAATTAAAGGAGGAGGTAAGAGTGCAGGTTAGCGATGTAGCAGATGGTTACCAGATAATAAAGCTAAGAGACAGTTCAGGTGAATGTCTTTATGCACAAAAAGGAATTCTAAAAAGAAGCAGGGAAATTTACCAGTAGAACAAATTTAAAAGCTTTGTATCTAAATAAACGATGCTTCTGAAACAAAATCAATGAGATAATGGCGCAAAGGGGTATGATTTAGTAGTGATGACTGAGACATGGTTACAAGGAGGCCAGGTGTGGGAATTGAATATCCAGAGTACTCAGCATTTCAGAAAGATAGACTGAATGGAAAAGGAAGTGCTGTAGCTTTGCTGGTGAAGGAAGGGTTCAGTGCTGTCATGAGAAATGACATAAGCATGGGAGGACAAGGCGTGGAATCAGTTTGGGTGGAAATAAAAATAGCAAAGGGAAGAAGTACTTGGTAGGAGTAATCTCCCCAAACAATAGTTCCACATTTGGGGCGGCATAGTGGCTCAGTGGTTAGCACTGCTGCCTCACAGTACCAGGGTCCCAGGTTCGATTGCAGCCTCGGGTGACTGTCTGTGTGGAGTCTGCACATTCTCCCTGTGTCTGTGTGGGTTTCCCCTGGGTACTCCAGTTTCTTCCCACAGTCCAAAGATGTGCAGGTCAGGTGAATTGGCCATGCTAAATTGCCCTTAGTGTTGGGTGCGTTAGTCAGAGCGAAATGGGTCTGGGTGGGTTGCTCTTCGGATGGTCTGTGTGGACTGGTTGGGCTGAAGGGCCTGTCTGTCCACACTGTAGGGAATCTAATCATAAGACTCCAATGAATTAGTCTCATATCTTTGTCTTTAAGTCTTTCCAAGAATGTGAGAGGATTGTGGTCCATGTACACAACTGTCTCTGACATATTGTTCATCACATAAACATTAAAATGCCGTAAGGCTAGTAACAAACTCAATAATTCTTTCTCAATGGTAGAGTATTTTCTCTGGTCGGTGTTGAGTTTCTTTGAAAAGTAGCCAATTAGCCATTCAATTCCATCATCATTTTCCTGTAGCAGTACAGCCCCAACTCCTATATCACTAGCATTGATTGTAACTTTGAAGGGTTTCATAAAATTCGATATAGCTAAAACCGGTGTGGTAGTTAATACTGCTTTTAAATTCTCAAATGCCTCCTGGAACTGTGCTGTCACTGAAATTTTGTGTTCTTCTTTAACAAATCTGTTAGCCGTGCCACCATGGTGCTGAAGTTTGGAACAAATGTCCAATAGAATCCGCTTAGAACCAAAAATCAAAGCACTTCTTTCAGAGAATATAGAACATAGAACAGTACAGGCCCTGCAGCCTCGATGCGCTGATCTTTTTATCATACTCTAAGATTAAAAACTAACCTGCATATGCTTCATCGTATGATCTTCCATGTGCCTATCCAAGAGTCACTTTAATATCCCTAATGTAGCTGACTTTAGTACCACTGCTGGCAGTGCATTCCATGCATGCACCACTGTCTGTGTAAAGAACCTACCGCTGACATCTCCTGTAAAACTTCCTCTGGCTAATTATAATTATGCCACCTCCTGATTGCCATTTCTGCCATGGGAAAAAGCCGCTGGCTGTCCACTCTATCTATGCTTTTCATCATCTTGTAAACTTTTTCAAGGTAGGTTGTGGAAATTCTTTGATGGCCTTCATATTCATTGGGGTCAACCTTCCATGACCTCACCTTTGCCTTTGCAAATTCTGTTTTCTTTAATGAGGAAAGGTTTTGCTTCTCATCACAGTTCAAAGAGGTCTGCCAATGTACAATGTGATCTTTCCAAGACTTGCTTAAGATCACTACATCTTTCAGGTAAACAACACAAATTATTAATCCGGCCACAACTCCATTCATCAGCCTTTTGGATGTGGCTGGTGTGTTCTTCATTCCAAAAGACATCACTTTGAATTGCTATAGTCCATTTGGAGTTACAAATGCAGAAACTTCTTTAGCTTTTTCTGATTAATTACCTGCCAATAACTATGCAGTAAGTCCAACATTGGTTTGTCCAACTTTCTCTATACAGTCCTCCAAACGTGGTACTGGGCATGAGTCCAATTTTGTTATGGCGTTGACCTTTTGATAATCCACACAAAATTATTGAGATCCATCAGGTTTTGAACTAACACGATCATCGATCTCCACTCACTCTGATTTGGTTCAATGAAATTCATTCCTAATGGACTTTTGCCTGAAACATCGATTTTTTCCTGCTCCTCAGATGCTGCCTGACCTGCTGTGATTTTCCAGAACCACTCTAATCTCAATGATATCTTTATTGAGCATCGCATCCACTTCCTTCTGGACCGTGTGGCTTTGAGAGGTTTAAGTCTGTAGGGGCATTATTCTATTGGAACAGCATTCTCTTCTTCCACCTCATGTACAATAGTATTCATCCTCCCCACCTTATTCTTGCATATGTTCTAATACTTCTGCAACTAATCTTTCAACTTGGGTCTTTGCTCCTGAGACAGATAGTTCACTAATTTATCCCACTCCTCAAGGACTTCCTCATTATTTAACATATTTTGAGGCACATCAAACTCCAAAACATCTGGATTTGTGCGGGGAAGTAACAAACACCTGTTTCTCCATTTCTCTGTCTCTATTATAGTAAGGTTTCAATGTATTCACATGACACACTTGATATAGATTTTTCTATCCAGCATCTTTACCAGATAGTTTTCCTGACTTACTTTTTTCTCAATTTGATAGGGACCACTGGTAACAATACTAATATGTCAGCCCCATGGGAAAACATCCAAATTTATCTCCCACTTGCTTCATTCCATGCTGTGCCCTCTTCGGGTGCTGTTTAGCTAACTCACCTACCTGATTTAATCTCTCCCTCACCTCATGTACATAATCCAACAGTGAGAACTCCAGCTTCGGTCCTGTCAATTTTTCTTTAATTAATTTCAAGGGACCTCTCACTTTATGTCCGAATATTAACTCAAAGGGAGTAAACTGAGTAGATTTGTTTGGGGATTCTCTAATGGCAAACAGTACGTATGGGATATCTTTATCCCAATCATTTTGGTAATCCTGACAGTACACTCTTAAAATGGTCTTCAGGGACTGATGCCACCTTTCCAAAGCTCCCTGTAATGCAAAATGGTGTGCACTTGATTTAAAGCACGGTATCCCTAAGCTATCCATGACTTCCTCAATTTCCATCTCCAATGACAGTTTCCAGACAGGCATTTACCACAAACCTACAGAAGCCCATAACGACCAGGATTACACCTGCTCCCACCCAGTATCCTGCAAGAACTCCATCCCATTCTCCCAATTCCTCCACCTCTGCCGCACCTGCTCGGATGAGGAAAACATTCCACTCGTGAGCATCCCAGATATCCATCAATTTTGAACAACGGGCTTTTCCTCCCTCCATCATCCAGACAGCCCTCTGCTGCACTCTCCACTGCTCTAAACACCCCATCTAACACAATAAAGACAGAGACCCCTTGTCCTCACTTACCATCCTACCAGTCTCTGCATCCAAAGCATCATCCTTAAACATTCCTGCCAACTCCAACTAGACCCCACCACCAAGAACATCTTCCACTTCCCACCCCTCTCTGCCATCCGCAAGGACCATTCCCTTCAACAGTCCTCTGTTTGCGCCACTGTCTCCACTAACCCCCTCAAACCCTCAGGTACCTTCCTCTGCAACCGGAAAAGATGCAAAAACTGCTGGTACACCACCCCCCTCACCCCCGTCCACGGTCCCAAACAGTCTTCCTGGTGAGACAGAGGTTCACCTGCCTCTCTTCCAACATAGTTTACTGAATCAGGTGCTCCTGATGTAATCTTCTCTACATCGGGCAGACCGAACGTAAACTTAGGGAATGGTTCACTGAGCATCACAGCTGGGCCCACAGGGGCCGACCAGACCTCCCAGTCACCACCAATTTCAATTCCTCCAACCACTCCCTTTCCGACATGATCATCCTTTGCCTCCTCTATTGCTACAATGACCCACAGCGCAAATTGGAGGAACAACACCTCATCTTTCAACTGGGCAGCCTACAGCTGAAGGACTCAACATTGAGTTCTCCAATTTTAAATAACCTCTCTTCCCATCTTCCGACTCCCTTCCTAGGTCCTCCCCATTCATTCTCCTGCTCCCTGCCACCAACCGAATTCACTCATCCCATTGACCAACCAGGTTGTACCCTCTACCGTCTTCACCTGTCCCTGCTTCACAACCCTGCCCCCATCACCCCCTTTATCTGCAGCTCTCCCCACATGCACCCCCAGTACTGAAGAAGGGCTACACCTGAAATGTCAATTTCTTCACTTCCTAATGCTGCTTGTCTTGCTGTGTTCTTTCAGCCTCCTGCCTGTCTATTCCTTAAACAGCCCAGCAGTAAAAATAGATCCTTGGTCTGACTGAATCGCCCTGTGTAGCCCATACTGAATAATGGAAGCTACTAAGTCTTCCACCATCCTTTTTGCCTTAATACTCCATAATGGAATTGCCTCCAGAAATCTAACAGATACATCCACTATGGTTAGCAAGTATTGTTTCCCATTTTTAGTTGTAGGGAGGGACCTACACAATCTATCATAACCTGCCTAAATTTTCTTTGAATGTGGGAATTGGCAATAATAGTGCTGGTTTTATTACTGCCTGTGGCTTACCTAACATTTGGCACGTATGACATGTATGGCAAAATTTAACTACATCCTTGTGCAGACCAGGCCAAGAGAAGCGCTTTTGTACATTAGTCCAAGTCCTCCACACATCTAGATGACCTCCTGTTAATTCATGTGCTACCCGTAACACTTGCTGTCTGTATGCTACTAGCAACACAATCTTCTGCCCATTTCTCCACTGCATTAACCTGCCATGGTCTCCATTTTTGTCTTAGGACTCTGTTTAAGGTAATAACCCTCAGGAATATATTTGATTTGTTTTCTGAGTATGCATCAATACATATTATTATTATCTTTTATTATCTCATCTTTCTGTTGTAAGTCGATTAGCCTTTCAGGACTAAACACTTCTGCCTGACCCACCTGTTCAGGTTTTTCCTGTACCATTACATCAAACAGGGTGTCAGCTAACTGAACCTCAAATCCTTCATCTTTCTCTTAAGTTTTTGCTTCTTGCTGTGACTTATGATAGTGTTACTACACAGTCTGGAAAAATTCCACGGTATTGATCTTTTAACTCCTCAGTTCCCTGGTCTTCCTTTGGCTTCGCCACAACAAAGTGTGTCACTTACACCTTAGATCCTGCTGTATTCCTGGAACTGACACTGTCAATCACTCCCACTGTTATTCCCCCAGTCTTGATTTGGCTCTCCAAACTGATCTTACATAGGAGAACGCTAAATTTCGGTCCATCTATTCCACAAATTACCACTCTCTTGGGTAACATGTCAGAAAGAGTGCAAAAATGTTCATCTCTTGCTATTAGAGGCTGATTAGATGCTATATCTTTCAAAATTGTAACTTCTCTCCCTTTTCTTCCTGAGTAAACTTTAACCACAGAGGTGAAGTCTGTAGAGATCGGGCACTAACTCAATAACCAGCACCTGCACTCTCCTGTAGCTCCTCAACTTCAAGTTTCCTTTACTTCTTTCATTAATGCTACCGGCTTAGCCTCTTTTACCACATCTTTTCCCACAGTGCCTTTCTTGAATGTCCAGCACTGTGACTTTACATGTCCCACCTTACAACAGTGGAAAGACCTGAGGCCTTTCCCTTCCATTTTACCCGCTTGAGCTTTTTTTCCACCCGTGGGAAACTATTACCAGTGTGCTCTACTCTTTGTTTTGACGTGAAGGTTCTCCCCTCCTCCCAATTACTATACCTCATGGGATGAAATTCCTGCTGGAAGATAAATTTCATCTTATGCACCAATGCATATTCATATGCCATCTTCTTGATGTATTCATTCTTCTCACTTCTTGAACTTCCTGTTCATCCACATGAATTTGCATCATTTCTAGAAGTGAGTTTTTAAACTCTTCTAGCAGAATAATCTTCCTGAGAGCCTCAAAGGTCTTGTCTTAATTTTTAAGACCCGCATCCAGCTATCAAATTTACTATGTTTAATTCTTTTGAACTAAACATAAGTCTGACCTGGTTCCTTCTTTATATTTCTGGACCACTGTCTACACGCTTCTGGTACCAATTCATAAGCACTCAATTTAGCCTTTTTGACATCTACATAATCTCTTGACCCCTCATCTGACAGGAGAAAGTGAGGACTGCAGATGCTGGAGATCAGAGCTGAAAAATGTGTTGCTGGAAAAGCGCAGCAGGTCAGGCAGCATCCAAGGAGCAGGAGAATCGACGTTTCAGGAATAAGCCCTTCTTCAGGAAGAAGAGCTTATACCCAAAACATCGATTCTCCTGCTCCTTGGATGCTGCCTGACCTACTGCGCTTTTCCAGCTACACATTTTTCAGCCCTCATCTGACAGCACATCTCAGTAGCTCTGTCAACTAGCTTAGTCTGAACCAGCATTACCCACAACTTTTCTGACCACTCCATCTGCCAAGCCAATTTTTCAAATAAAACACAGAAGGCTTTGACATCTTTCTCATTAAAACATGGAAATATTTTAACATATTTGTATACAACACTACCTTCTCTCTTCATTTCCATCCTGTGAACTTGAACTTCCTAACTAATTCGCAACTTCTGAAGTAATTCTCTCTCTCTTTCTTTTTGCTCAGCTAAGAACTTTCTCTCCCTTTCTTTCACCTCTCTCTCTCTTTTTTTCTCTTCTCTTTCTTCTAACAAGGCTCTTATTTCCCTTTCTTTCTCTTCTAACTCCATTTGCCTCAATTGCAATTTAAGTTTTTCTAACTGTACTTCACTTGTCTGTTTCTCAGACACACCTAAGTGCTTGACTAACCATTAAATTTCAGCTTTTTTTTTGCCCCCAGTTAAACCCAATTCTAACCTATTTGCTCATTCTAAAAGTATGCTCTTCCACTGTCTTTCTAAACATTCTTGGCAAATTTGGGAAACATCTTCAGACCCCAGAACCTCTTTAGCAATCTTAAGAGCCATTTTTCTCACTTTTAATTTAACCAACCACAAGTAACAGAAATTAAACTATTTTTTATCAACGTTTTATTTAAAGATGCAGGACATGAATCGGCAAGTGTTTAAATCTGCTGAGACCTTTTGTACCCCAAATCTGTCCAAATCTCAGACTGAATCTGTCTAGACTTGTCCAAATCTATCCAAACCCCAGACCCGAGCCTCCAGACTGTTACAATATGGCAGTGAACCCCTCTGTTACTTAAGCCAGATACCCAGAAAAGCTGACCTTGCCTGTTAAAATATGAGTGACAGAAAACTCCCAAATTCCACAATTCAAAGAAAATAACATCAATTTATTTCCTAACTCTAAAAGTGAACATTAATCAACAATTACTCACAGTTCTAAGCCCCCTTTCTCTTAACTTCCTTATTACCTGCCTCCAACTCCAAAGCAATATTACATCAACTTAATTTCAAAACCACAAAGCCACTGTCATCTTCAGTGACTTCACAATTCCGGCTGCTGAATTCTTGGCATCATCTTTGTTCTTTTTACTGCAAGTATATTTCTCATGAAAACGTACCTTTGATAGAGAGTTTCCTAATTTCTTGGATCTGTCTCATTAGCAGTTCCTCTCTCTCCAACTTTCAAAATGCTTACACTTTTAGACACCCAACATCGGATGGTCTCATTGGTTCAATGTTGGCAAAACGATAAAGTCAAACTCGATTGGGTTTTCGTATTCTGGAGCATAATTTGAACTGATTGGTTAAATTCAGATTGTTGTCAAAACAGCAACCAAAACTCAGATATCCACTTTGCAGCCAAATGTTCCATATTTTCAGTTTTCCAGTACACACTGGGACTGCCATCTAGTCATATAAACAAGTGCTTGTAATCTCTCAGTTCAAAACAGCATTCACTCTCTCTTAAAGGTATAGTACACACCTTCAAATTCATAACACAATATAAAATCAAAAACTATGGTATACCATATTGCAAAGGCGTGGCAGGCTGGAAGATTGGTAGACACTCAAACATAAACAAAGGGATACTAAAAAATTAATGAAAAGAGCTGAGGTAAATTATGAAGAAAACCACACAAAATAGCAGAAAGGATAGCAAAAGTTTGTCTATGTATATAAAAGGGAAGACAGTCACTAAAGTGAATGTTGGTCCCTCGGAAGATGAAACTGGACGGTTAATAGTGGTGCTAAACCAATACTTTGTCTCAGACTTCAGGGTGAAAGTCAACAGTATAATTCCTATTGGAACAGGCAAGTCAGAGGTTATACGAAAGGTAGAACTTAGAACAATCAACATTGATAAGGAAACGATACACAGAAAACTATTAGGATTGAGGGCAGACAGGTTCCTGGGCCTGATGGCCTACAGTCTAGGGTATTAAAGGCAGTGGAGACAGTGAAACCATTGGTTACAATATTCCAAAATTCCCTGGACACAGGAAAGGTTCCAGTGGATTTGAGAAATGCTACAGTAATGCCCTTATTCACAAAACGCAGGAGACAATATGTGGGAAATCACAGACCAGTTAATTTAACGTCTGTTGTTGGGGAAGAGTCATAGAGATGTACAGCACGGAAACAAAGCATTCAGTTCATCTCATCCATGCCAACCAGATATCCTAACCCAATCTATCTCATTTGCCAGCACCTGATCCATATCCCTCTAAGCCCTTCCTATTCATATACCCATCCAAATGCTTTTAAATGCTGTAATTGTACCAGCCTCCACCACTTCTTCTGGAGCTCATTCCATACATGTACCACCCTCTGCATGAAATGTTGCCCCTTAGGTCTCTTTCATATCTTTCCCCTCTCACCCTGAACTTATACCCTCCAGTTCTGGACTCCCTCACCCCAGGGAAAAGGTCTTGTGTATTTATCCTATCCATGCCCCTCATGATTTTATAAACATCTATAAGGTCACCCCTCATCAATCAACTTTCCAGGGAAAACAGCCCCAGCCTATTCAGCCTCTCCCTATAGTTCAAACCCTCCAACTCAGGCAATATTCTTGTAAATCTTTTCGGAATCCTTTCAAGTTACACAACATCCTACAATAGGAAGGAGACCAGAATTGCACGCAATATTCCAAAGTGGCCGAACCAGTGTCCTGTACAGCTGCAACATTACCTCCCAACTCCTGTACTCAATGCTCTGACCAATAAAGGAAAGCATATCAAACACCTTCTTCACTATCCTATCCACCTGCTACCTATCTACAGAGGAACATCAATTATCTGAACATGATGGGTAGACACTATTTCGTTCGGATAATCAATTATTCGGTTAATCGACTAAATGCCTTTCCTCTGAGGCACAGAGTTTTTAAAGTCTGCTCCCCGTTCAGGAGGTAAGGCAGCATCAGAGCACATCAGGCCCGCCGCTGCTCCCACCCTCAACCTCGTGCAACACCACCACCGCCCTCAATACCACCCCCCTGCCCTGAACTCCATCATGCAACATCACCCCCCACTCCGAACCCCGTGCAACATGGCCCCCTCCCCCAAAAACCCCTGCTCCCCAGCACCGTCCAACAACGCCCCCGACCCTGTCCAACACTGCCACCTGTCCCCACCCCCGATCCCGTCCAACACCGCCCTCCCACCACTAACCAACACCGACCCCCCGCCCCTGACCCCGTCCAACACCACCCCCTCACCCTGACCCCGTTCAACACCGCCACCACACCCCGACACTGTCCAATACCAGCACCTGCTCCCCCATCCAACACCGCCCTCCCGCCCCCGACCAATACCGCTGCCCGCCTCTGTCCAACACTGCCTGCTGCCCCCGTCCAACACCACCCCCCACCCCGATCCCATCCAACACCGCCTTCGACCCTGTTCAACAGCGCCGCCTAACCCCACCCTCGACCCCGTCCACAAACGCCTTCCGCTCCCATCCAACACCGCCCTCACGCCCCCATCCAACACTGCCCCCTGCCCCTGACCCTGTCCAACACCGCCCCCCCACCGCCGCCAACCCCATCCAACACCGGCCCCCACCCCATCCAACACCGCCCTCCCGCCCTAATCCAAAACTGCCCCCCTCCCCGACCCCATCCAACACTGCCCCGACCCCGTCCAACACTGCCGCCCACCCCCGACCCCATCCAACACCGCCCTCCCGTCCCCAACCAACACTGGCCCCTCCGCCCCCATCCCGTCCAACACTGCCCTCCTGCCCCCATTCAACACCGCCGCCCACCCCTGACGCCGTCCAACGACGTCTTCCCGCCCCCATCCAACACCACCCCCTGTCCCGATCCCATCCAACACCAGCCCCCCACCCCTTACCCGTCCAACAACGCCCTCCCGCCCCCATCCAACACCGCCACCCACCCCCGTCCCGTCCAACACCGCCCTCCCACCTCCATCCAACACCGGACCCCCGCCCCTGACCAACACCGCCACCCACCCCTGACCCCGTCCAACTCGGCCCTCATCCAACACTGGCCCCCTGCCCCCAACCGCGTCCAACACCACCACACGACCCTGACCCCATCCAACACTGCCCTCCTGCCCCCATCCAACACCCCCCCCACCATCCACACCCACTCCCTCTCTGTGGCAGCTGAACTGGACACCAACAAGACTGCTGCAGTTGCCTTTGTGAGATAAGAGTCCAAATTGCGCGCGCACACACACGCACACATACACTCACACATACACACACCCACACAGCCACAGCCACACACACAACTTTGCAACTTTTTGACAGGTTCCACCTTTGCCCTGCACAGGAAACTGTTGGAGAGATTATCAAGGTGTGGGGAAGGATGGGTGTGAGTGGGTTAGGGTACACACCTGTGTAGAACACCAGGGAGAGTGTGGGGACAGAGAGAGGTGAGCAGATAATCATTTGGAGACGGTGCCTGCTTAATCACTATAAACAAAAGACGCGATCACTGTAAGAAACACGTCTTTGATGTAATGTTTCCATTGGGACCTCGAGATCTCCTTCGGATAATCCAATTTTCGGATAATTGGTATTCGGATAATTGAGGTTCCTCTGTATCTAGTTTCAAGGAAATATGACCTGCACTTCAAGGTTTCTTTGTTCAGCAACAGCCCTCAGAACCTTACCATTAAGTGTATAAGTGCTGCTCTGATTTGCTTTTCCAAAATGCAGACCTCACATTTATCTAAATTAAACTCCATCTATCACTGCTAAGCCCATTGGCCCATCTGATCAAGATCCCATTGTATTCTGAGGTAACCTTCTTTGCTGTTCACTATGCCTCCAATTTTGGTGTCATCTGCAAACTTACTTAATTTTTTCTCCTATGTTCACATCCAAATCATTTATATAAGTGCTGAAAAATAGTGGATCCTTGTGGTACACCACTGGTCACAGGCCTCCAGTCTGAAAAGCAAACCTCCACATCCACTTTCTGTCTTCTATCTTCGAGCCAGTTCTATATCCAAATGGCTAGCTATCCCTGTATTTAATGAGATCTAACCTTGCTAACCAGTCTCCCACGAGAAACCTTGCTGAATGCTTTACTGAAGTCCATATAGATCATGTCTACCACTCTGTCCTCATCAACACTCTTTGTTACTTCTTCAAAAACTCAATCAAATTTGGGAGATATGATTTCCCATACACAAAGCCATGCTGACTGTCCCTAATCAGTCCCTGCCTTTCCAAATACATGTAAATCCTATCTGTCAGGTTTCCCTCCAACAACTTTCACACCACCGATGTCAGGGGCTCACTGGTCTATAGTTCCCTGACTTTTCCTTACCGCCTTTCTTAAATAGCGGCACCACATTAGCCACCCTCCAGTCTTCCAGCACCTCACCTGTGACTATCAATGATACAAATATCCTTTTATAAAATTTTTTACATGTATTATGTGTAAATAGTCCAGTTTATTCTATTTTATCTTAATTTCTTTTGCATATTAAACTTCGGTTTAGAGCCAGGACAGGTGTCAGATCTCGCAGTGGGAGAACACTTTGGTGACAGTGATCACAGCTGCCTAACATTTAACATAGCCTTAGAGAGGGAAAGGAGCAGTTACCGAGGGGAAATATTTAATTGGGGAAAAGGAAATTATGATGCTATCAGATAGGAAGTACAGACTGGGAGCAATTGTTCCACAGAAAAGGCACAGCAGACATGTGGAGACTGTTTAAGGAGCAGTTGTTGCGAGTGATGCACGCATTTATCCCTCTGAGACAGGTAAGATTAAGGAACCTTGAATGACGAGAACAGAGGAGCTTCTCGTCAAAAGGAAGAAGGCAGCTTACGTAAGGTGGAGGAAGCAAGGATCTAGCACAGCTTTAGAGGATTACAGGCTTACTAGAAAGGAGCTCAGAAATGGACTGAGGAGAGCCAGGAGGGGGCACGAAAAAGGCTTGGCAAATAGGATTAGGGAGAACCCAAAGGCATTTTACTCATATGTGAGGAATAAGAGAATGATCAGGGAGAAGGTAGGGCCGATCAGGGATAATGTAGGGAACTTGTGTGTGGAGCATGAGCAGATAGGGAAAGCCCTAAATGAGTATTTTGCTTCAGTTTTTTCTAAGGAAAGGGACCTTTTTGTGAATAAAAACTTTGAGGAGCTGGGATACAGGCTTGATCAGATCAAGATTGATGAAGTTGGAAATTTTAGAAAACATTAAGATTGTTAAGTCCCCAGGGCCAGACTAGATTTATCCTAGGCTGCTCTGGGAAGCGAGAAAGGAGGTTGCTAAGCCACTGGCAAAGATTTTTGCCTCCTCACTCTCCACAGTAGAGTGAGGAGGCATTTGATAAGGTTCACCATGGTAGACTCATTCATAAAGTCAGGAAGTTGTAATCGAAAAAATAGTATGGGCTTCTCAGAAAGACACTACAATTATCAGAGTTTTACATCTTCACACTGATTGGACGAATTTGCAAAGATAGCACAGGAGACAAGTTCATACAGAATCACAATCGTTGTTGCACAGCAGAAGGACACTATTCTGCTCATTGTGCCTGAATTATCTCCCAAATGAATAATACACTTAGTGCCAATCTCCCATCTTCTCTCATAACCCTGCATATGCTTTCTTTTCAAATAATAGTGCAATCATTTTCTGAGTATTTTGAACATGCTTCCAACACAATCTCAGGAAGTACAAGACACTGGTAAGGCCAGTTCTAGTCAACGCATTATAGGAAGGATGTGGAAGCTTTGGAAAGGTTTCAGAGGAAATTAACTAGGATGTTGCCTGGTATGGAAGGAAGGACTTACAAAAAAAGGCCGAGGGAACTGAGGCTGTTTTCTTTGGAGAGAAGAAGGTTGAGAGGTGACTTAATCGAGACATATAAGATAATCAGAGAGTTAGATAGGGTGGACAGTGAAAGCCTTTTTCCTCGGGTGGTGAAGGCTAACACGAGGAGTGATAGATTTAGGACAGATATTCGGGGTAGTTTCTTTACTCAGAGAGTAATAGGAACGTGGAATGGCCTGCCTGCAACAGTAGTAGACTTGTCGATGTTAAGGGCACTTAAATGGGCATTGGACATACATATGGATAATAATGGAATGGTATAAGTTAGATGGTCATCAGGTTAATTTCACAGGTCGGCACAACATTGAGGGCCGAAGGTCTGTACTGCGCTGTAACATTCCATGTGCATTCCAGATCTTAAGCACTTGCTGTATGAAAAGATTTTTCCTCAAAATGTAGACAAAAAAAACTAAAGGAACTGTAGATGCTGGAAATCTGAAATAAAACAGAAATTGCTGGAAAATCCCAGCAGGTTTGGCAGCATATGTGGAGAGAAATTAGAGTTAATGTTTTGAGTCCAGTTTTCTTTCTTCAAAACAAGTCGAGAGTGTGCATATGGTGATGCATGGCACTGAGATGTCGATCTCAGGATGCAGCAAGAACAGCTCTCTGAGGAATGTTGAATATCATGGAGATACCTGTGTTCCTGCATAGATTCAAAACATGAAGGATGAAACCTGAGTTGGAATCCATGTGGGGTGAGTCTGAGCCGGAAGCAGTCAGTGAGGAATGCTTTCTGGCAGTGGAAGTGAGTTTTTGCAAATATCTAGTCAAACACCAGGAGTGACTGCAAAGTTAATGTTGGTGAACAACAAAAAGAAAAAAAGATTTGAATGAAAATTCTGTCGGAGAGAAGAGCAGAACTTCTTCAAGGTGCACATACCAGGAAGAGATGTGGCAGTGAGTTAAACTCTCAAAAAAAAACTTCCATGTACACAGGACACAGACAGATTCACACCTATTGCTTAAAAAGCTGAGCTAATTTGAGAATGTAATTTGAAAGAAGTTCTGGGATTTACAGATCAAAGAACATAAACCAGCATATCCCATTATAAGAGATAAAAGTTTTAATCTAAGATCCATGACACTGGACTCCTTTGGCTATAAATTCTGTGAGCATGATCTTAACCTCGACAGCCACCTGATGAAGGAGCAGCGCTCCAAAAGCTAGTGCTTCCAAATAAACCTTTTGGACAAAAATCTGTTGTTGTGTGATTTTTAACTTTGACCATCCCAGTCCAACACTGGCACCTCCAAGTCATGGATACAGAGATAGAAGGCTCTATAGCCAAATTTGTGGATGACACAAAAATAGGCGGGATGCTAAATTGTAGTGAGGAAATAAGAACCTTACAAATGGATACAGATAGGTTAGGAGAGTGGGCCAAAATGTGATAGATGGAATTTAATGTGAGTAAGTGTGAAGTCATGCATTTGAGTGGAATAAATGGGAAGACGACCTATAATCTAAATGGGGAGAGACTTGGTGCTCCGGTGCAGAGGGATCTGGATGTCATTGTTCATGAGTCACAGGAAACTAGCAGGAGAAAGTGAGGACTGCAGATGCTGGAGATCAGAGCTGAAAATGTGTTGCTGGAAAAGCACAGCAGGTCAGGCAGCATCCAAGGAGCAGGAGAATCGACGTTTCGGGCATGAGCCCTTCTTCAGGAAAGGAAACTAGCATGCAGGTACAGCAGACAATAAAGAAAGGGAATGGAATGTTGACTTTTATAGTGAAAGGATTAAAGTATAAAGGTAAGGAAGTATTGTTGCAACTAAACAAGGTATTGGTGAGACTACACCTGGAGTATTGTACACAGTTTTAGTCCCCTTATTTGAGGAGAGATGTAGTGACACTGGAGGCAGTTCAGAGGAAGTTCACTAGATTGATCCCAGAGATGAAGAGTTTTTTGCATGAAAAGAGATTGAACAGTTTCTGCCTATCTCTTTGTAATTTAAAAAAATGAGAGGAGATCAAATTGAGGTATGCAAAGATTTTAAAAGGTATAGATAAAATAGACAATGAGCAGATGCTTCCTCTTGTGGGGCATTCTAGGACAGGAGGTCATAGTCTTTGGATAATGGGTAGCAAATTTAAGACAGAGTTGAGGAGAAACTACTTCTTCCACAGGGTTGCGAACCTGTGGAATTTGCTACTCCAAAGTGTGGTGGATGCTGGGACAGTGAGTAAGTTTAAGGAGGACGTAGATAGATTTTTAATTGGTAATCAGTTGAGGGGATATGGGAAGAAGACAGGAAAATGGGGGTGAAGAGCATATCAGCCATGATCAAATGGCAGAGCAGACTCGATGGGCCGAATGGCTTAATTCAGCTCCAAATCTTCTGAACTTATAAAATAACTTTGGATTTTCAATCATTTTACATGTCATTATCTTTTTGATGTCCTAATTTCCTCTTTAAGCTCCTCCTTGCACATTCTATGTTCTTTTAGGGCTTCTGCTCTTTTGAGCCCTCAGGACTTGGTAGAAGCCAATATTTTAATTTCTACCCAATCCTGCATATCCATTGATATCCAGTGTTCACTGAATTTGTGAGAGCTAGTATAGTTTTGATGTTGTGAGAGCTAATATGGTCTCGATCGTCAAACTGTCTAATTCCTTACAGTAATGACTACATTGAAAAATAAATATTTTTGTGCTTTTTTGTCTATACTTCAGCTGAATCATGAGTGACTAGAATTTTCAAGTTGCACATATGACTTCATTAATAAAGAAATACAAATGTAATTATGCACATCAGAAAGTCTTATTAAAGTAATTATTCTTACCTTTTGTATAGCCATTAACTCTCCAAAATAGTGTTGAAGAATACGTTCAACTGTAATTTCAATTTCTGACTCAAGAGATCGTATATTCAATTTCTGAAATCTAAGGTCACAGGTTTAGCACATATAAACTGCAATCCAACAGAAATCATGAAAATCAGATATTACAATTGTATAATATATTGACAAAAATGTTTGATATTGAGATAACAGTCCTGAAATAAGTATTTAAAATCAAAGTCACAATGCTAGCACAGGGAAGAATGATGCACATTAAAATTTGCAATAATATTTATCATTTTTTGAACACATTTTCAATCTCTAACCTTTATTTAACTAATGTTGCAGGCAGACACGTGTAACAGGATTGTGGCTGAAGACTTTGTGTTATTGTTGTGGTGACTCACTCTACTGGGTGAGAATATAATATGCATAATATTAAAATGCTTCAGAATAATTATTCTTCCATTCCTACAAATATATTTTGAAGAGGTCCACTAATTTGTGAGTCACCTAACAGACAGCCAGGAATTTATGGAAATTATGATTGAATGATCTCAGCAAGATCCTCACATAGTCTTATCAGCAAAACAGCAAAAGACAAACACAGTGTTTAAGTTATTTGCAAACCTGGCAATTTTTGGTTTCCTACAACCATTGAAAAAAGTATCCAAAAAACATTTCACCTTCAGACAATTAGATCATCAAGATACCTGAGACATAATGTGTTCCAAAAACAAAAAAAAATCTCTAGAATTCAGATTGCTCACTTTCTGAGATTACTTTGCCTTATGTTCAGTTATCTTCACATGTTCATTGTATGTCTCAGTATGACCAATTGGCTTAAATGATGTCTGAGTACCATTGGCAAGTTTGTTCACGAACCCAAATTTCTCTTGAGATGATAATAGTGAGTTATTCAACATCTGCAGTGCATTTTGTGTGTGTCTGTCCACAGTGCTGTTAGGAAGGCAATTTCAAATTTTTGACGCTACAGTGAAAGAACAGCAAAGTGGTCCCGAGTGAAGATGGTGCGTGATTTAGATGGACATATGTAGTTGGAGATTATCCTACGAATTTATTGACCTCCCCGTTCCAGGTGTTAAGGTTTAGTTGTTTATATAGTACTACCAAAGAAAGCATGTTGTTGCAGTGCACCTTGCATGTTAAACAGACTGTAGCCCTTGTGGGGCATCAGTGTTGGTGAAGGGAATGATAATTAGATGATGACTGGAATGCTGATTAAGTGGACTGGTTTGTCCTAGATGGTGTTGTTTTAGTGTTTCCAGTGTATTGTTGGGTAGCAACATCCAGGCAGGTGGAGAGTATTCTATCATGGAATCTTAATTACCATTGAGGAAAATAGATTTGGTTGTTTGAGGTCAGACATCTCAGCTCCAGAACATCTCTGCAAGAAATCCACAGGGTAGTGTCCAAAGCCCAAACATCTTCAACTGCTTTATCAATAAGCTGATCATTCCATCATAAGGTCGGAAGGAGGTATGTTCATTGAAAATTGCACAATGTTCAGCATCATTCACAAATCCTCAGATGCAAAACCAGTCCATTTCCAAATGCAACACAATCTAGACAATATCCAGTTTGGGCAGATAAATGGCAAGTAAAAACTTTGTCACACATATGCCAGGCAGTGACCAGCTCCAAGAAGACAGAATCTAACTATTGCTCCTTCACATTCAATGATGCTCCCATACTGAAACTCCCACTATAAATAAAATACTCATGTAACGATAAGAGAAAGGAACAGAATGAGGCCATTCAGCTGATTCAGACTGTTCTGCCATTCAATCATGACTGACACTGTGCCGTTTGGTCAGAGACACTTCTACGAATGGAAACATCTCTACATCCACTCTTGCCAGGCCTCTCAGTATTCTGTAAGTTTCAATCAGATACCCCTCATTCTCCTAAATTCCATCCATATGACAACCACCTGATGAAGAAGCAGCACTCTGAAAGCTAGTGTTTCCAATTAAACGTGTCAGACTATAACCTGGTGTTGTGTGATTTTTAACTCCATAGGACAAGCCTTTCATCCTCAGGTTCATTCTTGCAAACCTCCTCTGGACCCTCACCAGCACATCCTTCTGTATATTTGGGGCTTAAAATTATTCACAATATTTTAAATACAGCCTGCCCAGAGCCTCATACAGCTCAGCAGTACATGGCTGCTCTTTTATTATAGCTGACTTGAAATGAATCCTAACATTGTATTTGCCTCCTAACTACATGTTAACTAAACCTGCATTTATAGAATCCTGCACCAGGACTCTTAAGCCCCTTTGTGCATCTGATTTCCAAGCCTTTCCCCATTTAGGAAAGAACGGAGGTTGAGCGGGCCAGGTTCCCAGGAATGATGATAACCAACAACCTGTCCTGAACTTCCTATGTAGACGCAATGGTCAAGAAGGCACAACAATGCCTCTTCTTTCTCAGGCAGCTTAGAAAATTCTGCATGTCCATGAAAACCTTTGTCAACTTTTACAGATGCAGCATAGAAAGAATACTGCTCTTCCCAGGACCATAAGAAACTACAGAACGTTGTGAACACAACCCAGACCATCACGGAAGCCAACCTCCAATCCATGGACTCTATTTACACTTATCATTGCCATGGAAAGGCTGTCAATACAATCAAAGACTCTTCCCACCCGGTAATATTCTCCTACAACCTCTTCGATTAGGCAGGAGATACAGAAGCTTGAATACATGCACCAATGGGTTCAAGAACAGCTTCTTCCCTGCTGTTATTAGACGGATGAATGGACTCTCTAACTTCAAATAATGTTGATCTTGCTTTGGACACAACCTATACATTATAACCTGAATGCACTATATGCTGCGCTCTAAGCACCCTATGATCAGTATGTTCTTGGTTGCTATGGTCTGCCTATACTACTCACAAGATAAAGCTTAATCACTGTACTTAGGTACATGTAACCATAATAAATCAAACAAAATCAAATCAAATTAAATCAAAGTGCATAATCTTCCTGAAGAAGGGCTCATGCCTGAAACGTTGATTCTCTTGTTCCTTGGATGCTGCCTGACCTGCTGCGCTTTTCCAGCAACACATTTTCAGCTCTGATCTCCAGCATCTGCAGTCCTCACTTTCTCCTGCATAACCTCACAGCCAAGGGTTGCCACTGATCAGGAATTGCTAAAGACCAGCCTTATAAATATTGTGGCAACAAAAGTAAATCAGATGTCAGAAACACTGTACTGAGTGACCTCCTGATTCCCCAAAGTCTGTCCACCATTCATACAGCAGTCAGGAGTGAGATGGGTGCTGCCTACTTGCCTAGGTGATTACTACCTGCTTGGGGTGATGAACTAGAGTCAGAGCTTTGAAAACTACTAGATATCAGGAAAAGAAGGAATTGCATGGACACTGTGTTTAGGAAGTAGTCACACCCTTAGGTTAACTATCTTGAATATGGTTAGTTGTTGTGCTTCTGTTCGCCACAGCTCGGCGAACAGAACCACAACAACGAGCACCCAAGCTACAAATCTTCACACAAACTTTGAATATGGTTAGTAGTCAGAGACAGAAGGGTGTGACAATAGGCAAGGGAATCCAGGGGGTAATGTTGCAGGAGCCTCAGCGCTTGTCCTCGACCCTGTATGGCTGACAGCAGGGACAGTAGGGAAAATGGGCAAATTGACTATAGAAATGTGATACAGGGAACCATTCAAGAGGAGGGAGAAAAACGAAATGTAGTTATACTCCAGGATAATATAGTCAGGGGATCAGACACTGTTTTCTGCAGCCAGAATTGACAGCATTCTGTTGCCTCCCTGGTTTCTGAATTCATTCAGGATATCTCATTTGGCCTGCAGAGGAACTTGGAGTGGGAGGGGTAACACCTAATTGTCATGGTTCACATCAGTATCACCAATATAAATAGAATAAGGAAATATGGAATACGATAGCAGCTCAATTAAAAAGCAGAACCATCAGGGCAGTAATCTCTGGATTACTACCTGAGCCACAAGCTCATTGCCACAGGGCCAAAATGATTGAAGAAGAAATGCATGGCTCAAAGATTGGTGTAGGAGAAATGGACCCAAACTTGTGGGATATTGGCACAGTACTAAGAAAAGAGAGAGATGTTCCATTGGGACTGGCTCTACCTGAATCTGCTGGAACCAGAGTCATAGAACAGTACAGTACAGAAACAGATTCTTGGGTTGAACTCGACCCTGCCGACCAGATATCTTAATTTAATCTTGTCACACTTGCTAGCATTTGTCCCATATCCCTCTAAACCCTTCCTATTCATATACCCATCCAGATGCATCTTAAATGGTATAATTGTACCAGCCTCCACCACTTCCTCTAGCAGCTCATTCCATACACGCACCATCCTCTGTGTGAAAAAATTGCCCCTTCAGTCCCATTTAAATCTTTCACCTCTCACCTTAAACTTATACTGTCTGGTTTTACATTCTCCTACCCTTGGCTACTCACCATATCCATGCCCTTCATGATTTATAAACCTCAGTAAGGTCACACCTCCGCTTCCAACTCTTCAGGGAAAATAGCCCCAACCTATTCAGCTGTTCCTATAGCTCAAACCCTCCAACCTTGGCAACATCCTTGTAAATCCTTTCTGAACTCTTTCAAGTTCCTGGCGAATCACATAATTAGAGCTGTAGATTGAGATTTAAACTAAATAGTGGATGGTTTGGCCAGAGGTGTCAGTTGCATGAAAAAACAGAAAATCTTAGTTAAAGGAGAAGTCGGAATACAGGTTAGTAATACATGAAGCATTTAGAATAAAATTAATGAGTTAACAGCCTAAAAGAGACAAAGGGCCATGATTTGATGGTGACTACTGTAATACAGTTGCTGGGAGACCAGGTTTGGAAATTGAATATCCAAATGTATTCAGTATTCTGGAAGGATAAGCAGGAAGGAAAATATGGTGATGAAGCGTTGTTAGTAAAGCAAGGTCAGTGCTACAGTGAGAAATTATATCAGAACTGGTGATCAAGACATATAATCAGTCTGGATAGGTATTAGAACTAGCAAGGGAAAGAAGCTCCTAGTGGGAGTAATCTGCAGGCCCCCAACAGTAGGGCACAGTAAACCAGGAAATACTGGGGACTTGGAGGAAAAGTACAGCAATAATACTGGTTGATTTTGATAAGCTGATGGACTGCAGATGCTAGAGATTAGAGTCAAGATTAGATTGGTGCTGGAAATGCACAGCAGGTCAGGCAGCATGTGAGGATCAGGAAAAGCGATGTTTCGGGCAGGAGCCCTTCATCAGATTTTCCTGCTTCTCGGATGCTGCCTGACCTGCTGTGCATTTCCAGCAGCATTCTAATCTTAAGAAGGAGATGGATATTTTTAATTAGTAATAGGTTGAAGGGTTATGAAGAGCAGGCAAGAAAGTGAAATTCAGGGCAAGATGAGATCTGCCATGATGGCATCAAATGGCAGCCCAGGCTCGAAGGGCTGAATTATCTACTCCATCTCCTAGTTATTAATTTCTTTTCCAAATATGTTATATCCAAGAAAATTTAACATCGAGTCTTGCCCTTCCCTGAGCTAGATCTCTGTTATCACAGTAACATTAAAATTCCACATGGCAATCTGAGCCTGTAAATCCCAAATCACTGTGCATTCGTATACATCGCTGATTCAAACTTCATTCTTTTCTTCCTCCCTCTGATGTCACCCACAAACTTGTGATTGTCTATTCTACAGCCAAATGCATTTCTGATTATTTTGTCAAGTTTGGATTTCTTCTCCATGATTCTCCTTTGGATTCTACACCCCAACCTTGATAAATTAAAAGTCCTGAAGAAGGGCCTGTGCCCGAAACGTCGAATCTCCTGTTCCCTGGATGCTGCCTGACCTGCTGTGCTGTTCCAGCAATAAAGTTTCAAATTAAAAGTCTTCCCAATAATTTGAGCAAATCAAGCTGCAAGGATCTCAGTCCCAGCTTTGTTCAGGTGCAATCATAGATGGTTCTGAACATTATGCAATAATCAGCAAACACCCCCACATTCAACCTCATGATGGTGGAAAAGTCATTATTACAGCTGAAGATGGTTGAATCATAGACACTACCCTGAGGACTCCTGCCGAGATGTCCTGAAGGTGATGTCAGAATCAAAGGTGATGGCTTTGTAAAGGGAAAGCTATGCCATGCAAATGTGATTGAATTCTTTGAGGAAGTGACAAGGAGGATCAATGAGGGTTGCATAATGGATATTGTCGACATGGATTTAGTTTAATAAGGCAGTTGACAAGGTCCCATATGGCAGACTGGTCGAAAAAGTAAAAGGCTATGGATACAGGGTAATGTATCAAATTCAACTGAAGTTGGCATAATAACAGGAAACAAAGAGTAATGGTTGAAGGCTGCCCTTGAGAATGGAAAGCTGTTTCAAGTGGTGTTCTGCAGGGTTCAATGTTGCTACCCCAGCTATTCATTTTATAAATTAGCAATTTGGACTTGAATCTGGGGGCACAATTGGGAAATTTGCAGACAATACAAAAAATTGTCATGTAGTGGATCGTGTAGATGCTTATCTGTAGGCTCTAAAATGATACAGATGGGTTCTTGGACTGGACAGAAAAATGGCAGCTGGAGTTCAGCTCTGATAAATTTGAGGTGATGCTTTTAAGGAGGTAAAACAGCAAATGGGAATTCACAATAAACATGAATATACTGAGAGGAGTAGATGAAGAGAGAGATCTTTATTTGTACATGCACAGGTCTCTTAAGGTAGCAGTACAGGTAGATGATGTTGTGAAGTAGGCATATGGAATGTTCTCCTTCAGTGTCAGAGGTATACAATACAAATGTAGGGATATAATGATGAAATTGTACAAAATTCTGGTGAGGCCATAATTGGAGTATTGTGTGCAGTCCAGGTTACCACATTATAGGAAGGAAGAATTGCATTGGAGAAATGCATTGAAGACTTCCTAGAATGTTGCTACAAGAAGAGATTGGAGAGGATGGGTTGTTTTCCTTGGAACAGAGAAGACTCAGATGCAACATGATTGAGGGGTTACATGATTGAGGTATACAAAATTGTGAGGGGTAGAGATATAGGGAAAGGGGATATCTGTTTCCCTTGCCAGACAGTTAAAAAAACAGGGGTCATAGATTCAAGCTAAGTGGCAGAAGGATTATAGAGGATGTGAAGAAAAACCTTTTTTTTTATGCAGAAGGCGGTAAGAGTCTGGAATTTGCTGCCTGAGTTGGTGGTGGAGGCGGAGACCCTAAACTCTTTCAAAAATCACTTGGATCTGCAGGTGCTGTAAGCTGCAGGGCAATGGGCTGCAAGCAGGAAGATTGGATTAGAAAGGGCATCTGGGTGTTTTTGGGCGGAATGGCCCCCTTCCTGCTACATAATTTCCATGGTTCGTTGAGTCTTTTGATGTTGTACAGGAAGATGAATTTCATATTATCAGCAAAGGGAGAGGCTAAGATAGTTAACATAAAAAAACTTCTAATCCAAAAACCTAAAAAAAATGGGGGGGGTGATGGTCTGGTACTACGTTCATGATCTGTTTATCCAGAGACCCAAGTGATGTGCTGGGGATCTGGGTTCAAATCCTGATATGGCAGATAATGCAATTTGAAATCGACCAAAATCTGGAATTAAGAATCTTATTAAGAATCCACTGTAGATTATTGGGAAAAATCCATCTGGTTTACTAATGTCCTTGATGGAAGGAAACTGACATCCTTACCTGATATGGTCTACATGTGACCCCAGAACCATAGCAATGTGGTTGACGCTTAATTGCCCTTTGAGCATTCAGGATGGGCAATATATGCTGGCCCAGCCAGTGATACCCCCAACCCATGAAAGAAAGAAAAACCTCAAAAAACCTTTATGACAAGTACCCAAAGCTCCATATCGTATTCCAATCATTGAAGCAAACATAGCCTTATGTCTCCAGTTATAAAACTCAAAAAGATGGAGTTAGCTTTACACTCTGACTTTTCAAACTGAAATAATACCCCGAATCAGAGACAAAAATGGAACGAGGGACATAAAAGGTACTTCCTTCATGAAAAAATAACTAAAAATACGATGACTCTTTTCATCCTTAATTCAAGCAGTTCATTTGAAAATATAAAGCTAATCATTTCCAGAACTTAAATGTTTGAGCATTTTTACACATTAGCCTGACAACTTACCTCTGCAGAAGTTGTAAAGCATGCCGTGAAGAAATGATTTTAGCAAAACAGTTACTCATGAAGTCATCAAGCAAATTCTGAAATATATAATCAAGATTGAGTTATAATGATTTCCAAGATTATTCCCTAAACGTTTTTGACAAAAAAAGTGAGAGGTGTGAAATTTATGGGAAGCAATGGCTTTGTGGTATTATCACCAGATAATCAATTTGGAAACTCAGCTATGTCCTGGGGGTCTGGGTTTAAAACCTGCCGTATCAGACAGTGGAATTTGAATTCAATAAATATCTGGAATTAGAAATCCAAAGATGACCATGAAACCACTGCTGAATGTCGGGGGAAAATAATCTATCTGATTCACAAATGCCCTTCAGGGAAGGAAATGTGATGCCCTTACCTGGTCTGTTAACATGTGACTCCACACCCACAGCAATGTGATTGATTATTGACTGCCCTCTGAAATGGCTATTACAAGCCACTCAATTAGAACATAAAACGGTGCAACACAGTACAAGCCTTTTGGCACTTAATGTTTTGCTGGCCTTTTATTCTTCTCTAACCTACATACCCATCATTGTACTAACTTCCATATGCCTATCCAAGAGTCACTTAAATATCCCAAATGTATCTGACTCTATTACCATTGCTGGCAGTGCATTTCATGCACCCACCACTCTCTGAGTAAAGAACCTACCTCTGACATCTCCCCTAAACCTTCCTCAAATTACCTTAAAATTATGCCCCCTCATGATAGGCATTTCCGCCATGGGACAAACGTCATTTCCAGGTTAGTTATTTAATTGCCCATCATTGATCATCATTGGATATGACAGGTATCCAGAGTTCTGTTCTGCTGCATTGATTGTAGAATATATTAGCTCCTTCTATAACTTGCTGATTAAATTGCATTCAGTGTTTGGCTTCTTCAGGTTGGCACCTCATTTTTAAGTATATTAAATTCTGCTCCTGGCATACACTCCTGTACTCCTATTTGAACTACAGTTCATTCCCCTGATTGGTGATGGTAGATTGAATGATATATCAGGCCCTGTGGTCACAGATTGCACTTGTGTATAATTCTTTTTGTTACTCATGGCCCATGGTATTTCTTTGAGGTCAGTTATGGCCTCTTTAATCTATTCCATTGAGCATGGTGGTAGCATGAGACTACATAAAGGATGGTTTCCTCATGTTTAGATGGGATTTTGTCTAATAATTAAGGACTAGACTTTGTCGCACCCTCAAGGGTTTTGAGGCAGTCACCTGATCAATACAATCATGGATAGAGACATCTGCAATTGATAGTCTGGTGAGCATAAAATTAAGTACATTTTTCCCTTGACACCTGCCACAGGGCCATTCTTACAGATATGCCCTTCAGGACCTGACCAGTAGCAGTGCTATAAAGTCACTTCAGGTGATGGATATAGAAGCTCCTTGGTCATAGCATATTCTGTGCCCTCTCTATGCTCAATGCTGCTTCAAAGAGGTGTTCTACATGGAGAAGCACAGATTGATTAGCTGAGAAAGGTGGTAATTAGTAGGCTTCCTTACCTTTGTTTGACCTGTCACGGGTTATACAGCATGGTGAGGAATTCCTAGCCCACTCTCCGATGAATAAATACAACAGTACCGAAAGCTATTTTAGGTCTATCCTGCCAGTGGGTCAGGATCTATTGAGGAATATTGGAGGAGTCTGTGGCATTGACAGGTTGTTGTTTGTTTAGTCTATAGGGACAGCTCTTCCATGGGCCGTATCTTTTGATGGAAGAGTTTCCTGCTGTGGAGTCATCGAGTTATATATCACAGCAACAGAGCCTTTGGTCCAACTAGTCCATGCAGAACATAATCCCAAACTAAACTAGTCCCACCTGTCTGCTCTTAGCCCATGTTTCTCCAAATGTTTTCTATTTATGTATCTATCTAAATATCTTTAAAAAACATTGTAACTGTACCAGCATCCACTACTGCCTCAGGAACATTTGCCTCTCATGTCTTTTTTAAATCTCTCTCTCTCACCTTAACATTGTGCCTCCAGTCTCAAAATGCCCCATCCCAGGGAAAAGACAACTGCCATTAACTCTATTTTTCCCTCTCATTATGTTATAAACTTCTCAACCTCCTACGTGCCGATGAAAAACTTCCCAACCTTTCTTTATAACTCAAACTTTCCAAGCTGGCAACATTCTATTAAATCTCTTCTGAACTCTCTCCAGCTTAATAATATCTTTTCTATAATTGGGTGACGAGAAACTAGACACAGTATTCTAGGAGAGGCCTCACCTCAATGTCCTGTACAATCTCAACATGACTTCCCAACCCTTGTACTCAACGGATTGAGCAATGAAGATAAGCATGCTAAACGCCTTTTCAATGACACTCTGCTTGTGAAGCAAACTGCAAAGAATTATGTACCCCTAGGTCCCACTGTTCTACAACACTACCCAAGGCCCGACCATTAATTGTATAAGCCCTTGTTTGTTGTACCAAAATGCAATACCTCACATTTATCCAGATTGGACTCTACCTGCCATTTTTCTGCCCATTGACCCATTTGATCAAGATCCATTTGTAATCTTAGAAAACCTTCTTCATTGTCTACTATGCCACAAATTTTGGTGTCATCGACCAACTTACTAATCATGCCTTCTATATTCTAAATTATTTATGCAACTGACAAATAAAATTAGGCAGCGATAATTGGTTGAGTATGAGAGTTTGTTTCCTTCCACTGAGGAGGAAGTCTTGAACTTCAGAGAGTTCTAGGACAATTTGATTGGCCAGAAGCATAGGATTTCCAGCAGCATCAGAAGCACATTGCCCATGACTGACACTAAAAACACTAAAACATTCTAAGTCCCAGAATCCAGGTTGACACAAATGGGTGTTGCATTCAGCACAGAATAATTTGAGTAGAAGAGCTTTTATGATCAGGTATGTTTGGGCGATGACATAGTGGGAACAGAGGTGAAACTTAGGAAAATGATTGGGGATTGTGCTGGAAAGGCATTCCTAGGCGGAGGTCTGTGCAAGATGATTTTCTTGGCTCCTCTCTGTTGAACCTTTGCCAACTTGAAAATGAAGGCCTGGTAAGTTTTGACATTTACAAGCATTTGGACAGGAAAAAAATAGTGAGATATGGTAGAAGTGGGTACTGGAGATTAGAGTCAAGATTAGAGTAGTGCTGTAATAGCAAAGCATCGGAGGAGCAGGAAAATCAATGTTTCTGGCAAAAGCCCTTCATAGGAATGAGGCTGGGAGCCTCGGGGTTGAAGAGATAAATGGGAGGGGGTTGGGCTGAGGAGAAGGTAGCTAAGAGTGCAAAGGTGGATGGAGGCAGGGGTGAAGGTGATGGGTTGGAGAGGAGGGTAGAGTGGATAGGTGGGAAGGAAGATTGACAAGTGGAACAGGTATAGGGGCGGTGCTGAGCAGGAAGGTTGGAACTGGGATAAAGTGGGGTGAGGGGAAATGAAAAAACTGGTGAAGTCCACATTGACGCCATGGAGTCGAAGGGTCCTGAGGCAGAAGATGAGGCATTCTTCCACCAGGCATCGGGTGGTAAGGGAGTGGCAGTGGAGGAGGCCCAGGATCTGCATATCTTCGGCAGAGTTGGAGGGGGAGTTGAAATGTTCGGCCATGGGGCGGTGGGGTCGATTGGTGTGGATGTCCTCAATGTAGAGGAGGCCCCATCGAGAGCAACGGTACAGTAAATGATATGTGTGGAAGTGCAGGTGAAACTTTGATGGATGTGGAAGGCTCCTTTGGGGACCTGGACGGAGGTGAGGGGGGAGGTGTGGGCGCAGGTTTTGCAATTCCTGTGGAGGTAGGGGAAGGTGCCCGAAGGGGAGGGTGGGTTGTTTGGGGGACGGGGACTTGACTAGGTAGTCGCGGAGGGACTTTGCAGAAAGCGGATAGTGGTAGGAGGGAAATATATTCCTGGTGGCAACATCCTTTTGGAAGTGGCGGAAATGTTGGCGGATGATGCGATTGGTTGGTGGGGTGGAAGGTGAGGACTGGGTGGTTCTGTCCTTGTTGAGGTTGGAGGGGTGGGGTTCAAGGACGGAGGTGCGAGATGTGGATGAGATACGTTGGAGGGCATCTTCAACCACATGGGAGTTGCAGTCTTTAAAGAAGGAGGCCACCTGGTGTGTTCTGTGGCGGAATTAGATTAGATTACTTACAGTGTGGAAACAGGCCCTTCGGCCCAACAGGTCCACACCAACCCGCCGAAGCGTAACCCACCCAGACCCATTCTCCCACATTTACCCCTTCATCCAACACTACGGGCAATTTAGCATGGCCAATTCACCTAACCTGCACATTTTTGGACTGTGGGAGGAAACCAGAGCACCCGGAGGAAACCCACGCAGACACGGGGAGAATGTACAAACTCCACACAGAGAGTCACCTGAGGCGGGAATTGAACCCAGGTCTCTGGCGCTGTGAGGCAGCAGTGCTAACCACTGTGCCACCATGCCGCCCCGGTCCTCCTGGGAGCAGATGCAGCAGAGGCAGAAGAATTGGCAATACAGGATAGCATTTTTGCAGGAGGTGGGATGGGAGGAGGTGTAATCCAGGTAGCTGTGCAAATCGGTGGGTTTGTAAAAAATGTCAGTGTTGAGTCGATCATCGTTGATGGAGATGGAGAGGGATATGGGTCAAGTGCAGGCAAATGGGACTAGTTTAGTTTGGGAAACAATAGACATGGGCAAGTTGAACCAAAGGGTCTGTGCTATATGACTCTATGACTCTATCCAGGAAGTTAAAAATCACACAACACCAGATTATAGTACAACGGGTTTATTTGGAAGGACTAGCTTTTGGAGTGCTGTTGAAGGAGCAACGCTCCAAAAACTCGTGCTTCCAAATAAACCTGTTGGACTATAACCTGGTGTAGTGTGATTTTTTTTAACGTCGTACACCCCAGTCCAACACCAGCACTTCCAAATCATGTCAATCCAGGAAATGATCCTGAACTGCTTATTGATTATCCATTTAAGTGCCTCAATTGGGAAATGGTGGAATAACTCAAGAAGGCATTGCTTATCTTACCGCAAACTTACAGTAGTGGGAGGTGGTGGCAAGGCAATCCAGGAAATTTTTCAGGTTCACATCATTTATAAACACACTGAAATGGGAGCATAAAGTACTGCCTCAAGTTTTACTGAACAGTATTTTACAGGGACACCTGGGAAGAGTTTGTTTCTGGTGCCCGGGTTCACAGAGTCATAGAGATGCACAGCACAGAAACAGATCCTTTGGTCCAACTTGTCCATACCAACTAGATAACACAACCCAATCTAGTCCCACCTGTCAGCACCTGGCCCATATCCCTCCAAACCCTTCCTATTCATATACCCATCCAGATGCCTTTTAAATGTTGCAATTGTACTAGCCTCCACCATTTCCTCTGGCAGGTCATTCCATACACGTAACACCCTCTGTGTAAACATGTTGTCCCTTAGGTCTCTTTAATGTCTTTCCCCTCTTACCCTAAATGTATGCCCTCTAGTTCTGGACTACCCCACCCCAGGGAAAATACTTTGTCTAATTATCCTATCCATACCCCTCATGATTTTATAAACCTCTATAATTGTTCTGAAGAAGCGTCATTGGACCTGAAACATTCCAGTTTTGTGTATTGCATTTTGCTCTATCCTTTTCTTTTCTGATTTGACATTTCTGTAGTAGTTTTGACTGGAAAACTACACCGTTAAACAAGGAAGTTCAAAGGCACCAAAATCAGAGTGACATGAGTCCAGATCATTACATATGACAGATTTCCAGCTATAAAGGATGTAATGCACCAGATAGATATCGATGGCAGTTGTTGGCCAGGGGTTGGTCACACATGTAAACAGCTTATGAAGTGAAGTTACCCAAGCCCCAGCCACTGGCTTGAACCAGATCAGCCCTGAGGATGACATAAGATACAATTACCTATCTGGGGGAACCATAATGATGTAATCCTAAAGGTGTCCTTAGAGTGAGCCAAAAGTCGAAAGACACCAGTGCATCAGGTGACCCAAGAACCAACAAGAACAAGATACTACAGTTCAGGAAGATAAGGAAAAAGGATAAAAATGAAGGATTTTAGTGTACCATCAGCAAAATCTCTGGACAGTAACTTTTGCGAATTTATGAACAACTTGAAAGCATGGAGAGGACCCCAAGATTTGAGAAAAAACTGCCTAGCCAGAATGAGCCTCTATTCTTGGGTATTAGACTTTAATTTTGATGACTGTTCAGGGAACTTCATTAGTAAACTTTGTGGATGTGGGCTTGGATTTTAGCCTTGTACGAATTGCATGTCTGCTGTTAACCTTTTCTTAACCAAACGGTGTGAATTGTATGTCTGTTTTAACAAAACTGATAACGGTTGTGGTTAGTCAATACAGATTTGACTCTTGTTCTCTTTGTGCCAAGCCAATAACTGTTATCAAGGATGATAACTGGGGAACACAATCCACTAGTTTTATTATCATTAAGACTATCATTTTCAATTTCTTAATGAGTTAGTCTTAAAATATCCCAGCTGCCATGAAGCAATTTGAACTCATGACTGCAGAATCTTTAATTTTAAAAATGCCAGTGACATTACCAAACATTAGCAAAAATGTGACCATGGCCCCATCTCTTCCATAACCCTTAGAATACATTTTCACTAACTAGCTGTTACCTCTAAGTCGAATATTTGCTTCATGAACACAGCATATTCTGAATTAAATTCTTTCTTCCGAGGGTCCAAAATGTCATAATTGCTCTTTTTAAGATTTAAGTAAATATTCTGATATTTTATTGCAAGTATCTCAATTCCTTCAATTGTAGAATTCTTCAACACAGAAAATGTCTTTGACGTTTCAACCATTTCTGTGATCTGCAAATGTACATGAATTTTTGTTATCTTAAATTTGAACAATTTTAGATAAAATATTTATACTTTTTTTTAAGTGATTACATAGCATTCAATTCTGGCTGCAATGTTGCAAATTAAGTCAATTCAGATACAATTGATATAAATTTTATTTGCCACTCCACTATGGATGCTGTAAAGTTTCTTTCTCCACAGCTTCAAGAATATTTGCTTAACTGCCATATGTTCCATGTTTCAA